>NC_069783.1:125219529-125521773 GCF_027406575.1 Nycticebus coucang | reverse complement strand
GGACACAATTTTCCCTACATCTCCCCCTTTTTTGTTTTTTAGCATCATTAAGTGAACATAAGCAAACGTCTCGTCTTGTTTCTTCTGTCGTTGGGTCTGATGATGACACATCCATCGTCCGAATGCGATAATGATGATGAAGAGGATCAGGAGAGCACCAAAAAAACACATTCTTAAATTTAACCCTGAAAACCAATGAGAAGGAGATAACCATTGAAAATCTGTTTCCAAAGTGTTAAAAATAGAGTGTTGGCTAGCCTTTTGGATGGTGATAGTCTGTTCATGTAACTGGCTAGATATATCAGCTTTATCTTCAGCCACAGTATCATCAAAGGCACTGCGGTAAAAGATTTTTAACTTGTTCTTACTGATTGAGAGAACTGTTGTAAGGAACTGCTGTGACGCAATTCATACTGTTAAAGTCACATCAAAGAGCAGTCCTCCCCTGTTTATTACCAAGCCATTTAATGGCAGGCTTAAGGGCATGAAGTCTTTGCATAACTTGATGGTCAATCTTAGCTTGTCTTATGAGCTCATGTGTTATTAGCCATCATAGTATCAACAAAAGGAACAGTTTGAACAGATTCAGTTAAGGCAGCTATGGCCACTGATGCAGAAGCAAGTAAAACAATAGCAGAAACTATAAAAGCAATGAGGCTCACAAGGAACTTTTTTTGTTTTAATTTAACATCAATTAAAATATGCAAAGTGGAATCTGCTTGCCAGGGTCATTTAAGATGAACTGGAACCCAGGTGTCTACTTTTTTTCCATAATGAATACAGTGGAGATGTTCAAACTAGTAGCATTGTGATTGGAAAACCAAGTACTTAACCAAGCAGTAGAGAATAAAAGGGTAGAAGAATAAATTGTGCTATGAAATGAAAAAGAAGGAGCTAGTAAGAATACATATGGGCTAGTAGTACATCCAAGGATTCCATTGGAAAGAAAAATTGTTAAATTTAATGTGAACATGCCTATAGTACTGGTACAGATAACACCATGTTTTAAAATTTGGGGGGATGGAGGGGGGAGGGAAATGGGAGAGTAATTGCCCAGAGTTTAGAATAATAAGAGGGTGGTGCCCGTAGCTCAGTGGGTAGGGCGCCGGCCACGTACACCAAGACTGGCATGTTTGAGCTTGGCCTAGGTCTGCTGAACAATGACAACTACAACCAAAAAATAGTTGGGCGTTGTGGCAGGCACCTGTAGTCCCAGCTACTCGGGAGGCTGAGGCAAGAGAATTCCTTAAGCCTAAGAGTTTGAGGTTGCTGTAGGCTATGACACCTCGGCACTCTACTGAGGGTGACATACTAAGACTCTGTCTCAAAAACAAACAAACAAACCACAACAACAACAAAAAACAGAATAATAAAGGGAACACTGATTGTTTTGACAAGCTGGACCCGAAATTTGCTTTGAGTCCATTCTGCAAACTTTATAGTTTACCTTCTGCAATTAAATGGCCATAGGGCCCCCAGTTAAGAAGGTGAACTTGTTGGGTGAGATTAGCTCAGGGAGGTTGTTGTACATGGCTAGGCTCCCAGCTAGCGTTATCAGGAGTAGAGGAGTCAGAAAAGTGCATACAAAGAGGTAAATTTGGCATAGATCAATTGCCATTATTAAGAGGGAGGGGCCAGGCATGATGGCTCACACCTGTAATCCCAGCACTTCGAGGCCGAGATGGGTGAATTGTCTGAGCTCACAGGTTTAAGACCAGCCTGAGCAAGAGCAAGACCCCTATCCCTAAAAAGAAAAAAATTATATGTGTGTGTGTGTGTGTATATATATATAGATATATATATATATTGAAAGAGAGAGAGCGAGCGCGCGCACTTGTGTGCGCGAGCTGGGTGTTGTGGCAGGAGGTTGCTGTGAGCTGTGATGTCACAGTACACTACCGAGAGTGACAAAGTAAGACTCTGTCTCAAAAAAAAAAAAAAAAGAAAAGAAAAGAGGGAAGTAGTATTCATGAAAGTCATATTGAGAGGTTTAGTAGAATAATGTAAGTAAAACTATGAGGCACAACCATAGCACAAGGTTGCAATGAATGGAGGTAAAAACACATAGGAGTTTTATCAATGAAGAAAAGACACTGGGGTAATAAAGCCAGTCTGGTTCAGCAAGGGATGCCCTAAGGACATAAAAAGACCTCCAGTCCAAGTGGTGTTGTTACTGGAAAGGGAGGAGCTCAGAATCTCCCCAAACACAGGCTGGACTAAAGGAGATTCTATTAAGTGAGCCCAATAGATGTGTTCTGCTTTAGTGGCAGAGAAAAAACACAATAAAAGGAGAAAGCACACCTTGGCAGAGTTCTGAGATATCACTGTCAGGCAAGCCAGGAACTTGTTTTCAGGTGTTGGAGGAGCACCAAGCTGTTTCATAAGAGTGTCGGCATCTTGAAATAATTTCTTAAGTGATCCCCACGTCACCAGGGGTGCCCCTCGTGTTTGGGGAAGGGGTACTCGCGGATTCTTCTGAAGACTCATCTGTTCAAAGGGCTCTTGGATCGGCTGTGGGTTGACATGGTCCTTCCCACTTGTGTTTGGTCCTTTTTGTAGGGAACCACGCTGGTCCTGTTGGTGTGGAAACACATACATATCCTCTCCCCCATGTTAAGACTGGATAAGGTCCTTCCCATTGAGTCAAGTCTAAGAATTTTACGAACACTTGTTGATCCTTTGGCCATGCTGGCTTGGAAGCTTTTTGAAAGTGCTGTTGAAATGTAGAAAAATTATCAGGATTCCAGGTGAAAAGATTAATACTTATAAGGGCTTTGTTGATAGTATCTCTGGGGTGAGCAATACGGGGGTCATATGCTCCTTTTTGTTTTTGAATATAATTTTTTAAAGTGCAGTTAGCACATTCAACAATGGCTTGTTGGCTTGGTGTCTGTTCCTCAGTGGTTAGGATGCCGGCCGCATACACTGTGAGTGGCAGGTTTGAACCTAGCCCGGGCCTGCTAAACGACGACGACAACTACAACAAAAAAATAGCCAGGTGTTGTGGCAGGCACCTATAGTCCCAGCTACTTGGAGGCTGACATAAGAGAATTGCTTAAGCCCAAGAGTTTGAGGTTGCTGTGAGCTGTGATACCACAGCAACCTACCAAGGGCGACATAGTGAGACTCTGTCTCCAAAAAAAAAATGGCTTGTCTTGTGGGGTTGTAGGGCATTCCTGTAATATGCTGAATTTGCCAAGTAAGAAGGAAGTTTTGAAAAGTATTACTGGGATAACATGAGCCATTGTCTATTTTTAGTTTCTTGGGAATTCCCATTATGAGCAAAACATTCTAGCAAATAGCAGGTGGCATGGTGAGTTTTTTCTCTATTTAATGATGTAGTAGGGAGATACCTGCCATGAGTATCAACAGTGACATGGATAAATTTAAGTGTTTTATATGATATTTAATGCTTAACATCAGTTTGCCATAGTTGATTACTGTGTAAACTTCAGGGGTTGTAACCTTTTCCTAGGGAAGGTCCTTGGACAGCTCGACAATCAGTACAAGCTCATACTATTTTTTTTAGCAAGTTTAATAGGTAATTTGAATTGATATACTACTGCTTTGATACTTTGATGAAAAGCATGAGAGGCTGTGGCTTACTGAATGGATACTGTAAATATTTCTTTTTGAGAAACTTGTTCATTACCTAAGGCCAGAGAGCCTGGTAGTGTAGTATGGGTTCTGATATGGCTGATAAAATAAGGATGTTTACAATTCTAGGCTTTGTAATTCTAAAAATAAAGCAAGCAAAGATGAACGGGTTTTGACTCCTTGACAAGGAGTCTATGCCGGGGGACTGAGGAACTCAGGGAGGAGTCCTCCTCCGAGCAAACCTCAGGTCTGTATTTATTATCATAAAACAGGAAGAAGTAGATAAAAGCTGCTTATCAGACATCAGCACTGATAGGGAGGGCATGGAGAAGATCAGATAGAATGTCTCCACCTTGTTTTCACAAACACATACCTCAAGCACGACCTCTGCCTCCAGTGTCAAGAGACCTTTGGAATCCAGAGGATCTTTGTTGTAGCACTTCACATATATATTCTCTCTTGGAGGTCAGTTTTCTGCCCTCCTGCACATATACAACTCACATACCATTCTGTGCCTCTTTAGGTCTCTCAAGCAGAAAGCAAGCCTATGCTCAAGGTCAGGGGACAATTTTACCTCCACTGCCCCATTCCACGGAGGGACAACAAGGAAGGCAAATGGACTTAGTGCCTCCCACCCAAATGGGAAAAAAGGGTGATGCTTACTTGTAGGGCTGCCTGGCACTCTTCCACCAGGCCCTGGACTAGATAGTACTTGGCTTCTGCTAGCAGCTCCTCGATCTCCCGGCGGCTCTCAGGCAAGGGGACTGCTCCATCTCGAAGGTAGTTAAGTATCGTACCAAAGTGCTTTCCACACCGATCAATGAGGATCCAACCTACACAGGGAAGAGGACAGCAGAAGGGTCCTCAAAGGTGCTCCTCTGTGGGGGTGGGAGGTGGCGCTGAGCACAGCAGGGATGTCTCCTGGCTCCCTCTACTTTCCAGGAGAGAGTGGGACCTGAGAGAGCTGAGGCCCTATCTACCTGCCTACCAGCAAAAGGCTGAGTAGGCTCTGCCCAGACGCCATTGCCACAGCCTCCAGGTCCTGCTGGCTGGACACAACTACAACCCCAGCCTACTCTGGTCTTACATTCTGTTGGACACCAGGACCTCTGAGGCTTAAAAATATGTTTCTGAAGTACTCTCAAATATCCCTTAGATGAAAGCATTCCAAGAAGTACCTGGTGAACCACACACCTGGACCAAAGGGCCACATCCCAATGAAGGGAGAAGAATTCTGGGGTAAAAAATATCTAATTCCTCTTTCTACAAAACTTCATTTAGCCAAGTAACAGAGCCATTTTGAAAGAAGCACAAGCCTCATTCCCACAGACTGCAACCGCTGGCTCGAGAGTGACCCCCAGACACTCACCAGCCCTATACATAGTACTATCCCAGAACCTCCCACAACAAGCCCCCAGTAGCCAGTAACAACAATTGGTGAACACAGACTTGGCCCTCAAGCAGCTTAGTTAACATGGGGAAATAGCTTTTATTGGATTGGAAAAAGTTCCCAACAGCTGACCAAATCAGTCACAGTGAAAAATTCTTGGGGGTGAAAGCCAGGAAGACTACCCCTTTGCTTCTCAATGTCCTTTCAATCTTGTGGCTGGCCTGATGGCCTAATATTCTACCACTAGAGAGCCTAAGAGTTCAAAACTCCTCTATTAAGGCCGGGCACAGTGGCTCATGCCTGTAATCCTAGTACTCTGGGAGGCCGAGGCAGTTGGATCCCTTGAGCTCAGGAGTTAGAGAGCAGCCTAGGCAAGAGTGAAACCCCGCCTCTATTAAAAAGAGAAAAATCGGTGCTCACTTCCACAGCACATATACTAAAATTGGAACAATACAGAGAGGATTAGTATGGCCCCTGTGGAAGGATGACATGCAAATTCGTGAAGTGTTCCATATTAAAAACAAACAAACAAAAAAAACAGAAAAATCGGCCAGGTGTGGTTGGCACCTGTATTCCCAGCTATGGGAAGCTGAGGCAGGCAGGCAGGATGGCTTGAGCCCAAGAGTTTGAGGTTGCTGTGAGCTAGGCTAAGGCCATGGCACTCCACCCTGGGCAACGGATTCTGTTTTAAAAAAAGAAAAACGGGGAGGGTATTTGGAGGAGGAGACAGAGGACTCAGGACTAAGGCCTGGAAAGAGGAGGAAGTATAGGCAAGGGACATAGGAACAGAGCAAACACCAAGTATCTCCTGATGAGGTTAAGTCCTAACTTTCCTGACTAGCAGGGCAACCTCAGGCCAGGGGCACAAGACTCCTGCCCCCCACAGATGAAAACACCAATGCAAAGGGCAGTGAGGAGTTTAAACTGGAACCAGGCATTTTATAACATACTTTCCTTCCCTATTTGTGCCTAGTTTGAGAAGAGGCCAGTACTTCCACTTCTAACCCCATCGTGCCCTGCCTTGAGTCCTACTCAGACCTCTAGGTCCTAGATCAATGGCAGGGGCCAATAAAAGTCAAGAGTAGCAATGCATACTCCAAGGTCACAAGTCTACCCACTTCCCTCCATCCCTTGGCCCCTAAATGCAGTCCCTGCCAAGCATTCTCTCATGGTCTTAGGGTATAACTAACATTTTTTGCAAGAATCACCAGGAAAGTTTGATATCAAGGCAACTTCCATGTTCCACTCCTGAAATTACTCAGCCTCAAGTTTTTGAACCTTTTGATAACGGCTGGGACCCCGCCTTCTGAGCCTTCTTTCTACTCTATATTTCCACAGAGTGTGCTTTCCTGAGTACAATCCCCAGTGGGGCAGACACAGTGTGATTGTGCAGCCTAAAGTCAAACCCTGGTTTCAAGAAAAGAAGAGGCCTTCATGTGGCTGGTAAATCACATCTAGGCAGTGATCTTCAGATGTTATCCTACCCATGTCTACATTCAAGACAACGAAACATGGACTTAATATCTTACACAACTCAGATGTCTACAGGGGCCAGCAAGCAGCATAAATGAACACAGTACAAATGCTGAGGCCCAGGGCTGACCTGAGAGCATTTGCCCCCTCCTCCGCAGGGGCAGGCTTTTCTTGCTCCAGCCAAAAGAGGCCAGGCAGGAATATGGGCCCAGGGTAGAATGTGCTCTTCCTCCAAATGATGCCAGAAATCCAGATTTTTGTGTGACTCTCCTGATTTTTAAAGAATAGTACACTAATTAAAATAAAACTGTCATCAATCTACCACAGGACAAATAAAACACACCACAGTTGAAATAGGTCTGTAGGCTACCAGTTTGCAGCCTGCGTTATCCTCAACTAAGTACTTTTTTCTCAAAAAGCTGACATGGTGTAGATAGACTAAATTGTCTTCTCAACAATTTTTTGGACATTTTCGACAGATCAAGTACATTTTCCACAGATAAAAGTAAAGTCTCAGTGAGGTTAAGTGACATTCCAGAGTGGGGAAAGTAGGACTAGAAAGAAAGAAAAAGTAAGGAACTCATAGGAAAACTCTTTTCACTGGAACTGAAAAGACAAGTAGAACCTTAGCCAAGAAATAGCAACGAACTCAACTCAGCTGCTCTTGTACATTCTGCCTTTGATGCATGACAACTCAGCTGCACACAAAGAGCAAGGTCCCTGAAATCAATTATCCAAGTGACAGCTTAGAGTTTCCTTAAATGAATAGGCAGACCATGACACTGGGCTCCAGCTCAAGAATGCTATCAGGAAATGGTTGCAGAGAAGGAATCATACTTTAGACAAATAAGGGCAAAGAAGCCAAGCACACTCTCCATCAGGTTTCAATTAGCATTTTGACTTTAAATATTTGAGTTGCTTTCAAAGCAAGAAGCTTTCCCTTTGAAAGTCAGCCTAAGAGCCTAGCATGTAGAAAAGCAAATGGAAGTCAAGCAGCCTCTTGGTTGTGGGGGTGTCCCTCCTGATGTCATGAGGGACGAGAACTATTCGTTTTGGACCAGATAATTTTTTATTATTGAGGAAGCCATCCTGTATGTTGTAGGTACTTAGCAGCATATCCCTGGCCACTACCCATTTGATGGCAATAGTACCTACTACAGGATGTAACAACCACAAGCACTCTGGGAGGCCGAGGCGGGTGGATTGCCTGAGCTCAAAGGTTTGAGGCCAGCCTGAGCCAGAATGAGACCTTGCCTCTAAAAATAGCCGGGTGTGGGGGCCGGCTCCTGTAGTCCCAGATACTCTGGAAGCAAAGGCAAGAAAATCGCTTGAGGTTTGAGGTTGCTGTACGCTATGACACCACAGCACTCTACCAAGGGTGACAAAGTGAGACTCTGGACTCTGTCTCAAAAAAAAAGAAAATTATATATATAATAGCTCTGATTAATTGGATTTTTAAAAAAAGTAAACACATCAAGTATTTCACCAGAAAAACAGGAAAAAACTCATGCCTTTTTGTTCAAGTGACTTTAATATTTTTTGATAAATAAAACTAGTTTTAAACCTGTTACTAAAGTTCAGATGTTTAAAGATTATAAAACTGCCACTTCTGTAATACTTCTAAATTTTGCTAGCTTTGACTGACTTTATGCTCTTGATTTTGAGCTTCTGAATTCTGAGGTCAGATAGGTTGGTGGTTGTGATGAGGCCTAGGGATATGTTCTCTTTGCCTAAGACAACAGCTACAAGGTACAGTCTAGCCCACATGGCCCCTTCCCAGCTCCAACTTGTTTCGCCCCCTTGCTATTCTGAGAGAAACTGAATGATCCAGTATTCTTGCTTTCTGTCTTGAACTCTGCACTTGGTAAAAGAATTAAGTACACAGATAGGTCATGTCCTTTACAGCTATCTTTGATGCCATGTGGCCATGTGAAACTTAGGAGGACAAGGAAAAGACATCAGAAATGATGCCTATGTTGTGGTTTCAAAACAGTTTTCAGTAACTCAAAAACTTAAAAGTCATGTTATGCTTCATAAAATGTCTGAGTCATTTATAAAATGTTTAGATTATCTGGGAAACTGAGACTTTGTCAAAAAATAAGATTTTGCCTTTTAAATCTTCTGATTATCAGTTTAAACGATTAAGTTTATAGTAAACTGTGATCCTATTTTATGAAAAGTGGTTTTTTGAAGAACAATTAAACAAAATAAATAAATAAATAAGCAGCACTGTGTAAGAAAGGATCTTGTGTGGTAAATTGTAACTGATTAAGAAAGCGACAGAAGGTTTGAGATGTTTGTAAATTCTCTGTACAGGTTAAATAGAACTCATAAAAGGAAATTTACAAAGGAATTTATATGTGATCCACTTGGCTATGTACTGCCTTTGAAATCTTTTTGCTTGTGATCCTGCTTAAACAAATGTTGGAAGCCTTTGATATTTGACAAATCTTCCAAAAATCAAAATTCTAAATTCAGTTGGTTTTTTTTTTTTGGAAACAGAGTCTCACTTTGTCACCCTTGGTAGAGTGCCATGGCATCATAGCTCTCAGCATCCTCAAACTCTCAGGCTCAAGCGATTCTCTTGCCTCAGCCTCCCAAGTAGCTGGGCACCTGCCACAACACCTGGCTATTTTTTTTACTTTTTATTTTATTATTTTTTTTTTTTAGAGACAAAGTTTCACTTTGTCACCCTAGGTGGAGTGCCGTGGTGTCACAACTCACAGCAACCTCCAGCTCTTGGGCTTAAATGATTCTTTTGCTTCAGCCAACCGAGTAGCTGGGACTATAGGCACCCGCCACAATGCCCAGCTTTTTTTTGTTGTTGCAGTTTGGCTGGGGCTGGATTCAAACCGTCACCCTTGGTATATGGGGCCAGCGCCCTACTCACTGAGCCATGTGCTGTGCCTATGGCTATTTTTAGAGACAAGGTCTCACTCTGGTCTCAAACCTGTGAGCTCAGGCAATCCACCCACCTTGGCCTCCCAGAGTGGTAGGATTACAGGTGTGAGTCACTGCCCCCCAGCCTTCTAAATTTGGTCCCTTTGAAATATTAGACCACTAAAAGTCTGAGAAAGACATATTAGACCTATTTAGTGTGTCAAAACTATATAAAAAATATTGTCAAATATAAAATGATAGTTAATTTTCTATAGATTGTTTATATATACATATGTTCTAATATTATACAATATTAGTCTATGTTAGTGTTATGTTATCAGTAATAATTTTTTTTTTTTTTTTGAGGCACAGTCTCACCATGTGAGCCTTGGTAGAGTGCTGTGGCATCACAGCTCACAGCAACCTCAAACTCCTGGGCTTAAGCGATTCTCTTGCCTCAGCCTCTCAAGTAGCTGGGACTACAGGCAAGCACAATGCCCAGCTATTTTTTTGTTGCAGTTGTCATTGTTGTTTTAGCTGGCCTAGGCCAGGTTTGAACCCACCAGCCCCGGTGTATGTGGCTGGTGCCTTACCCAAATGTAATGGCAAGGTTCTCTTGAATAAAAATTTCTAATAACTTTAGAGATCATATACCATTGGACTAAAAGCAAACTTCTAGAACTTTTAATTAGAAAGCTAAAACAGAACAGAAATTAATTACATAGGAGTAAACTAATTTTTTATGACTTTTTGTTTAAAACATTACTAATTCTTTCTGTGTTCTGTTTTCCAGAAATCAAGAAAACCCTTTTCCGTCTTTTGAGCTATTTATAACTTTCAACAATGTACGTACTTATAAACAAAATTTTAAATATTTATTTTTCTCTCTTTTTGCTTTCTCCAGAATTTCAAAACCATTTATAAGTATTCTTTTTATTTTATTTTATTATTATTTTTTTTTTTGGAGACATAGTTTCACTTTGTCGCCCTAGGTAGAGTGCCACGGCATTATAGTTCACAGCAACCTCAAATTCCTGGGCTTAAGCCATTCACTTGCCTTAGCTCCCTGAGTAGCTGGGACTACAGGCACCCACCACAACATCTGGCTATTTTTTTTTTTTTTTTTAAGAGACAGGGTCTTACTCTTGCTCAGGCTGGTCTTAAACTTATGAGATCAAGCAATCCTCTGACTTCAGCCTTCCAGAGTGCTAGGGATTCCAGGTGTGAGCCCCTCACCTGGTCCTCATTTGTAAGTATTCTTAATTTCTGACAATACAGTTATTTATGTAAGTTCAATATGTTTCTTGTATAAGACAAAATAACAAACACTAGTTATTTTACCAAGGCTTTGACTACAATGATAGAGTTTCAGAGCATCCAGACTTAATTAGAAAATTAAAGTTGACTTTCTATGGTCAATAAAAAGCCTGTTGGAAAAACTGGCCAAATACCTCTTCAATAACATATCCTGATCTGCAGTAAAAAAAATGTGACTTTCTGACAGGTCCTGGAATCCCAATTTACTTTAGAGATCTTCAGAGAAGAGAAATTTACCCAATACATACAGATATCTAATGACACAAATAAAACCTGGGCTCATGAGAGTCTAACCTGAGATTCCTTATAAAAGGTTCCAGCAAAGCCAATTTTAAAAGAAAAGAAAAAGCCTAAATGACTAATATTCTTACTGCACTTTATACAAATAATCAGACCCAGTATACTGAAAATACAGTTTATTTTGACAATTAAATTGATTCTACTGTAATTTATTGTGAGTAAAATGGAAAATTAAAGAAAGAAAAATATAATTCAAAAAATAAGAAACTGTGGCCCGCCTATATTACATTCCAGCCTTATCTACAATGCAAGCCTATAAAATGAGACATAACTATTTAACTAAACTGGTCTGTTACCAGGACTAAAAGACTGGCCCCAAAATAAAGAATTTATATACAGTAGTCAGATTTGCTTAGATTTGCTTTTTCTTCCTGCTTCTTAGCCCTGAGATAACATATTAGGTTTTAATATGTAAAATCTTTTCATTTCAAAGTAGACACTGAAAAAAAAGTAAGTTAAAAATATTTACCCCCAAATTCATGTCTCTGACATATTTTGGAATGACTTGTCCCAGAAGTAACATTACAAAAACTTCCTGAAAATATTTATCCTAATCTATAGACAGGGACCAAAAAAGCATAATTAGAGATTTGTCTCTTGACTCTAAGACTGATAAGAAACTACAAATGCCTTAAAGACTCCACAAAGATCAATAGTTGGCTACTCTAAAAAAAAATCTGTACAGTATTAAACACTATCTATTGTGCCTATATAGATACCTCAGGAAAAATCAGAACCTGAATAAAAATTTCCCAGTAAAAGGTATGGTTACAACACAGTCTCACAAGTGGTCCCACACCCAGCTGATTTTCAGAAATATTCACTTGAATTGCCCAGAACTTCAGATGAGTTCTAAAGGTAAATATTATCTTAAAAACTATGCTAAGACTATAAATAAAAATACTAATATTCTTATTGCACAAACCTCAGCCCTAAAACCCAGAACTTGTAAATATTTATAGGTGATTGCTAAATGATTTCATCTCTTACCCTAGGCACAACCCTGACTTCATTCATGTCAGTGTAAAGAAGCCAGATTGGGCCACTGTTTTACTTCTTTGCCCCGGAGTAATTTTTAAGATATCTTCCAGGTCCTGTATTCCAGTAACCAAGAAACCTACTAACCTTGAACCCTCCACCCAGGAGGGCCTTCCTGCCTTTTCAGACCCTCCAGCAGATAACCTTCAATCTCTGTCATGACATGCCTAGCCACCTCAGTTATAATACACCACACTTTAAAACTACTTTTAAAAAAGCGCCTTGCCCTGCTTCCTGAAACCTACATACATTCCAGTTGATGACCAGGTTATCCTCAGAAAAAAAAACCTGACAAACAACTCAAAAAAAAGTAGCCTGCCCCAGAGACGTTCTACTTACTTGTAATCCCTACAGTAGTCAAGTTGTTTAAATCACATCATTCCCACATCTAGCCTTATCCCTCTGAGAAAAACCAGTGAACTCAAGCTGGACCAGGAGACTGCAGAACTATGTGGAGTCAAGAGTTAAAAACTTCAGTTGTTCAAATAAAAAAATACATTATTCTCAGACATCTTTGTTACTATAATTAGTGTGGCTACTTTGTTGTCTTTTATTAACTGTGCTGCATTCCTTCCCAATATAACTTTAAGCCTATCTTTTGCCAGAATAAGTTCAATCCCAAGACAAATACAGTAAATGATAGCCATTATTTCCATTTAAAATCCATTTTATAGATATACAATAGGAGTAGGAAATAAAAGCACATATAATGAGAATAAGATGGAGGACAGACATAACACAGCTGGTCTAGTTGGTTTAGGTCCGGCCTGAACTTCAATGTCTCCCATTCTCACTGTTTTATAAATTTAACTCCCACCCTAAAGATGCCTATCTGAACAAGTTTAAGTAGATTAACTAAAACAATTAACTTTTAAATCAAAATGTTATTATGTCATGGGTTCTGCCAACTATTGTTTAAAATGAAGAGTTAACATAGTCTTCACTTTAAAGTTAAATATATGAAGCTATAATTCTGGAAATGGAAAAACAAAACAATCTTAAATAGGCTAATCTCACTGTTCTCCAGAATCCTGGCCTTCTGACAAAGTTTGGTGGACCTATCCCCGTCTCTACATACTGACAGTGACAGACAGTTGGACCCTCTTCTTCCCATAGTTGAGCACCTCTGAGGTAGATCAAAGATCTAAATGTAAAAAGTTTGAGGTACCACAAGATACCATTAAAAAAGCTAAGGCAAGTCAAGACTGGGAGGAGATATTGGTAGCAAAGAACTACAAAGAAATACAGTCTAGAATACCCACTTCTACAAAGTAGTAAGAAAAGAAAAAGTAAAATGTTAATAAGATGCAACCAAACGGCTAATGAACTGCTCAACACGCATAACCATCCATAGAGTATGGTTCTATCAGCTACAGTATACTTCTAGAACGGAACACTCCTCCACTGGGAAATGTTTCAATTAGAGCTGTTTATTCATGGATTGATCTCACAAGCTAGCAAAAGCAAAAAGGACACAAACAATATAGCACCATTCAAATAAAAACTCTCCACTTAAAACACACCAATAGCACATTTTTAGGGACATAAACAGCTGTGGTAAAATTAACACTTGGAAAGATACACCTATGGTTCTCAACCCTGGCTCAATCACAAAGAATCACCTGGGGAGCTCTTCTAACTCCTGATGTCTCAGTCACACCTGGCCCAATGACACCTCGCTCTCTGTCATGGGACCCAGGCACCAATGCTGAATTATTCAGGTGACTCACCATGTATCCAAGGTTGAGAGTCACTTACTGACCCCAAAGTCAGACTATTTGGTTACCTCTGAAGGGAGAAAGCCCATTGATACAGCTCATGCTTTATGCCTGGGTCTGAGTGGTGACACAGGGGAGTTTGTGGTATTATTCACAATTTAAGAGCTCTCAAGGTATTTCAGAATTTCACAAAAGAGCATTATCATTTAAGGCAGAAGGGTGGGAGATCTCAGGGAAACTCCTAGATATTGCAGTTTTCCCACAAATTACACTGGTTTCTCAGTTCTTTAGGAGAATGTGCTGATAATACTATGAATGACTCTCACTTTTCAATCTAGTGTATATACTAATTCCAAAACCATTAGCAAGAGATCAGAAACCACATGGGGTGGGGGAGGGGAAGTACTGTACCAAGCAATAGAGATGAAACAGACAACTACAAATGAATACTAAATGGAACTTACTGTGAAAGGTGCTTCCTAACTCTGCGAACAAATGGCGATGCTAACAAAGACTCCGGTAAAAATTCTAGCACAGTAAGAAATGAATCTTTCCGGGGTAGAGTTCTGTGAAAGTTCTGCTCATTTCCACAGTGTCCTCATTATCTTAGAAAAGCCACTCCACAGGGGATAATGCGGAATTGCAGCACACTCAGCCATGAAGCCCAGGGACGGCAGCCAAACTCTGACACACCTCTTCCGCCATTTCTGCACCCCACCCAGGAGACAGCTAAAGCCATAATTCAGTTTCCATTTATTGAGTTATCCCAATGTATCAGGCACTCATGTGCTTTCTAATGTCCTCATTTAATCCCGGTTAACAACTCAGCAAAGCATTATAATTCACAATTTGGGAAATTAGGAAAGAGGCTCAGAGAAAAAGTTACTTGCCCAACATCACATTACTAGTAAATAGCAAATAAACCAAAATTAGTACAATGCCTAGCATACAGAAATAGCTCAATAAATGTTGGCTTATCACCACCAGGACTCAAATGCAGGTCTGGCTAACTCTGGCTAACACCCAAGTTTTTCTCCATTTAGCAATTACATGCACATGGTACAAAACTCAAGCAAGCAAAAAGCAAGGAACAAAAGGGAGACTATTCTACCCACGGTGGACTTGGGTGCCTAGGAAGCAATCATTTTCTTGGGCATCCTTCAGAGATTTCTAGCAACATGATACATATATTGTTGGTACCTTCAAAGCCCCTGTCCTTTAACCAGCCAAGTGCTACTGCTGGTTTCACTTATCTGGTTGAGCTGCACTTGGCATTTCTGCCTTTTTGCAGCACACTTCATTGCAGCTGATAGGCTTCCAGCCCCAAGGCCAGAATGAAGCTGTAAGATGCAGGAAGTCTATTCTGACTGACAGCCCCAAAGGTGTACTTGAGGCACCATGTAAGCACGGGTTCAGGCTACGCAACGTTCTCTCCAAGGGCAAACAGGACTGCTCTGCCGGGTACAGATGATGGCTAGAAGACCAACCAGCCTGACAGCCCATCTCCTTAATGAGGTCCCCAAAAGGAATTTGGTGAAGCTGGTGGTTGAACTGTAAGGCTGCCACTTAGCTTTAAATGCAACTCAGCTGCTTTTCCTAAGCACCCTACCCCCAACACTGGGTAAGACAAGGAAGAAAAACCACAACGATTCTGGGTTCTCAGACAATGCCCGTTTCCTTGTGTAGCTGGGATGCTATTGTCTCGATTTCCACAAATACTCCTGGGCAATATGGGGTATGGTACAGCAAAGGGGACCCACTCCCTCATAAGAAGCTGAGGCGCTCCAATCTTATTTCACTGCTGCTGAAAGCAGAACCTCAGCACTGCAGCATGGCCCTCCCCAGGACACTGCAGGAAATGCCCTAACCCAGGGGTCCTCAAACTATGGCCTGCAGGCCACATGCAGCCCGCCAGGTGTTTTTGCCACAGCTGCCTGTCCTGCTTAGCAGCCAACTCGTCCTGGACCGCAGTGCGCATGTGTGGAATGTGCGCCAACTCTCCGACTCTGCTCCTTCTCTGTCTCTCCCCCTCTGGGTGTTTTTGCCGTCCTGCTTAGCAGCCCACTTGTCTCAGCCCGCAGTGCGCATGTGTGGAATGTGCCCCACACTCTCCAACTCCACTCCTTCTGCCTCTTGACTCCTCCTCTCAGTCTCTGGTGTAATTGGAGGAGTCACCAGGTTGCCTGTGCAGAGCCTGTTGCTTCCTAAAGACCAAGGTAAGAACAAGTTAGGATTTATTTTTTTTTTTGAAGTTAGGAGGTCTTTTTTTTTAATTTTGCAGTTAGTAGGGCCTTTTTTTTTTTGCAGTTAAGCGGGGCCTTTTTTTCCTGAAGTTAGGAGGTCTTTCTTTTTTTGCAGATAGGGGGCACCTTTTTTTTTGAAGTTAGAAGAGCCTTTTTTTTAAGTTGGTTAGTTGGTTGGGAGTGGTTTCTAGGGGGGTTGCATCACAGTGATAATGCAAATAGTCAGCGCTTAGTGCTAATGCAAATTATCAGTGCTCAGAGGTAATGCAAATAGTCAGAGCTCAGAGGTAATGCAAATAGTTGGTACTCAGTATTAATGCAAATTGTCAGCAGTCAGTGTTATCGCAAATGGTCAGTGCTCAGTTTTATCGCATGGGGGCCCCAAACTGGTAATCTGCCTAGGGCCCAATGGGAACTTAATCCAGCTCTGCAGACAGCCAAGGAGTAGGAAACCCAATTTAATTGACAGTAAGTGCATTTATATTCTGATTGCTATTCAGTTGTGTATGATGTTGTATGTTGTGTTCTGTGTAAGCCCCAGTTCACACTGTTGCCATCTCTGAGCAGTGCAAATTCAGCCATATGCTTGTATGGCTGAACTCGCATTAGATGAAGAAGAAAAAAGGCATAGGTGCCTTCTTTTTTCCTGCAGTGAAATCTGATCACATGGGTCTCTCACCCATGTGATTAGATTCCTGTGCGAGTTCACAGATCATAGTGCGGTTCGCACAGGGTAGTGTGAACTGGAAAGGTGGTGGAGGAACCGGCTCTGTAATCATGCCTGTTCCCACACCGCATCAGTGTGAGCCTGAGGTAAAAGCGGAGTTCCACCATATGGGCACTGGCGAGACTGAAATGTTGTGGACTGGCAAGGCAGCATTGATGGACACTGATCAGACTGCATTGATGGGCAGTGCAGTCTATATGTCTCTGTGTGGGCAAAGTTATTGCTGGTATATTGTTTTTGGAGCACTGTGTATATAGATACATATATATATATGTATTTTACTAATAGCAATTTGAGATCCTTAGGAAACAATTATATCATATCAAGAAAGAGAAAAATTGACTCGAGTGTAGGATATTCAAAGAACAGTTGGACTTATGATTACTTTTTCATGCAGTACAAGGAGAAAGCTATGTGTGTGATATGCCAGAATATAGTGTCTGTGTTCAAAGAATACAATTTGTGTCAACACTATCAAACTCAACATAAAGATAAATATGATTGGTCGGAGAAGTGAGAAAAGATAAAATATTAAAACTGAAATATACATTGACAACTCAGCAAAATACTTTTGTGAAGCAGAAACAGATAAATACTTCATCACTGCGAGCAAGTTTTCAAACTGCCAAGCTAATAGGTGCACTGGCAGACCATTCGTGGAGGGAGAATTTGTTAAAGAATGCCTTCTTTCTGTTGCCAAAGAGATGTGTCCAGAGAAGGCTGATTTATTTAGTACAATGAGTCTTTCAGGACCCTCAATTACATGAAGGATTGAAGAAATGGGAGACAATTTGCATCAGCATTTGCAAAACTCCGCAAAAAAAACTTTCCTATTTTTCCTTGGCACTCAATGAAAGTAATGATGTTTGTGATTCTGCACAACTTCTAATTTTTATTCGTGGGACGAATGACTATTTTGAAGTCACAGAAGAGCTTGCTGCACTGCAAAGCATCAAAGGAACAACTACAGGAGAGGATATCTATGAAAAGGTTTGGCAAACTGTGAATAGTTTGGAGCTGGACTGGGCAAAACTAGCCAGTGTGACAACTGATGGTGCTCCTAGCATGGTGGGGTCTAAGAAAGGAGTAATTGCTAGCATTAACCAAGAGATGGACAAACATAACCATTCTCATCCAATAGCCATACACTGCCTCATCCACCAACAAGCACTGTGTAGTAAATCACTGAAGTGGGACTCTGTTATGAAAACTGTGGTATCTTGTGTTAACTTCATTACAGGTAATGCACTAAACCTGTACAATTTCAGGAATTTCTGTCTGAGCTAAATGTTGCCTGTGAAGATGTTCCGTACCACACAGAAGTCTGTTGGCTGAGTCAAGGGAGAGTTTTGAAACATTTCTATGACTTACTTCCACAGATTACAGCTTTTCTGCTTTCAAAAAACAAAGAAGTACCAGAGCTCAATGATGCAGAATGGAAATGGCACCTTGCCTTTCTGACAGATGTAACAGAGCTACTCAACAGTTTCAATGTGCAACTTCAAGGAAAGGGGAAGCTCACCTGTGATATGCAATCTCATGTGAAAGCATTTGAAATAAAATTAGGCCTCCTCATCAAACAAGTGAAGGAGGAAAATTTCTGCCACCTCCCCACAACTCAAAATCTGTTAGCGGAAAATCCATTGGTTGCATTACCAAATAAAACATGTGTGGATTCACTGGAAAAGTTGCGAAAGGAGTTCCAATTTAGATTTAAAGAGCTTCATCTCCATGAACAGGACATACAGCTTTTTCATAACCCATTTTCTGACATTGAAAATGTGGATACGATTTACCAAATGGAACTGGCTGAACTGCAGAATTGTGACTCTCTGAAAGACACATTCAAGTCAAGCAGCCTTCCTAATTTCTATGCATCTCTCCCCTCTGAGACATATCCTAATCTCAGGAACCATGCACTCAAAATGGCAACCATCTCTGGCAGCACTTATGTCCATGAACAGACTTTTTCCAGAATGAAACATCTGAAATCTCCAACCAGATCTAGACTAACTGATGCACACTTGCATCACTTGTTATGACTAGCAGTGACAAATATGGAACCGGACATTGACCACCTCATTAGCCAAAAGCAGGCCCATACTTCCCATTGAAACACTGGTAAGTTTGTTGATTTAACTTTACTTGTTCTTCATTTTAAATATTCTATTTGTTCCCATTTTGTTTTTTTACTTCAAAATAAGATATGTGCAGTGTACATAGGAATTTGTTCATAGTTTTTTTTTTAACTATAGTCCAGCCCTCCAACGGTCTGAGGGACAGTGAACTGGCCCCCTGTTTAAAAAGTTTGAGGACCCCTGCCCTAACCTTTGGGCAGGCAGCCTGAGCTTCTGCCCTCTTAGGATCAGAGAATGAAGTGTGGCACACCAGGCTTACGTTCCCTTATCCTTATCTGCTTATGTCAAAACTCACCCACTTTCCCCAATGTCCCTAGAAAGGTGGGACATTACCACAGAAGGTTGATCTCAGAAACAGGTACAGTGGGGCAAGCCAGACTGTGCTCTGGCCTAATCTTAAGCAATTTCAGGCCAAGGAACACAAGACAGAGATATTTTAAAACCTCATGTGACCTGTCCATAAGCCCAGCCAGGAAAGATATACCCCTTTGCCAGGTACAATTTGTTCCAGGTAGAGAGGAAGTAGTTATGGAAATTCTTTTGTCTTTTACTAACTTGACTTTCCACAAGAAAAAAATACATATGCACTGAATATCTGTGTATCAAATACTTATTATGTGCCAACAGCCCCATAAGGTGGGAATCGTTGTGCCCCTTTCGCCTGATGAAGAAAATGAGATATCATAGGCCCCTGGTTAGGATCACCAGACACTAAATGTAGAGTTGGGACACAAATCCATCTCTGAGCCCTTGTGAAGGCCCCGTCCTAAGATGACAAAGGTCCAGAGAAAACACTTCTGCCCAGGCTTGAGCTACACTTTGAAGTCACAGAATCACTGCAGAGAGAATGGGAAGGAACCAACGAGGGTGGCTAGTCCAGTCTCCATTTTACAGGTAAGGAGGCTGAGACCTAGAGTGGAGAAGTGACTTTCTCAAAGTCACACAAAAAATTAACTAAGTCAAGACGGTAGGAGTCTCTGTCTAGCTGCCTCCATTCATCTTGTGGTCTTGGGTTTAATGTCACCTCCTCAGGTAAGCCTCCCCTGAGCACATCCCCCAGACTAGATCCCACCTCCCTGCTACTCACTCTCAAGGCTCCTTGCACACCAAGGTAATGTTACCAGAATTTCTTTCTTCAGTAGGTTCTTGGTCTCGGGGATTTGAAGAATGAACCCATGAACCACATATCAGCGGTAAGATAGGATTTTATTAGACAGAAAGGAATACAGAAGGAGTAAAAAAGCACCAGAACTTCTGGCAAAGGGAAAGACCCAAGTTCAGAAGTCTTCCGTGGGTCTTTTATGTAGAGGTGTATACTACATTTTGGCCAGGACTTGGTAAGTGGAAAAATACCTTTTCAAAATTAATGAGTGTATTAATAAATGAATGAATGCAGTCCCTTGGCTGGGGCAAGGTTATTAGGTCTTTGCAGTTTTTGTCTCTGGGAAGGGATTAGGGTGTGTGCTCTAATGGTGGAACCACCCCAAACATTTCAGGATGCTTTATTCTTGACCCTGCTAGAGCCCAGAGGGTATGGCCTAGAAAGGGCAGCCATTTGTGCCTAGAGATGGGAGTCTGATTTCTGAGCTCATCTGGGCCTAGAGAATGGGGGTGGGGGTTTCCTGTCCAGCCCTGAGGGGGAGAACCCTGTATCAATACTATTGAGCACACGAACCAGGTCTGTACCTGTGTGTGTGACTACCCATTTAGTGTCTAGTCTTTTGGATTAAAGCCCTCAACCACAAGCATGTCTCCAGTGCCTAGTATGGCGTCGAATGCACAACCAGAGACAGGCACCTGGTGGTGGGCTTACCTTCACTGTCGGTGAGCACTTCCATGCGCCCACTGAACATGGCCTTCAGCATGGTGTCCTGCTTGGTAAGCGTCTGCATGGTGGTATAGTAGAGGGCTCCACCCACATTCAGCTTCACGTATTTAGAACTGGGGCTTGTGCCCTTGAAGGAAGTGGTGCGGGTAGCAGCCGCTGGCACCGCCGAGCTCACCACACTTTCTCCTGACATCTCTTCCTGCAGATGGAGAAGACACAAGGTCACAACACCAGGCCTGGTTGACCTCTTTCAGCCTGTAAAATGTGGGCTGAATCTGGCCTCCAGATGTGTTTTGCTTGGTCCAAGTACACACTGCATTTAAAACTTAAAAGTTTACTTCCATTGTTGACAACTCAGGAAACCTCACCAAAAAAATCTGGATTTTTGACTTAAAATCAAACGCCAACTGGGCCAGCAAGACAACTAGTGGAAGCTGGGGTACTGGCCGTCCTCAGAGAGGAACATGTATCCTACAGTTTGTGCCAAACCCCACCCAGAGAGCTTCACACGGCTGATCCCACCTGCTAACCCAATAGGCACACAAGTCTGCCACTAAGTCTTGTGTTGTAAGAACTTCCTTTATGCATAATACCCCCCACCCTCCACCTCAAACACACACACACCCTAGTTGCATCGTAAAACAGTCCAAAGCACTGCCTAGGTCTATGCTTCCTTATTGCACCATCAACAGCTAAAAGAGGATGAATCAAAGATGAAACAAGCTTTTATAAAGTTGAATGGTATCCCAGCCCACACTCCTAATACTTCCTAGAAGTAGTAGTAGAAAATGCTTCTGGGGACTAAACAGTAAACTCTTGGAAGCACATTACTGCAAAATTAGATTTTTCATTTTTCTTCTCCCTTCCCCATTTGTGACCATGAAAAAATTATAGACTTCTTATAGTAGTGACACCCCAAATGGCAAGATCCTGTGACAGCCTCCCAACAGCACTACCAGCCCTCGCATATATCCTAAGTCAAAGAAATGGATGTAGTGTCTGATTTAAGCAGGGCTGGAAAAGAAGGCTGGCATCTGGACATATGTGCTTAGAGAAAACATTTCTTGAATGAATAGGTAAAACTGTAGAGCGGGAGAAGATGTCCACGAGTGGGTGGGATCTTTGCTGAATCTGGGCTGTAGTACTGAGAAAAAACAGCAGCCCTGACATCCAGGAGCTGGCCTGGCCCTCACAGATGGGCCTTAGAGTTCCCACTTAACAGGAGAAATATCACAACACACCACCACCAGATAAGATCACTCTGTGGTCATGTTGCAACTAGACAAAAATAAGACCACTACATACTCATGTCTGAACACAGACAAAAACACAAACATTATCCCCAAAACAAAAAACACACAACATTCTCCTGTCCTGGCTAATATGAGTTACTGCTGTTTCTTTGCCAACTGGAGCGTTAGCCTCATTCCATTCTTCCTGCCTTCAAGACAAGAATCACTGACACCCAATCACAGAATGAGCCCTTTTTCCAAGCAGCATTCAACACAGGGCAAAGCCCCAATTCTCTGAACCCTCCTCCAAATTACCCAACACAAGCTCAAATCCTCTGAGACACCCCACACCCTCAATGGAACAAGGAAATAAACCCATCTTTGTCTGACTACAGGTAAGCTCGGTGTGGTTTTTGGCTAAAGGGCACTGACCAAACAAATCTTTTTTGAGTAATTCCCAGAAACAAAAAAGATTATTTTTTAATTCTTTATGCCTTTCTATCCTTTCCAGACTTTCCACAATGACTATGTGTTAAAGTTATAACCTGTAAAACACAAAAGTCATTTTTTAAATGAACCAAGGCCTAAAGGGTGGCAATGACTAATGGACAGTCACAAGCAATATTCAATTCTCAACTCCAGGTTTTCCTACTCTTCTGGCTAACCCTCCCGAGTCCACCTCCCACAAGAGCAGAAAGGCCTGGAAATCACCTGCTGGGGAACTTGAGTCAGGGTCCAGCAAGTTCAAACACAAAAACCAGCCTCCTGAGAATTTGTTTTCTCAGTAAACTGTTCAGCCTTCAGTTTTACCAAAACATCTAAAAACAAAGTTTTCAAACCTCAGGCTTAGCTCATCTGAGTTCTCTGTGGCCTCATATAAAGAAAAAAAGGCCAAGAGGAAACAGTTTCCTCTCTCTTCCAGCTTTCTTTTGAAATCAGTCCCCAGAGACCTCACCCTAACATTTATGGCCAACCATTTGCCACAGAAAAACATTTTCTTCATGGGATGGTCAAAGAGGTTTATAAGAATAAAGAATTTCCCAAAATGTTGAAGATCTGGAATGGGGAAAAAGTCTTATACACATTTTGAGAGAGGGATTTATTAGAGAAATTTGTCCCCATACGGAAATACTTTTAGGCACCCCTTTCAAATCTCAATTTATACAATAAATATGTTTATGGGAAATGATCTGGCATTTTGGAAGACACCTACCATGAAACAGATAAAGTACATAAAGTGTACTTCATGTACAGTCATGGGTACACTCTGAGAAATGTGTCATCAGGTGATTTGTTCACTGTGGGAACATCAGAGTGCACGTACAGAAACCCAGATGGTACACCCCACTGCACACCTCGGCTGTATGGTACAACCTATTGCTCTGAGGCTACACACCCGGACAGCATGTTACTGTATTGAATACTCTGTAGGCAGCACAACGGTTAAGTATGTGTATCTAGACATACCTATACAGAGAAAATGTACAATTACTGTACAAAAGAGGGAAATGTGGTATACCTGCATAGGACTTGTGCCATGCTTGGTACTTACAAGACTGGAAGTTGCTGTGGGTGAGTCAGTGAGTGGCAAGTGAATGTGAAGGCCTGGGACATTACTGTACACTGCTGCAGACTTTCTAAACACTGTGTACTTAGGCTAAATAAAACATAAAAAAGACTTCTTTCTTCAATAATAAACTACCCTTACTGTATCTTTCTCACTTATTTTTAATAAACTTTCTAATTTTCAACTTTTTGATTCTATTGTAATAACACTTAGCTTAAAACCCAAACACATTGTACAAATGTACAAAAATATTTTAATATCCTTGTCCTGTATGCTTTTTCCTACTGGGGGGAGGCAGAGTCTCACTATGTCACTCTCAGTAGAGTGCCATGGCGTCACAGCTCACAGTAACCTCAAACTCTTGGGCTTAAGCGATTCTCTTGCCTCAGCCTCCCAGGAGCTGGGACTACAGGCACCTGCCACAAGGCCCAGCTATTTTTTGTTACAGTTGTCATTGATTAGCTGGCCAGGGCTGGGTTCAAACCCACCACCCTCGGTGTATGTGGCTGGTGCCGTAATCACTGTGCTACGGGTGCCAAGCCACTTTTTCCTATTTTTAATGGGGTTTTTTGGCTAAAAACTAAGACATACACACAGACACAAACCTTGGCCCATACAAAGTCAGGATCATCAATATTACTGTCTTCCATCTCCCCATCTTATCCCACTGGAAGGTCTTCAGGGACAATTAACATGTATGGAGCTGTCACTTCGTATGATAACAATGTCTTCGGAAGGGCCTGCCTGAGGCTGTGTGACAGTTTGTTGTTTTTTTTTAAATAAGTACAAGAAGTACACTTTAAAATAATGATTAAAATATAATACAGAAATACATAAACCAGTAACATTTATTTTCATTATCAAGTATTATATAATGTACATTACCGCATGTGCTATACTTCTATATGACTGGCAGTACGGGTCTATTTACATGAGCATTATCATAAACACGTAATGCTGTGTTGCGACATTCTGATGGCTATGTAGCTAGGTGGTAAGAATTTTAGTTCCTATCACAATCTTATGGACCACTATGGTAAATGTGGTCTGCCCACTATGTGGGACAACTGTACATTTTATGGCTAATGCTCTTTATTTATTTATTATTATTTATTTTTTTTTTGGAGACAGAGTCTCATTTTGTCACCTTTGGTAGAGTGCCATGGTGTCATAGCTCGCAGCAACCTCAAACTCTTGGGCTCAAGCGATCCACCCATCTCGACCTCCCAGAGTGCTAGGATTACAGGCGTGAGCCACCATGTCAGGCCTGGCTAACACTTTTTAAAGATAATCTGCACATAATAAAGTATATTTTAAGTGTACAGTTTGATGAGTTTTGATCAATACACGTACTTGGGTAGACCCACATTAAGTTGTCAAGGAGAGCCCCACCTCTCTCTTTAAATCAAGATTAAAAACCATTTCTATGGCTCCAGAAAGCCCCTCCCCCTGCACTTTTTACCACTTAATTTCTACCACACTTTTTTTTTTTGGAGACAGAGTCTCACTTTGTTACCTTTGGTAGAATGCAGTAGCAGCATAGCTCACAGCAAGCTCAAACTCTTGGGCTCAAGCAATTTTCTTGCCTCAGCCTGAGTAGCTGGGACTACAGGCACTGCCACAATGCCCAGCTATTTTTAGAGACAAGGTCTCACTCTTGCTCAGGCTGGTCTCGAACTCAATCCACCCACCTTGGCCTCCCAGAGTACTACATCACGTTTTAAAATCCAAACAATAATGGAAGGCAATTTCCATTTTGTGGATGTGGATGCCATGGCCCAGAGAGGGTCAGTCACTTTTTAAAGCCAGGAGGTGAGTCAGTAATGGGGCAAGTCAAAGACTTGTCCTGGCTCGCCCAGAGCCTATCATGCTTGGTATATTTAGAGCTATGACATATCAAGTTGTCAAGGAGAGCCCCACCTCTCTCTTTAGAAAGTACAAAAAGCCCTGAAATATGAGAGGTAATATGTGGTTCAGGATGTGGGGATCAGACCTATGTTTAAGCCCCCAACTTGGTAGCTATGAGAGTTGGGTGATATCTGAATCTAGTCCCATCCATCAAACAGGACAACAGCTTAGCCGCCTCAGCAGTGCTCAGCAAGGGCCCCTGGCTCAGAGGAAACACTCAAATGATGATGATTTAAGAACGCTCTCAAAGTCTCAAATTATCTTCTTCTCTTTGGAAACTGCTTCCAGCTCTAATGACAGACTGAATTACTAAGAGATAAAGGCAGAAACCATCCTGATCTAGCGTGAGACTATAGATTAGGAAAAGCTCTGAATCTTTCTGGAGCTCTCCTCCTCTAAACATCAGCCAACCAAATATACTAGGATAAGCCATTACAGAAAAATGTTCTGGCTGTGTTCATGTCCTTGAGCCCAAGTTACGGTGAACTGAGGGACCAAAGAAGATGACAATAAACCTCTCCCTACTATTTGTTTCAGAGGTTTTTGATCTCATTATTAATGAAGCTGGGGAAGGAGACAGCGAAATTGGTTATAAGAAACTGAGAGGTAGGCTCAGTGGCCATAGCACAGTGGTTACAGCACCAGCCACATACACTGAGGCTGGCAGGTTGGAACCTGGCCCAGTACAGCTAAACAACTGCAATAAAAAATAGCTGGGCTTTGCAGTGGGCGCTGTAGTCCCAGCTACTTGGGAGGCTGAGGCAAGAGAATCACTTAAGCCTAAGAGTTTGAGGTTGCTATAAGCTATGAGCCATGGCACTCTACTATGGATGACATAGGGAGACTATCTCAAAAAAAAAAAAAAAAGAAGGAAAAGAAAAAGAGAAACAGAGAGGTAAATCATATTTGAGATACTGGTTGAGGGTTTTATTTAATCAGAAGTTTATTCCAGTTAGGTGGGTAAGTCTAGGCTTCTCTCCTTCCCATTTCCATGAACATTCTATTGCTGATTTTAAATAGTGACTCTGACGCTAGGCATGGTAGCTCACACCTGTAATCTTGGCACTTTGAGAGACTAAAGCAAGAGTTATGCTTGAGGCCAGGAGTTTGAGACCAACCTGTATAAAATAGCAAGTCTCTATACATACACACCGAATAAGAAAAATTACCTGGGTAAGACAGTGCATGCTTGTAGTCCCAGCTACTCGGGAGGGTGATATAGGATGATTACCTGAGCCCAGGAGTTCAAGGCTTCAGTGAATTATGATTGTGCCACTGCACTCCAGCCTGGGCAACAGGGCAAGACCCAGTTTCTAAAAACTAAATATACAGATACTGGTTTGCCACTTGGTGACACATTCTTCTCAACCTGGGAAGCTTAAAAAATACTGATGCCTGAGTCTTACCTGTGAAAATTCTGATGTAATTGGTCTAGAGGGCTGCTGAGGCAACAAATGCTTTCGAAACTGCCCCAAGTGATTCTAATGCCAGCCAAGGCTACAACCCACGGATCTAAAAGTATTATAGCCCTTAATTAGGCAACAATTAACTCCATGATCTTGGCCCAGCAAATTCCTAAGTCACCTACACATAAAAACAAACTGAAGCACCATAAACAAAAGCAAGCCCCCACTTCATAGCTTTAAAGCTAGAGGCAGGAAGCAACTATATACATGTTTGAAAAAATAAAAATGAGGTGAAAGAAGAAAATTTTTTACTTGAAAGGCGATTCCAAGCAAGTACAATAGAAAAAGGGGCACCAAACCCTTGATCCTGTATCACTTCATTCTAAAACTGTCTCATTTTTGTAAAGAAAACTAGATTCAGAGTTTGACAAACCAAGACTGCAATCCAGTTCCACCACTTCCTGCAAGATGTTCAAGGAATTCTAACCCATGTGTCAGTTTCCTAACTTGTAAAGAAGAGTGTTAAAGCCATAATCTTCAAAATAACCCTCAGGGATTGAATGTTAAGGTATCTGGCACCTATGTTTTTGTGTAGTTTCCCTTCTGTCCCTCAAGCTTTTAAGACCAGTGGTTCTTTCCTCTTACTACTAGAATCACCAGGGTGTGCTTAAAACACTGGTGGCTGCCGGGGCTCTTCCCCAGACCAATTAATCAAAATCTTGATGACAGGAAGGGTTGGCAGGTAAATCACTAGTGTTTCCTTCATGTAATTCTGATGTGGGGCCAGGGCTCAGTGCCACTGAGTTAAGGTTTTTGTTTAACCAGCTTGATCTAAGAATTGACCAGGATGTGTAGCGAAAACATCAGCTTGGGGGGATTCTTATAGCAGAGAAGTTTTTAAAACACTGCACTGAGGCTAGCTATAAAACTTTCCCCAAATGAGGGCATACCGACAACTCAGAAAAATTTGTTTCATATCAACCAAACTAAATCACACTGGCCACATAACTGTAGCATTATGTAGTGGCCAAAACTTGCTCATAAACAGGTACTGCCTATTTCAACTGCTCCAACAAACACCGTTTTCTTGCATTCAGCACACAAACTATTGGCCTATTTCTCTCAACAGTGTGAAGAGGAACATGTTTATCATCATTGTCATTTTTCAGGGGAGAAAACTAAGAATCAGAACTATAAGGGCCCTGACTTCAACTCTCATGTACCTTTCATTACATAGCCCAAATCAAGAAATCATTACTCTAAACCTACAGTTGGATGCCCCCAGATTGTATGATATAGTAGTCTATGGTACAGCTTGAAAATAAGAACTTTTACATTTTTTTTTCCTTATGAGATGGGGTCTGTCTCACTATGTTGCCTTGGCTGGCCTGGAACTCCTAGGCACAAGTCATCCTCCAGCCTCAACCTCTTGAGTAGCTGGGACTATAGGTGTACTGCTCCTACCTTGGCTCCCTTAATTAAGTCACAGTCTGAGAACCACTGGTTTATGCCATCTTCTTCCCTTCAGGTGGTCCTTATTTTGCACAAAATAGAGATCAGTCAGATACAAGCTGACTGATTTGTCTTCAGCAGTATCATTGGGGCTGACCTTCCCAGGAGGGGAAGACTTAAGTTGTAAGGGAAATAACAAACAAACAAATAAGTAGAAAGACCTGGGCTGATCTTTGGTCATGCCCACCTAGTAACAAAGAGTTATTCATGCAATAGACCCTTTAAGATCCCAAGCACACAGAAACCTTCCAAGAACACAGAAACATAGCTGATAGAAAGTAAGACGTCCTCCGCTCCTTCAGGCGTTGTCTATCACGGATCTTAATAAAAAGTGACTGGATATGTACCTAGGCGCCAGACTGTGTGGCTAAAGTACCTGACCTCAGAAGGCTGGCATCCCTCCCTGGAATTTCAAGCACTGAACGCAAATCCGCCTATTAGTTCCCTCTACTTCTTTACGCCATTCGCCCGCGTGTTCAGAAGCACCTGGAAGCCCCTTCCCCACTTCTATGAAACCCAGTGACCCCAGCCATAACTTTCGAAACCCCAAACGCTCCGCTCCAAGAAAGCCCACTTCACATTCTCATAACCTACCCATTTTCCTTCGCAATCCTCCAAATCCTCATGTTCCATCCCACGTATCTATTTACAATGACATCTCTTTGTTCTCCTCACAATCACTCAAGACTCACCCACACTCAAATCTACTCCTCGAGTCTAAATGCCTTTTCCCGGATTCCAACTGTCAAGGACCCCCTGCACACCCACACTGCCCTTCTCCACCCAAAGCCCTTCCCCCACCTCCGGCTTCGCAAGCATCCAATCCCCCAACTGCCTCTCTTCTATCGCGACTGCCCCTCATCGCACCCGCTTCTTTCGGTCCCTTCCACTTATGCTCTGTTGCTGCTCAGCTTCCTCGGTCGCCCAGAGTCCCCAGCCGGTGGGCACCGCCCTCCTTACCATGAAAAGTCGGAGGACGCCCGAGTCTCCAAACCCGGACTGAAAGAGGCAGGAAACACCCAATTTACGCGAGCCGGGGGCGGAGGCGGAGCCGGGGCGGGAACTTCCGCTGTCCGCTTCCCACTTCGGTCCCTCAGAGAGCACTTTCCTAAAACATCCTTCGGTGCCTATAGACGCTGGCTGCTTTTCTTCCACCTCCCTAGCCAGAAAGGATTCCAACTGCACTCGGCTGGATCAGGCATTTTTCTTCTCTGATTTTCAGTTGCCAGAGAGGAGAACATAATGCAGAGAAATCTTCTTTCCTGGGCGAAGACGCTCTACGGAACTGTTGTTTCCCAGAACTAGATGTTTGCTTCCAGGCGGAGTTCTGAAAGACAACACCCCGGGGCAAGATGGCGGTCGGCCCTCGGCCGCTTCCCCGGGTCTGCTCGAGGGTTTTGGGCTGAGGCGGCTGCAGCCGCATCCCTGACTCCGAGCACTGGGGCCTCGAGCGGATAAAGGTCTACGGCCTGTGGGTAGCGAGTAGGAATAGGGTCTTCTGTTCTCCGGGTGGTGGGGCCGGGGACTTCGAGGGAGGTGGCTCTGGGGCCGAGTCCCTGCCTGGCCAGGTTCAGAGAGGCAGGTGCTGTGGGCTGGTTTTCGTGCTCCAGGAAGTCTCTCTGTCGCCCTTTCCACCTCTTCTCTCCTTTGGGACTATAGGCCTTTATAAAAACACTAATGCTGGGCGCAAAGGATTTGTTACTGTGGTTGTCGATGCCGAGGAAAGACTCCAAGCCTCAGGAGTTAGTCAAACTGGAATTCGAATCCTTTCTTTCGCTGTGTGACATTCGGTGAGTTCCCTCACTCCTCTGTTCGAAAAGTTAGGAAAGCCTAACTTTCCACCTCTGTAAAATGGATCTGTTAGGTGGTTTCACAGAGGGTGTTGTATGATATGTTTTAATACCCTGTCTGACATTTAGCCCTGAATAAAGAAAAATTTGGTCGTAATTTGACTCTGGTTTTGCCCACGGGCAGCCTTGCAGTCTCAGCGCCTTTTTGCTTTGCTGTTCTGGAACTTGCCAATAAAGAATTGCTTTCCAGTTAGGCGTGGGTTCAAATTCAGGAGCCAGCAACCTCCCATAAGTCTTGTCTCTGCTTTTCATTTTCATCATGTCAGGGTAGGATTGATAGCACCCACCTACATAAGCTATAGCTTTCAACAAATGATAGCTATCATTATAGTTTCTCTAAGTCTTGTTGTCTATTCTTTTTTTTTTTTTTTTTTTTGAGACAGAGTCTTACTATCTTGGCCTCCGGTAGAGTGCTGTGTCGTCGCAGCTCACAGCAACCTCTTGGGCTTAAGCGATTCTCTTGCCTGAGCCTCCTAAGTAGCTGGGACTACAGGCGCCTGCCACAACGCCTGGCTATTTTTTGTTGCATTTGGCATCGTTTAGCTGGCCTGGGCCGAGTTGGAACCCGCCAGCCTCGTGTATGTGGCTTGTGCCATAACCACTGTGCTATGGGCAGTGAGCCCTGTTGTCTATTCTTTAACTAGTACTTGGACTATTGAGACCTGGTAGAGCTGTTGAAAAGGTAGAATTAATAATTGTTTATGTAATAACCTTACGTGGTCTGCCTTTACACCATGGTGGTCATTAAACTTGGTGGCCCACCCACTGTGTAGGGATATCTTCTGGTGCTCAGTCAGCAGTTAGTATTTGTGTTGTTTTACCTTTAGAAAATTATTTCTTGACTATTGTGTGCTTTTGCAATTCTCCATACATTTGGTCTCACCCAAGAAAGACTGATTTTTGAGCAGCTCTCATGGGAACATTGACATGAAGAGGAGTCTGAATCCTGACCATTAGTATTAAAAATCTTGTCTCTGCCATGTACTAATGGCCTAAATTGGACATAAGATTTCTGTCATTAAATGAGATCACTTAGAACTTCACACGTAGTGCGTACTCAACTTATTTTCCTTTTCAAATGATCTTAGTTATTGCCAATCTCGTTTTTCTTACCTTTCTACCTGTAATTCTTGTTCCCCTAACTGGATTGTAAATTTCTTTCTTTTTTTTTTTTTTGTTAATTATTGTTAAATCATAGCTGTGTACATTAGTGCAATCAAGGGTACAATGTGCTGGTTTCATATACAATCTGAAATATTCTCATCAAACTATTCAACATAGCCTTCATGGCATTTTCTTAGTTATTGTATGTAGACGTTTCTATTCTGCATTTAGTAAGTTTTACCTGTATCCATTCTAAGATGCACCATAGGTGTGGCCCCACCCATTACCCTCCCTCCACTTCAACTTCCCCCCTCCCTTCCCCTCCCTTGGCCCTTTCCCCATTTTTCTTGTGCTATAGTTGGGTGATAGCCTTCATATGAAAGCTATAAATTAGCTTCATAGTAGGGCTGAGTACATTGGATACTTTTTCTTCCATTCTTGAGATACTTTGCTAACAATATGTTCCAGCTCCATCCATGTAAACATGAAAGTGGTAAAGTCTCCATCTTTCTTTAAGGCTGCATAATATTCCATGTATACATGTACCATAATTTGCTAGTCCATTCATGGGTCGATGGGCACTTGGACTTCTTCCATGACTTAGCAATTATGAATTGGGCTGCAATAAACATTCTGGTACAGATGTCTTTGTTATATTGTGATTTTTGGACTTCTGGGTATATACCTAGTAAAGGAATTACAGGATCGAATGGCAGGTCTATTTTTAGATCTCGATAAGTATTCTCCAAACATCCTTCCAAAAGGAATGTATTAGTGTGCATTCCCACCAGCAGTGTAGAAGTGTGCCCTTTTCTCCACATCCACGCCAACATCTCTGGTTTTGGGATTTTGTTATGTGGGCTACTCTTACTGGGGTTAGGTGATATCTCAAAGTAGTTTTGATTTGCATTTCTCTGATGATTAAGGATGATGAGCTTTTTTTCATGTGTCTGTAGATCGTGCGTCTGTCTTCTTTAGAGAAGTTTCTCTTCACGGGATCACTTGTTCTTTTATTGCTAATACGTTTGAGTTCTCTGTGGATTCTGGTTATTAAACCTTTATCGGAGGTATAACCAGCAAATATTTTCTCCCATTCTGAGGGCTGTCTGCTTGCTTTACTTTCTGTGTTCTTGACTGCAGAAGCTTTTTAGTTTGATCAGGTCCCAGTAATGTATTTTTGATACTGCTTCAATTGTCTGGGGAGTCTTCCTCATAAAATATTTACCCAGGCCAATTCCTTCAAGAGTTTTCCTTGCACTTTCTTCAAGTATTTTTATAGTTTCATGTCTTAAATTTAAATCTTTTATCCAGTGAGAGTCTATCTTAGTTAATGGTGAAAGGTGTGGGTCCAGTTTCAGTCTTTTACAGGTCACCAGCCAGTTCACCCAGCACCATTTGTTAAATAGGGAATCTTTTCCCCACTGAATGTTTTTAATTGGCTTGTCAAAGATCAAATAATGGTAAGTAGCTGGATTCATTTCTTGGTTCTCTATTCTGTTCCAGACATCTACCTCTCTGTTTTTGTGCCAGTACCATGCTGTTTTGATCACTATTGATTTATAGTACAGTCTCAGGTCTGATAGCATAATTCCTTCCACTTTGTTTTTATTTCTGAGTAATGTTTTGGCTATTCAAGGTTTTTTCTGATTCCATATAAAACGAAGTATTATTTTTTCAAGATCTTTAAAATATGACAATGGAGCTTTAATAGGAATTGCCTTAAAATTATATATTGCTTTGGGTAATATAGACATTTTAACAATGTTGATTCTTCCCAGCCATGAGCATGGTATGTTTTTCCATTTGTTAACATCTTCAGCTATTTCTTTTCTTAAAGTTTCATAGTTCTCTTTATGGAAATCTTTCATGTCCTTTGTTAGATATACTCCCAAATATTTCATCTTCTTTGGCACTACTGTGAAAGGAATAGAGTCCTTGACTGTTTTGGATTGTAAATTTCTTAACGACAATACAGTAAAGCTCACTTACATGCTATATGCTTTAAGATACCACTTAATAATATTTTCCCATAATCTTAATGTTGTGATGACTAAATTGAGGTTCAAAAGGCTCTATGTTTCATTTACTCCTTTTTAGCATCCCTAGGATCTAGGTACTATTATTATCATCAATTTACAGATGAGGAAACTGAGGCATAGAGAGGATAAGTAGGTTGGGTAAATGACATGGGGAATCAGAACTAGAAAGAACCCAAGAGCTACTTTCTCTGATCCAAGTTTTTTTCTGCTACACACAGCCTTTTCTTTTATTCTCCATGGCATTTAGCAATGCTTAATACTTGATTATGTGTTTTATTTGAACTATAGTACACACTATATGGGTGGAGGAGATCATTCTTTAGAAAAGAATGAGAAAAACTTTAGAGTATAGGCTATTACGTGCTGTAAACAGAAACCAACAAATAACATTGCTGAGGGGAAGATAATATTAAAGAAGGGATCTTGAAAGACCCCTGGGAGAAGCGAATGTTTTGAGATAATCTTATAGGTACTTAGGCAAAGTTTGCTTGCAAGTTCATTTTTCCATTTTTGCCTCATCCTCGTGTAGTTCCTGACAATGAGTGACTGTCTGTGTGTTATGGGAGAGCATATCATTGTGCACCTGGCTTGGGCCTTGCTGTTTTGTAGCTATTCAGGAGCTTGAACCGGTTACCCAGTCAGAGCAACAGGGCCAGGGGTTCACTGCTCAACAAAGAGAATTAGTGAATCTTAGTGCACTCCAGAGTAGGAAAAAATTTAATGAGTGAGTAATGTCGGGATGCCAACATTTCCTACCCAAAGAACCTTAGTGACTGACTATAGATGGGAGCCACTGCTGAAGAGTGTAAAAAAGAAAATTCTTATGTCTGTAAAAATAATACATCAATTAGACTTCTTGACTTTGTGTTGTCAGCACCCCCTTAGGCCCTTGACCTCATCATCTTTAGTGCTCATGAACAACCTCTGAGCTGATTAACAGATGAATACAGACTGAGACTCTCTCCTTCTAGGGACTGGCTTCAGCTGTGTTACTCCAAAGCCTGTACACCTCTCACTGTGCTGTGCTACTTCACCATGTTGCCTTCTGGAGAAAATTTAGAAAATAGAGACCAGTTAAGAAATGTCCTACAATTGCACTATCTCAAAACAACCATGTATCACTCTTAACATATATGTATTTGTGTCTGTGCACATGCATTTTTCTCTTTGTTTAGGTAATTGTGATCATATTGGTTCACAGGCAGCCCTTTTTCCCCATAAACATTTTCCATATGGTTAAAAATGTCAAACATAATTTTCAGTGGTTTTTTAACATTCCATCAGCTCTAACTTTTATTTTTGCTTCTCAATACAGCTTTAATTCAGACAACTTCTTTGATACTATTTTCAACCTATCCCTTTTAAACCATGAAGACTAAGGAAATATAGTCTAACATTTAGACTAGGCATTAACTAAAGAAGATACAAGTAGCATTTTTAAAAAACTATTGGGCAGGGCACAGGGGCTCACGTCTGTAATCCCAGCACTCTGGGAGGCCTAGGCAGCCTGAGCTCACTAGTTCAAGACCAGCCTGAGCAAGAGTGAGACCTCGTCTAAAAATAGCTGGGCATCGTGGTGGGCGCCTATAGTCCCAGCTACTCGGGAGGCTGACAGAAGAGAATCGCTTAAGCCCAAGAGTTTGAGGTTGCTGTGAGTTATGACGTTAGGGCACTCTACCATGGGTGACAAAGTGAGACTTTGTCTCAAAAAAAAAAAAAAACTATTGGCATTGTATCTGTTAGTTTTTACTCAGGAAGATAAGTAAACTTAACACTAAATCTGGACTTTTTTCTTCTGTTAGAAAAAAGAAGCCCCTCTAAAGTGAGAAGCTGTCCTCAGCTGTGAGTTCTGTACAAGATCACTAATGGTTACCGGACATTTGTGCAACACAGGCAGCTCCTCAGGTAAGCTCTCCAGACTTCTACTGTTGGGGTCAGAAGAGTGAATGGTTCAGGAGACCAATCTTTATTTATTTATTTTTTATTTATTTATTTATTTATTTTTTTTTTTTTTTGAGAAATAAATGTTGCCTTGGTAGAGTACCATGACATCACAGCTCACAGCAACCTCAAACTCTTGGGCTCAAGTGATTCTCTTGCCTCAGTCTCCCAAGTAGCTGGGACAGCAGGCGCCCACCGCAATGCCCGGCTATTTTTTGGTTGTAGTTGGCCCGGGCTGGATTTGAACCTGCCAGCTCCAGTGTATGTAGCTGGTGCCTTAGCTGCTGAGCTACCGGTGCTGAGCCTCTCTGATGGGGGTCTTGCTTTGTCACCCTGGTTGAAGTGCAGCAAGGCAATCATAACTTGCCGCAACCTCCAACTCTCAGAGGCCCAGGTGATCCTTCAGACTTCTAGGTAGCTGGGACTATAGTCATACTCTACCACACCCAGCTAATTTTTTCTTATGTTTTTAAAAATGGGGGAGGTCGGGTGGCGCCTGTGGCTCAAGGAGTAGGGCACCGGTCCCATATGCCAGAGGTGGCGGGTTCAAACCCAGCCCCGGCCAAAAAAAAAAAAAAAAAAAATGGGGGAGGTCTTGCTATTTTGCCCAGGCTGGTCTTGAACTCCTGGTGTCAGCCTTCTGAGTTGCTGGGATTGTGCATGAGCCATTGCATCTGGTTCTCTCCAATCTTTTTCTTTTTTCTCTCTCCAACCTTTTTATTGTCCCTTCTGTGGTTAAGGGACTCTGTTAATTTGTTTCAAGAATTACAGAAGACTCATATTTTGGCAAAGCCCTCATGTTTAACAGATATGAATCATTATCAAGAAGGGGCCACAGAGGTCCTTGATAACTACATGTGGCAGGAGCCTAGACAAACCTTTTATTTTGGATAATGTTTTCAACCTGGTAAACAGATTATTTGCCAGAAGGCTGGATTTCTGAATAATTCATTTCAGTGTTTTTACAGCTGGGCTGATTGTGCATTTTTTATAGAATGACTGAGTTCTCGAGCATCAAAAGAATAATCTGAGAGGCTCCATCGATCAGTGTTTGTGTGCTTCAGGCTGCTGGCCAAAGCCATCCCTTTGGGAAAAGACAGTTACCAGTGATTTAGATGAAAATGTAACGTATATTGGGCAGCGCCTGTGGCTCAGTGAGTAGGGCGCCAGCCCCATATGCCGAGGGTGGCGGGTTCAAACCCAGCCCCGGCCAAACTGCAACCAAAAAATAGCTGGGCGTTGTGGCGGGCGCCTGTAGTCCCAGCTGCTCGGGAGGCTGAGGCAAGAGAATCGCGTAAGCCCAAGAGTTAAGAGGTTGCTGTGAGCCGTGTGACGCCACGGCACTCTACCCGAGGGCGGTACAGTGAGACTCTGTCTCTACAAAAAAAAAAAAAAAAAAGAAAATGTAACGTATAATTTAGAGCCTTTCTCCAGAAAAGTGCCTCTTAGCGGAGGCACCTAGTTCAGCTGTAGGCTTTGTGAGTCCTTGGCAGGAGAGAACAGTAAGGACAATGGAAAAGGCAATACATAAAACTGAGCACATTCGAAGTAAGGGCTGTCTTGCATTTTGGATTGTGTACCTTTTAATGCTAAAGTGGCCCACTTTTTTTGTGGTGGTTATAAAGCAGGCACTAGTAAATATTGAGTAAATAAGTAAAATAATGGTAACAGTAATCATGTTTGATTTTTTCCCCACAGATTTATACTTAACAAAATAAAACTAATTGCTCAGTGCTGACTTCCCAAATATGAACTACAGAAAACTCAGATATTTGCAACAATTTGAATTAGAGTTTTATGGGTGGGATTGAGTCATGCTTTGTTCATTTGTAACACCTGTGTAGAGCCTACCCTTACCCTATGCCAGGCCCTGTGTTCTTCCTCCTAAGATGAAATTAACTTGGGTGTGGTGGCTGGTACCTGTAATCCTAGCACTCTGGAACACTGAGGCATGAGGATCACTTAAGGCAGGCGTCCTCAAACTTTTTAAACAGGGGGCCAATTCACTGTCCCTCAGACCGTTGGAGGGCCGGACTATAGTTTAAAAAAAAAAACTATGAACAAATTCCTATGCACACTGCACATATCTTATTTTGAAGTAAAAAACAAAACAGGAAAAATACAATTCACACCGCTTCCTGTGGCCCACGGGCCACAGTTTGAGGATGCCTGACTTAAGGCCAAGAGTTCAAAACCAGCCTGGCAATATAGTGTGACTTTGTCTCTACAAAAAAATGTTTAAGCGCCGCCCTCCGCACCCGAGGCGACCCCAATGCGGCGCGGCTGCTGGCGGGTGCGCGGGGAAGGGGCGGCCCGGCCGCCGTCGCGGGGGCTTTTCCGGCCCCGGCGCAGGGGACCGCCGGCAGCTGCGGGTCTCCGGGTCTCCGGGACCGCGCTCTGGCCTTGCCGAAATAAAGCTGTTTACTCAGCAGCTCGGGACGCGGTGGGCCCTAGGAGGACGACCCCCTCCTTACATGCCGCTTTTTTTCCGCGCGGTACATGGGAAGTAACACAGAAAGGTCTAGGTTTACGGAGGTCCTGTTGCGGTCTATTAACGATTTTAAAAAGAAAGCAGAACCTGCCCTTTGAAACGGAAAATTGTAAAAGAATATCTATTCCTCAAGCTGCAGACCCTTAGGATTGTCTGCTCCCACGATGGCCCTTTCAAGTGAAATTATGAAAAGAATTAAAGATACAAAATTAACTTTAAAAGGAAGGACTTTTTTCTGACCTAAAGTAAATTGAAAAGCAAGCCGAACATACCTTGTCTCAACAATTTTGGAGTCAGACGCGCTACCGTTGCGCTACGAGGCCTGTCTCAACAATTTTGAATAAAGGATTATGGTTACTCCACAGGATCCACTGAACATAAGATGTTGCCACAAAATGTACCTCGTGTATTTTTCTCTTTTACTCAAGAGCTGCACAATTGCAGATTTGAAGAGAATGTCTGCAGACTGTGTTGAAAAACTCTGAAGAACCTAATTAACACAGGATGACCTAGGACTGATTCTAAGCCCAGAACAGGATATTATTCCTTAACGGCTGTGGTCAGTCTTAGTTCTGAATGCTGCAGATAACAGCAAGTAGAGTTTCTGTATTTCTGAAATATTCAGTTGACCTTCCATCACTAAGACGGACTTTTCTAATCTGTTCCGGGAGATATTAATGGAATATAGTCATGTCCACTCAAGACGAGAGGCAGATCAATACTGAATATGCTGTGTCCTTGCTGGAACAGTTGAAACTGTTTTATGAACAGCAGTTGTTTACTGACATAGTGTTAATTGTTAAGGGCACTGAGTTCCCATGTCATAAGATGGTTCTTGCAACATGTAGCTCTTATTTCAGGGCCATGTTCATGAGTGGACTAAGTGAAAGCAAACAGACACATGTACATCTGAGGAATGTGGATGCTGCCACTTTACAGATAATAAGAACTTATGCATACACGGGTAACTTGGCAATAAATGACAGCACTGTAGAACAGCTTTATGAAACAGCTTGCTTCCTACAGTTTTTGGCCCGGGCTGGGTTTGAACCCACCACCTCCGGCATATGGGGCCGGCACCCTACCCCTTTGAGCCACTGGCGCCACCCCAAAAGTAGAAGATGTATTACAACGTTGTCGAGAATATTTAATTAAAAAAATAAATGCAGAGAATTGTGTGCGATTGTTGAGTTTTGCTGATCTCTTCAGTTGTGAGGAATTAAAACAAAGTGCTAAAAGGATGGTGGAGCACAAGTTCACTGCTGTGTATCACCGGGAAGCTTTCATGCAGCTGTCGCACGACCTACTGATAGATATTCTCAGTAGTGACAATTTAAATGTAGAAAAGGAAGAAACCGTTCGAGAAGCTGCTATGCTGTGGCTAGAGTACAACACAGAATCACAATCTCAGTATTTATCTTCAGTTCTTAGCCAAATCAGAATTGATGCACTTTCAGAAGTGACACAGAGAGCTTGGTTTCAAGGTCTGCCACCTAATGATAAGTCTGTAGTGGTTCAAGGTCTATATAAGTCTATGCCCAAGTTTTTCAAACCAAGACTTGGGATGACTAAAGAGGAAATGATGATTTTCATTGAAGCATCTTCAGAAAATCCTTGTAGTCTTTATTCTTCTGTCTGTTACAGCCCCCAAGGCAGAAAAAGTTTACAAGCTCTGCAGCCCACCAGCTGATTTGCATAAGGTTGGAACAGTTGTAACTCGTGATAATGACATCTACATAGCAGGGGGTCAGATTCCTCTGAAAAACACAAAAACGAATCATAGTAAAACAAGCAAACCAGACTGCCTTCAGAACTGTGAATTGCTTTTACTGGTTTGATGCACAGCAAAATACCTGGTTTCCAAAGACTCCAATGCTTTTTGTCCGAGTAAAGCCATCTTTGGTTTGCTGTGAAGGCTATATCTATGCAATTGGAGGAGACAGTGTAGGTGGAGAACTTAACCGGAGGACCGTAGAAAGATACGACACTGAAAAAGATGAGTGGACGATGGTTAGCCCTTTGCCTTGTGCTTGGCAGTGGAGTGCAGCAGTTGTGGTTCATGATTGCGTTTATGTGATGACACTGAATCTCATGTATTGCTATTTTCCAAGGTCTGATTCGTGGGTAGAAATGGCCATGAGGCAGACTAGTAGGTCCTTTGCTTCAGCTGCAGCTTTTGGTGATAAAATTTTCTATATTGGAGGATTACATATTGCTACCAATTCTGGCATAAGACTGCCCTCTGGCACTGTAGATGGGTCTTCAGTAACTGTGGAGATATATGATGTGAATAAGAATGAGTGGAAAATGGCAGCCAACATCCCTGCTAAGAGATACTCTGACCCCTGTGTTAGAGCTGTTGTGATCTCCAATTCTCTATGTGTGTTTATGCGAGAAACCCACTTAAATGAATGAGCTAAATATGTCACTTACCAGTATGATCTGGAACTTGACCGGTGGTCTCTGCGGCAGCATATATCTGAACGTGTACTATGGGACTTAGGGAGAGATTTTCGATGCACTGTGGGGAAACTTTATCCATCCTGCCTTGAAGAATCTCCATGGAAACCACCGACTTGCCTTTTTTCACCAGATGGGACAGACGACTTTGAACTTGATGGAGAAATGGTTGCACTGCCACCTGTATAGTTAGAGAGTTCAGGGAGTGCACGCCTGAGTTATGTGCTTTGTCATTTTCTTTGTTAAATGAGAGGCTATGAAAGAACTTAAGTATGAGTACATAAAAAAAAAATCTATCTTTGATAAATTTTATTTTTATGCCCTACTATTTGCATCAGTATAATATATATCAGTCTTACAGAAAGATAAGCTTCCATAATATGAAATAGATTAATCAATAATTGAGAAACTTTTATGTGTATCATGAGAGCATAAGAATCCAGATTATCTAACATTGTTAGCCCTGTCTGTACAGTTCAAATGTCCACTTACAAAAGTAGCTTCCTGTTCCTAGTGTGGTATCACAAATTGTGCTGAGGTTATTTTAGTATATGTAACTTCATTCCTGTGCTTCTGTTCTGAAGCCCTGGAATAGTTTTTTCAGTATAATTAATTCAGCTGCACTTAACACTAATGTCTGTGTTGGTATAGAAATGTCTAAATCCCATGCTATAGTTGAAGATCTTCCATAATTTTATGGTATTACACAGGGAAAGCTATGACTGCAGGATCAGTCTCTGCTATTAGGTGCATGTATTCTCTTTTCACTAACTTGTCTATCTAGAATACAGGTCTTCTAATCAGCTGGTCATTTACCAGGTGTGGACTTACGTTGCTGGGCTTGCAATATGAATTGCCAGCCCCTCATTGTGCGGGTTTGCGTGGAGCTGTAATCAGTAAATGCCTCCACTTTCTGTATTACATTTACATTGGCTCATGCATATAACTACCTGCTGCTGATGTAGTTCTCCATCTTAAAGATTTAAAGTGGGTTAACCAGGTCATTACATCTTAATTTAATAAAAAGCATTACTGTAGAGTGATTGTGTATAGATACCTGTTAGCTGTCAGGGTGTGTTTTTTTAAACCTGTTGTGTGTGTTGGGGGGGGGATTAGGAAGGTGAACTGTTCAGGAATTCTCTGCACTAGTTGTGCAGAAGAGCAGATAACTTGCGCTGCTCAGGCATTAATCCCAGGAACCACTAGCAGTAGTGGGGCGCCGCCAATCTAACATGAGCACAGGTGCTTCATGATAAACATTACTAGCATGTTCAACTGCACAATGTTCTGGCACTGTATTTTGAATGACATTAATTTATTAAATAAATTGTATATATTCAAAAAAAAATTTTTTTTAAAAAGACAAGCCAGTCCTGGTGACAGATGCCTATAGTCCCAGCTACTTGGGAGGCTAAAGCAGGAGGATTCCTTGAGCCCAGAACTTTGAGGCTGCCGTGAGCTATGATTAGTCTGCTGCACTCCAGCCGGGGAGACAGAGTGAGACTCTGTCTCTTAAAAAAAAAATTTAAGATGTAATTATATAGGATATAGGGTGTCTTGTCTTGGTGAGTTGCATGAAAGGAGCAAGTAGGAAGTTGGATCTTGTCCCAGGAGAGCTGTTAGCACTTTGGAGGATGCAAGAGGGTCCTGAGTATCTCTCTGCTGCTGCCCAGGCTCCTGCCCCTTTTTATGTGTGTTTTTCACACAACAGCCTGCAGCAGCTACTCGCCTGTTTCCGTTGTAGGGTTTGTGCAAGTTTGCAAACATGTTCACCGTATCTCAGACTTCGAGAGCTTGGTTCATTGACAGAGCCCGTCAGGCCCGAGAAGAAAGGCTTGTGCAGAGAGAGCGGGAGCGGGCAGCCGTTGAGATTCAGGCTCACATCCGGAGTTTTCTCTGTCGGACTCGACTGCGGAGAGACATCAGGTGGGTGCCAGGATCTCCCCAGCACTGTTAGAGTGCTTGAAAAGCCTTCCAGGTGCTACAAGTTCCTAATTAACAAAGTCTTTTCTTTTCTTTTTTTTTTTTCTTTTTAACTTTTCCCTCCCTAGGAGAGAGATTGATGAGTTTTTAAAAACAGAGGATTCTGGGTCGAGTAAAAGAAGTGCACTTTCTATTTTTAAGATTGCCAGGAAACTGCTGTTTTTATTCAAACTCAAAGAGGATAATGAGGTAAAAATAATAATAGCAAACATATATAGTACATGCCAGGTCTTTTTGTAAGTATCTTATAAATATTCATTTTTTTCTTATAGCCACTCTGGGGTAGGTACTGTCATCCCTACATCTGTTCCTTTTGTTTTCTCGGGACCAATTGTAGAGGGATTATCCCCAGTGCTTCTGAGAATCTTTTCAGATTGACTGTTACAAGCATGAGTTGGACTCAGATGCATGCAGGAGCCATGCAGTTTAGGTGAATGAGTGAAAGAAGCCCTATAGGAGACCTAATATAATACAAAATATGAATCATAATGAATGGTAACTGACAAAGAGCAGTGGTGTTGATGGGGTCTGTGGGCTGCCCCATCCAGAGAGAGCAGCTGCTACTTGATCCCAGCTGGTGATGGACCCACCCTCTGATTTTTTTTTTTTTTTTTTTTTTTTTGAGATGCTGGAGATCTGGGTCTTTATGCTCAATGTTCTAATTTGTAAAAGCTGGCAACTAATTGGAAATTGAAATTTGTTTCATATCTTGCAAACCAAACAAAACATGCCAGTTTGCACCTTTGGGATTAGAATGATCAGCCTGGAAAACATAATTCCAGGTAAGCAGCTAGTTACATGTGATGGTATAAATGACCATCAAGGCATGTCTCCATGTTACCAGCTGTTGGGCATTTGCTATTGCTAAGCCTCACACTGTGCCACCCTTTTCCTGGGTACTGGGGCCCTGGAAGAAAATGAGACAGGCAAGGTCTCTTACCGTCATGGAGCTCATAGCCCAGCAGGAGAGAGAAGGGTATGCCGGCAATGAATGTATGATTACGTAGATAAGTACAGACAGTTTCTAGGAAGTGACCCTGATCATACAGGGGGAGAAACTGCAGCTCAGTATGGTAGGGCCACCAGCATCACACTGCTTTTAAGGGTGGATCCAGGACTGGCACAGCCAAATGGAAATCTGTTTCCTAGTTTCCACTTTTCTTCCTTTTGCATTTCGGGATAAGAATGATGATATGACAATCTGGCGGATATCTGTGAGGCAAAAGTCAGTATCCATGATGCTTGCAAAGTGGCCAATAAGAGGGCACAGTTTAGGAGACAGCAGATAGATTGCAGGAAACCAAGCCCAGTGTGCCAGATTTTTATTTTTAAAAAGAAACCCCTATCTGGATTTTTACCTGAAATACCCTAATTTCTAAATCATATCTGTAGGGTTCATCCACCAGTTTGAGAACCCTTCTGTAGCCTTTCAGATCCTCAGATTCCACATCTGTAAAAAGAACTAAATGTGATCACGTATGTGAATCACCTGATATAACACCTGCTCCTGCCAGGTGCCTGCTGAGTGTTTGCTCCCTTCTCTTTCCCACTGTTAGCTAAGTTAGAATTGATAACCCCCATTCTGTCTCTTTGCAGAGATTTGAAAAGTTGTGCCGCAGCATCCTGAGCAGCATGGATGCTGAGAACGAACCCAAGGTAAGTACACCAGAAGCTGGAAGGTCTCTCACAAGCTCTTAACAGTCAGCCTGTTGGGCTCTGGAAGTTCCTGTTGAATGTTAGGACTAATCCACGTTCATGTGCAAATTAGTAATGGGTGGAAAATAGTAACAAAGTAGAAGTGATTCCTTCCTTTTATGATCCAAGAGGCCATTTTCAGCTCTTGTCTCTTATGCAGGATAGTAAATTGCCTTAGTAGGCTATTTTATCTTTGGGTTTAGCATTAAGCCTTGTATGCTGCTTATTTGTCTGTTCATCTCCATTGCCCTACCTGGCACTGGACCTACCTAATAAATCCAGTTCAGGCAATTGAAGCATGTGCAGTATGCTCCAACTGCCCATGACAGTCTTCTTATTCCCATTTGTAGGTGTGGTATGTGTCCCTGGCTCTTTCTAAGGATCTTACCCTTCTGTGGATTAAACAGATCAAGGACATTCTGTGGTATTGCTGTGAGTTTCTTGAGCAACTCAAGGTAAAAAAAAAAAAAGAAAGATTTTACATATATATTTATGTATGTCATTCTTATCGGGGGCCTTTAGTTTATATTTTCAGCCTCTATCATTTCTTCATAGGCTCATTAGGTGATACCTTTGGAGATCTATCAGTCAAAGTCTAGTAAAGAATTACTCATGGAGTATCTTTTCAGGGAGAGAGGACGTTTTATGCTGTTCTCAGTGTGAGCCCTTCTTTGGTATGCAATATGTTAAATATTGACTGTACTTGCCACAGCCTCCATGCCAGGGAATCTGTCATCTTCCTTCCCATTTATTTGATGTAATGAATACTTTATGGTCTGTATTATTGCACTGGTCAGGCTTGTTATTACATGTACAGAAATCCAGCACGAGCACAGTAATACATAAAAGCTAAGCAAGAATGAGAACATTTTGTTATAGAATGTATTATGTAACGTGGCAGCTGGGGATAACTAGAGCCAGGGGCTTCTTGATTCTCCCTCGTTCTTACTTATTATGTTTGCTCCTTTTTGGAGTCACCTTGTCGTCCCTGCTGTAATCACAGCGACCAATAATTCTGGCCTCACATCATTACTCTGTCTTGGATGAAACAGAAAAGGGAACTCTCCCCTTCCGGTTCAAAAACCCAGGAGGATTCTTAAAGGTCCAGTGTAGTCCAAGGCTCATCTCTGAACCAGTCACAGTGGCGAGAGGTGTGACATATTAACAGTCAATCTGGTCCTGTGCCCATCCTGTGTTCTGAGATGGACAGAGGTGTGGATAGACACAAACAGCAGCCACTTCAACTCTGCACATAGAGAGGGACAGGTTTCAGGGACAGAGGCTTGGCAAGGACTGACGTAGCAGCTAAGCAATGGAGCAAATGACCCTAGAGCCCCCCAGCAAGCTAGTCCTTGCCATCCTTCTTGGGATGCTCATGAATTGCTTTTGGCCACAATCCAGCCAAGGCAGCAAGCCAGCAAGAAGCCACACCTGACTTGTCAGGTAAGGGTTATAGCTCAGAGTGGTGGTCTTTACTCTGTTCCGTGGAGCCCTGGGATTCTACCAGAATGCCTCAGGGCTAAATGGACAGGTCCCTTGCCTTAACTGGAGCCAGGCAGATCCCCTTTTATCTGCTCTCTGTTTCTGAATTCTACAACAGATTTTGAGAAGAGGGCCTTCTATTTGAAAAAATTTTTTTAAATTCATGTGAAGAAACAGACATTAGGAAGAAAGAGTACTGGATCTGGAACAAGTAATATCTATAATTAATTCCTAATTCTGCTGATTTCCCATGTGACCTTGAACAAGTCACTTCCCCTGTCTTGTTTACTATGAGCCTAGGGGTCTCCAATGTTCCTTTTGCCCAGCTTACTCTTGGGAAACAATGAACTATCATAATTATAACAACAATACTACATGGAGTTGTCTGTGTGCCAAGCACTATTCTTGGTACTTTGTATGCCTTAATCTATTTATTCCTCATAACAACCATTTGAGGAAGGTAATCATCCTATCCCTAGTCAACAGATGATGGCCCCAAGGCACAGACAGGTTAAGAAACTAGCCCAAGATCACACAGCTACTAGGTGGTAAAGCCAGAAATCTGAGCTGAAAGTCCTTGCTATGCCCAATTGCATTTCTACTCTCCTCGCTGCAGTGTTCATATAGACAGACAGACACATGTATTTTCCAGGAATTCTCACGTCTCCATTCCCAGGAGTATTTGATTTTATAGTTAGTACTAGTGTGTCAAAATCTTTGTCATTTAACTCCTAATATGATCATTCCCCAAGGCGGGGAAGAAAAGACTTATTTTTATTGTTGGGGACTCATTGAGGGTACAAAGAACCTGGTTACACTGATTGCATTTATTAGGTAAAGTCCCTCTTATAATTGTGTCCTGTCCCCAAGAGGTGTGTACCCCCAAACACCCTCCCTCCTTCCCTCTTTATGTTCCCCCATCCCTACCATGTACTAGGTCATCAATTGTTGTCATATCAGAATTGAGTACATTGGATTCTTGCTTCTCCATTATTGTGATACTTTACTATAAAATGCAGTCCACTTCCATCCAAGTTAATACAAAATGTGTAAAGTCTCCATCATTTTTAGTGGCTGAATAGTATTCCCCGTTATATATATACCACAGTTTGTTAATCCATTCCTGGATTGGTGGGTGTTTAGATTGTTTCTACAATTAGGCAATTGTAAATTGAGCTGCCCTGAACAGTCTAGTACAAATGTCCTTATGATATTTCTGATTAATTTATTATAGTCTGAGTACACTTAGAACAGTTGGAAAATGGGTGCTTCAGTATCTGAAATCAGAGGATTAATATGTTAATGAACTCTTGTTGTTTCCAGCCTGAAATCTTACAAGACTCTCGACTCATCACACTGTATCTCACAATGCTTGTCACCTTCACAGACACTTCAACATGGAAAATTCTACGGGGAAAAGGTCTGTGGGACTTGTTTCAAAATCTTTCCTTATTGGCATGTCCATAGAGAACTTGGGAGAACTTTTTTTTATGTAATTTTTATTTTTTGAGACAAAGAGTCTCTCTCTTGTCAACCAGGCTGGAGTGCATGGCATCATCGTAGCTCACTGCAACTTCAGACTTGTGGTCTCAGGTGATGCATCCTCCTGCCCCAGCTTCCCAAGTAGCTGGGACTATAGGCATGCCATTGTGTCTGGCTAATTTTTCTATTTTTAGTAGAGACAGGGTCTAACTACTGCTCAGTCTGGTCTTAAACCCCAAGCTGAAATGATCCTCTGGCCTTGGCTTCCCAGAGTGCTAGGATTATAAGTATGAGCCACTGCCACCTTTTCTTCTTTGTAAAAAGCTTTCTGCTACCACAAACTTCAGGGAAGGCCCTGAGACCAGAAGCATGAAGATGCCTTTGGCACTTCCCAGCAGATTGCATTGTAGTATACAGAATATGTTCCATATTGTGTGTTATATTTTCCCCTTCTTTGAATTTATGTTTAAAGGCATGGTTCTGCTTTGTATAACCCCCACAGTGCCTCAACGCCAAGTGATAACATTCACTTAAGCCTTATCATTTCATTTGGAAAAATCATTTGGTAGCAAGTAATTCTGTTTTGCCACAAAATTTGCTCTGTAAAGCTGCCTCCTTCCCTGAAAATCATATAGTCATTTCGTTCATACATTCAACAAATAGTGACTACGTGCCAGACACCATGCTCAGTACCAGAGATACAGTGATGAACAAAACAGAAAAGGTCGCTGTTTTCCAGGGACTTTAGACACTACCTTCCTCACAGAACTTTGTGTCTAGTGGGGGAAACAAACATTAAGTAGAAGTCACTCATATATATATAAAATGGCATTAATATGCTCAGTGCTCAGAAGGAAGAATACAAGAGAAGTGTGGTGGGGGAGGCTTTGCTTGGCATGGGGCTCTGGCTTTCTTGAAGAAGTGATGTCTGAGTTAAGAGCTGGAGAGACAGTAGGAGTTCACAGGACAAACAGGAGGGATGAACCTGTGAAAACAAAGGAAACTGCATGTGCAAAGCCTCCGGGTTAGCAAGAAAGGTTTATCTTAGGCATTGTCCTGGGACTCTGGGAGGGCGCTGAAGTTTGTGGAGCTCTAGGCCCTGCCAGGAAGCTCATGTCCCAGTGAGGAGAGAAGGCAACCACAGGAGCAGGAAGCACCAGGCCCTATGAGGGAACTAAAAAGGTGTTACAGGAGGTCAGAGGCCAGGGGAATAGTGGGACTCACCACCAAAGAGGTAATTACTTGAGCCAGGACTTCCAGGAGAAAGAGAATTCCAGGTATGCAGAATCTCCTGGTACTTGGTTATAGTCCTAATGGAAAAGGAAGGCAAGCCAGGAAGTACCTCATTTCCTTAAAGCTTTGGGCCTAGAGAGTAATTTTCTGTCCCAGATGAATAGGTCACATGATGACAAGAAATGTTTTTCTTTAAACTTTTTTCTTTGTTTAGGTGAGAGTCTTCGACCAGCCTTGAACCACATTTGTGCAAACATAATGGGACATCTTAACCAGCATGGATTTTATCCTGTGATGCAGGTCAGTGAGTGACCCATCCCCTAACATTGCAACATCTCCACTCTCCAACACCTGAACTTAGATTTTTGTATTTTGTTTTGGCATATCTGGTGCCCTTCTTTCTGAAACACTTTTCCAGGGAAGCATTTGATGGGCAGTGTCCTCTCCCCCTCCCCATGCCTGAGGTCAATTATGGATCAGGTAAAGGGAGGACAGTGGCACTGGGATTGCTTCAGTGCTCTGCATTTTAGGCTCTATGAGTAATCCAGTCTCTTGAAATTTAAACTGGGGAAGGATGGAGGCCTCAGGTCTTGTTCCCTCAGATTCCTTCTTGGCTAGTGTCTGGAGTTACAGTTCTACCTCTGTGTCCTAAAACAGCCTTTGTCCATTTTGCATCTAATTATGCCAGTTCGTACCGCTAGAGAAGCGTAATTGTTATTTAAAAGTACAGTCCTGGGGTGGGTGTGCTGGCTCACACCTATAATCCTAGCACTTCAAAAGCTTAGGAGAGTGGATTACTTCAGAGTTTGAGAACAGCCTGAGCAAGGGAGAGATCTCATCTCTACTAAAAATAGGAAAACTAGCTGGGCATTGTGGCAGGTACCTGTAATCCCAGCTACTTGGGAGGATGAGGCAAGAGGGTCGCTTGAACCCTGGAGCTGGAGGTTGCTGTGAGCTACGATAGCACAGCACTGTAGGCAGGGGCCAGAGAGTGAGACTCTGTCTCAAAATAAAATAAAGTGATGTGAAGTAAAAGGTAAAGTAAAGTGTAAAGTAAAAGTAAAGAAAATAAAAAAATAAAATAGTCATGCCATGTAACAACATTTCAGTTAATAATAGGCCACGTTTGCAATGGTGGTCTCTTTAAGATTTTAATACCATATTTTGACTGTACCTTTTATATATTTAAATATGTTTAAGTACTCAAATACTATGCACTGTATTATAATTGCGTATAGTATTCAGTATAACATGCTATATAGGTTTTTAGCTTGCGAGCAATAGGCCATACTGTGTAGCCTCACTATGTAGCAGGTAGGCTATACTATCGAGGTTTGTGTAGGACACTCCAGTATGTTTGCACCCTGACAAAATCACCTAACAATGCATTTCTCAGAGCATATCCCTGTTGTTCAGGAACGAGTGACTGTGGAATTCTTGAGTTCGAGAAGTACTCTTGATTTAACCCTTTCTACCTGGTATTGGGCTACTTTCTGATTTGGTTTCATTTTCTCCTCACAGCAACCCTGTGAGGGTGGTGTGATAGCAAAAGGTAGTATTATCAACAGTTTATCTCAGCAGAGGGAGCATCTGCTTGATGCTATCCCTGACCTGCTTCTAAAACAGTATGGTGTCTTGAAGTTCTAAGTCTGTTCTTTTTATTAGCTGGTAATTTTTTAAACTTTATTATTTAAAATTGTTAACATAATATTTAAAATAGGAAGAGAATAGTAGAATGAACCTCTATACCCAGTACTTTTTTCCCCTTTCTTTTTAAAAAACATCCCAATATAGTTTTGTTACCTTTACTGCTTTTCTATGTAAGATGAATGTAAAGTCAATGTTGTCCCCTAACCAGTTAAAATGTTCTTTTCAGGTATTGTTAACCCATGGCCTGGCGAGACCCCGGCCTTGCCTGTCCAAAGGCACTCTGACAGCAGCCTTTTCTCTGGCATTGCGGTAAGAAAGAAGCTATACCTAGGGTGTGGACTTGCTTCTCAGTGCTTCCTTTTCTTAGTTTCATTTTCTTTTTTACTGGGCATCAGGTATGGAGTTGCCTACTTTGTCAGAATTTACAGGAAGTACTGTCCTTAGTGAAAGTGACACATTTGTGACTGCTCAAACTTCAGTCTGTAACCTTGAATGCTTTTGCAGTGTGATCTGTGGGAACTATTCAAAATGAATTATTCTCATTCTGCCAGTGGCCCAGATGCCATTATTTTCCTTTAGAGCAGCAGTTCTCAACCTTCCTAATGCCAAGAGCCCTTAATACAGTTCCTATGAGTCTCAACCCACAGGTTGAGAACCACTGCTTTAGAGGTTTTAATTGATTAAATAAAGGAAGCCTAAGAGCTGGAGGAGGCCCAGCAAAGGGCAAGGGAATAAATAGTATTGGTAATATAGGTGTAAAATGGTAGAATTTGGAGGCTCAGAGAGATTGTGATATTTGCCTTTACTTAGTCAGTTTGGAGATATGAACGTAAGAATTTAAGTATTTCGGCTTGGCGCCTGTAGCACAATGGTTATGGCATCAGCCATATACACCAAGGGTGGCGAGTTTGGACGCAGCCCGGGCCATCTAAACAACAATGACAACTGCAACAAAAAAATAGCCGGGCGTCGTGGCAGGCAACTGTAGTCCCAGCTACTTGGGAGGCTGAGGCAAGAGAATTGCTTGGGCCCAAGAGTTTGAGGTTGCTGTGAGCTGTGATGGCACAGCACTCTACTGAGGGTGACATTAAAAAAAAAAAAAAAATGCCAGAATTTAAGTATTTCCGTATAGAAATTATACCTGCAACTCTGAGAACTGCCAAATATAAAATGCTGTGCTTGTTAGTTTGCCCAGAACATTCTTAAACTGTTGAACAAAACACTAACATGGGGAGATGTTAGTTAGATCTCCTAGAAGAGAAAGTGTCATGGTCAAACCAGCTTGATTTAACAACAACAAAAAAGCTACCTGTTCTACCCCTTCTGCTAATCCTTAGTGCACTTGAGGGATAAAAGCTCTGAGAAGTCCTGCGGTAGCAAGATGTTTGGGCTTGTTTATCTTTTTTTTTTTTTTTTTGTAGAGACAGAGTCTCACTTTATGGCCCTCGGTAGAGTGCCATGATGTCACACGGCTCACAGCAACCTCCAACTCCTGGGCTTCAGCGATTCTCTTGCCTCAGCCTCCCAAGTAGCTGGGACTACAGGCGCCCGCCACAACGCCCGGCTATTTTTCTGTTGCAGTTTGGCCGGGGCTGGGTTTGAACCCATCACCCTCGGTATATGGGGCCGGCGCCTTACCAACTGAGCCACAGGCGCCGCCCTGGGCTTGTTTGTCTTGATGTTAGTCCAAACATATCTGAGAATGGAATGCCCCTGCCTTGTTTGTGGATGGTGGAATGTGTCCTTTAATAGTCCATGGAATCATTTCCCATGGAGCACCTATTCAGAAAATGATTAGAGTATGGTTTGGCAAACCTTTTCTGTAAAAAGCTAGATGGTAAGTATTTTCAGCTCTATAGCCTATACAGCCTTTTCCACAACCACTTTGCCATTGTGCCCTGAAAACAGCGATAAAGAGTACATCAACAAGTGAGCATGTTTCAGTAACATTTTATGTACAAAAACAGGCAGTAGACCAAATTTGGGCCCCAAATCTAGACTGGTTTCAAATAACCACGAGCCACAGGCGGGAGTTTTAATGAAAATTCATCAGAATTAAATAAAATTAAGAATTCAGGGTGGCGCCTGTGGCTCAGTGAGTAGGGCACCAGCCCCATATACCCAGGGTGGTAAGTTCAAACCCATCCCTGGCCAAACTGCAATAACAACAACAAAAAATAGCCAGGCATTGTGGCGGGCGCCTGTAGGCACAGCTACTTGGGAAGCTGAGGCAGGAGAATCTCCTAAGCCCAAGAGCTGGAGGTTGCTGTGAGCTGTGACACCATGGCACTCTACCAAAGGTGATAGAGTGAGACTCTATCTCAAAAAACAAAAGCAGTTCCTCAGTTCAAGTGCTCAGTAACCACATGTAACTAGTGGCAACTCTACTGGACAGCACAAATATAGAATATTTCTACCATCACAGAAAGTACCACATTTAAAAAGTCAAAGGGGGCTGGGCACAGTGGCTCACACCTATAATTCTAGAACTCTGGGAGGCCAAGGCAGGTGGATTTCTTGAGCTCAGGAGTTCGAGACCAGTCCAAACAAGAACAAGACCCCATCTCTACTAAAAATTGGAAAAACTAGCCAAGTGTTGTGCAGGTACCTGTAGTTCTAACTACTTGGGAGGCTGAGGCAAGAGGATCACTCCAACTCAGGAGTTTGAGATTGCTGTGAGCTATAATGCCACGCCACTCTACCCAGGGTGACAGAGTGAAACTGTCTCAATAAATAAATAGTCAAAGGAGAAATTTAGTTTAGTGATACATTTTATTTAAATCAATATATCTAAAATATTTTCATTTTTGCATCTAATTAAATGTATTTTAACTGTTTAACTACATCTAGTTAAATTTTAATTAAAACTAAATAATGCTTTACATTTTGCTTTTCATACTGAGTCTTCAGAAACTGGTGTGTATTTTACACTTGGAGCATAGCTGAATTTGAAATGCCCCATTTCAAATGCTCAGGAGTTGCATATGGCCAGTGACTACTGTGTTGGACTACATAACTCTAGGGGCTAGACCCTCACAGCCAAGGAGCAGGATCCAACCATTTATGCTGTTGTTAGTTACAGAAGTAGGACAAATTATATAATAAACTATACCTTTGTTTCATACTTTGAGAGAAGTAGCATGAGTTGTGTTTAATGAGCCAAAACATCTGGGTACAAGCAGATTTTCCCAGAAGCCTAAGATGCATTTTATCGCAACTCCCCTTTGCCGAATCATCTTCTGGAGCAGCTCAGTCCAGCAGCATCACCTTCTGTCCTTGGGCAGAGGCAGTCTTCACTGCATCAGCACACCAAGGCCTGAGCTTTAAAACCCAGGAACAGCTGTACTTCCTCTTCCCTCTCCAGAGAACACGTAATCTAGGAGCACATCACCTTCTTTTCCATCCATCATCTCTCCCCTGCTCCTGTGTGGTTGTAATTGACATGTAATTCACCAACATGGTCACATCCAATCATTCCACCACATTTCTTCTCCTTTAAGGCTATCATAGCATCCATTATTGTAGATTTTCTTCTCTCTGTATGTATTAGATTCCACTGAATCACTTGCGAAAGCCAGGCTACACCAAAGCCCTTTTTCCAAACAGTGTACACTTCTTCCCCACTGAATTTTTACATGTAATCAAACATGATCAGGACCTTTAAAACAAGATATTCACAGCGGTTTCTTCGTCCAGGAATATAGCGTAAGTCTATAAAATCCTCGATGACATATTTTGGTGTGATCACTAAGTCTTGAAATCTGAATAGTTAACATTCATGGGCTGCATGCATGTTGTCGAAAGACATGTACACGCATGAACTGACTCCTTACCACGTTCTTTATTTTGTAGATGAGGAAGGAAAGGCCTGGGGCTAAGGCTCAGAGAGGGTCACATGGCAGGGAGTAGCCAGGCCAGAAATTAATCCCAGGCCATCTGACACCAGAGCCCATACAGTGTACTCCTTTTTTTAATGCTTTTCTTACATATTGGACACATTTTTGTATTCTGAGAACCATATATATTTTTTGAGTAAATGGCATGTGGACACCTTTCCAAACTTGCCTTGTTCCTCATACCACCATGGCATTCATTATTTGGGCCCCTTGTTTACTCACATACCTAGTAATGTACCCACTAGCCCTAGCTGGCATTTCCCTGAGTGCCTGCGCTACCCCCTGGATGCACTGAGGGCTCTCTGCTGGCAGGGGTTATACACCACATCTCTCTTTTTACCTTCCCTGCCCCACCGTATCGTGTCTAGCCTATTATACATAAAACCAGCAGTATGTTTATAGAATTTGTCACCTAGGGGGCTTAAGTACAACAATTATAAGTAGACTAAAGAAAGATTCTGATGACTTTCTTGCTGAGAAAATAAGTACTAGGAAATAGATGGGAAACATAGGAGTATTTGGAGAGGGGAGCATGATCTTTTTTTTTTTGAGACAGAGTCTCACTTGTCACCCTTAGTAGAGTACCATGGCATCACAGCTCACAGCAACCTCCAACTCTTGGGCTTAAGCGATTCTCTTGCCTCAGCCTCCCAAGTAGCTGGGACTATAGGCACCCACCACAACACCCGGCTATTTTTTGGTTGTAGTTGTCATTGTTTGGCAGGCCTGGGCCAGATTCGAACCCACCAGCTCTGGTGTATGAGGCTTGTGCCTTAGGCGCCACCTTTTCTTTTTTTTCTTTTTCCTTCCTTTTCCTTTTCTTTAGACAGTTTTGTTTTATTGCCCTCGGTAGAGTGCTATGCTGTCACAGCTTACAGCAACCTCAAACTCCTGGGCTCAAGCATCTCTTGCCTCAGCCTCCTAAGTAGCTGGAACTACAGGCACCTGCCACAGTGTCAGGCTACTTTTAGAGATAGGGATCTTACTCTGGCTTAGGCTGGTCTTGAACTCCTGAGTTCAGGCACTCTATCCACCTCAGCCTCCCAGAATGTGAGCCACTGCACCCAGCCATCTTTTCACAGAGGTTTTTGATGATGTACTATTTATCTGTTTTTCCTTTTGTAGCTTGTACTTTTAGTATGATATCTAAGAAATCTTGTCCTGATCTAAGGTCACAAATATTTCTTCAAAGAATTTTATAGTTTAAGTTATAAAGCTACCATTTAGGTCTGAGATCTATTTTGAGTTAATTTTTGTGTGTGGTTTGAGATAGAGGTCATTATCTTATTTTAATAATTATCTTTCTTTGATTATAGAAGTAATACATGCTTATTTTAAAAAACCTAGATGAAGCAGAAAGGTATGAAGAGGAAAAAATTCTGTTGAATTCTATTGAATAATTGCCAGACTATTTTCCAAAGTGCCTGTGCCATTTTATCGAGGTGTATAGTGTATCTTAGCAATACATTGTTAACATTTTTAAATGTCTTCCCAGTCTTTTTTAAAATTTATATAGTTGGGTGCTGGCTCAAGCCTATACTCCCAGCACTTTGGGAAGCTGAAGTTGAAGGATCACCTGAGGCCAAGAGTTTGAGACTGGACCACATAGTGAGACCCTTTTCTCTATAAAAAATTTTAGCTGTTCATGGTGCCATGTACCTATAGTCTTAGCTGCTCAGAAGGCTGGGGCAGCAGTATTACTTGAGCCCAGGAGTTCGAGGTTGTAGTGAGCTATGATTGTGCCACTTGACTCCAACCCAGACAACAGAATGAGACCCTATTTCAAAAAAAAGTATACATATTTGTGTTCTGGTATGTACTTTTAAATGTTAATATACTATATATATTCTTAAATAGACTGCTTAATTTAAGTATTTAGTTATCAGAGTGAACATAACCCAATCGAGAAATCGATCATACAAGTACTCCAAAAGCCCCTTCCCCATGTGTATAGTTTTTTTTTTATCCTGCCTTTTTTTTTTTTTTTGCAGTTTTTGGCTGGGGCTGGGTTTGAACCCACCACCTCCAGCATATGGAGCCAGTGCCCTACTCTTTTGAGCCACAGGCGCCGCCCGGTTCTGCTTTTTTTTAAGTTTATTATAGCATGAACATTTTCTCATGTCACTAAAACTTCAAAACTTATTTTTCATGGCTGCAGTCTTGCATCGTGTAACTATACTATCATTGACTTAACCATTTCCCTATGGTATATCCCCATATTTAGCCTTTAGTTTTCCTAGAAGCTTTGTGTGGCATTATTTCTGGGGATCTGAGAGTATTGGTAAGGTTGTTCTTTTGTTTGGGTGTGCATGAAGTCCTCTCTGAATAATCTCCCCTGTCTGTGTCTAGCCCTGTGATTGCTGCACAATTTTCAGACAATCTGATTCGGCCCTTCCTAATCCATGTCATGTCTGTTCCTGCTCTTGTGACTCACCTCAGCACAGTGACCCCTGAGGTAAGTGGGCGTGTGAGCTCTTATTTTTGCTTTTCTTTTTTAGAAATTAGAAAGTAGGGCAGCACCTGTGGCTCAAGGAGCAGGGCCTCGGCCCCATATACCGAGGACAGTGGTTCAAACCCAGCCCCACCCCCAGCCAAAAACTGCAAAAAAAAGAAGACTTAATAGCCAAAAAGAAAAGAAATGAGAAAGTAACATGGGCCAGGCACCGTGGCTCACGCCTATAATCCTAGCACTCTGGGAGGCCAAGGCGAGTGGATTGCTTAAGCTCAGGAGTTTGAAACCAGCCTGAGTGAAAGTGAAACCCCAACTCTACTAAAAAAAAAAAAAAAAAAAAAACCTAGCTGGGTATTGTGACAGGCTCGTGTAGTCCCAGCTACTCGGGAGGCTGAGGCAAGAGGATTGCTTGGACCCAAGTGTTTCAGGTTACTATGAGCTGTGATGTTGCCAAGGCACTCTACCCAGAGTGGCAAAGTGAGACTCAAGCTCAAAAAATAAGATTAAAAAGTAAAATGTTTTCTGTGCTAATTCCTACCTTCTCAATTTTCTTTTGAACAAATAGTTACTACAGACACTCATGTTAATAGCCCCAAGGAGCAGGTTCTCATCTTTGTCCATCATCTTGGCGACTGGTAGCATGTTCTGCATGAGTAGGGGGTCATCTGCAGCTGATTCTAGTTTATACCCTAATGGGAAACTCTTCAGTAAGTTTCTGCTTTGACTGTCTCAATTGTTTGCAGCGCCTCACTGTTTTAGAATCTCATGATATCCTTCGTAAATTCATCATATTTTTAAGAGATGAAGACCAGTGCCGTGACGTATGTGAAAGTTTAGAAGGATGCCATACACTTTGTCTAATGGGTGAGTATCCGTGGCTGAAATTTAATTGTCTGGCCAGCAGGGAAAGGCCCAGTGTTTTCCTTTTCACTCTTCTAGATCGTGAGTTGTTTTTAGTAACAGCTGGAAGTTCTTACATTTTAAAGACATATTCAAAGAGTTAAAATAAACCTGTGAATTAACAATCACATGGAAGATATACCAGGCTGGCAAGCTAGTTAAGTGATTATAAATGAACATTAGATTTCATCCCTTAGCTTGATGGAAGCCAAGGAAAAGTTGAAAAGGTAGTGAGTTGCCTGGATAATTCTGGTCTCAAGGGAGACGTGAGGGCGTAGTGGAGTGTGGCATGGATCAGAGTAGCACCTGCTTCACCTGTTGTATGGTGTTTTTTATTGTAGGTGAAGAGAGACTTTGTGGATATGAGCATTTGGACAGCAGAGGCACATAATTTTCATTATGCCTAATAGGAAGAAAATTATGTGCAAATTCCAATTTGCCTAATAGGAAGAAATTTATTTCACATAGAAAGAGCTTCTTGAGGCTAAAATTTAAGAGTTTATGGTAGGAGTCTTTACACAAGGGATATTATATAACTTTGGTGAACATTAAATAGTGATTTCCCAGGACATTCAGATATCCTTCAAAAGGTCATTTCTTATGTTGACCCTTGATTTTTAAATATCATTGTAATATTGAAGTGTAATATTAACTAAATATCACATACTGTGATAAATGTGCCTGACATTTTACCTGTTACTTCATGCAGTCCTCACATGAGAGTGGGGATCATTACTCTGATCTTATAGATGAGGAAACAAATTGGAGAGGTGGGTGAGAACCACGGCGCAGCTTCTCTATGGCAGAACCAGGATTTGAAGTCAGGTCAGCCTGTTTCTGTACCACATTGGCAGCCTCTGGCCCTGAATGTGTCCCTCACGTAGAATTTCTTCCCACACATACAACATGGCTGCCTGACCATGTCTGTGTGGGCCCATCACACTTGGCCTTCTTTCCTTGTAGGTAACCTCTTACACCTGGGCTCCCTCAGCCCCAGAGTGTTAGAGGAGGAGACGGATGGGTTTGTGAGTTTACTCACCCAGATGCTTTGTTACTGTCAAAAGTATGTGTCCCAGAAGAAATCCAACCTGACTCACTGGCACCCTGTCCTGGGCTGGTTCTCCCAATCTGTGGATTATGGGTGAGTTCCGGAGACAAGTCACTGTCTTTGCTGCCTCTTTCTTCATCTCCCCCTTCTTCCTTCTTTCTTTCTTCCAGCTTCTGTTGTTTTGTTTCTTACCACAACAATAATTTGTTCGTTGTGTAAAATTCAGATAAGGCCAAAAGAGAATGAAAACCAGCCTATAATTCTCCTACCCAACGGGAAGCTGAGTGAACATCTTTTTAGTCTTTTACTATCTAGAATATCTCATTTTTTACAAAATTGAAATTATATTTGTTCTTTTCATTAAATTGTGGACCTTGTCTATTGATATTTTTTTCTTCTTTAATATCAATTTTATTGATTATATAGACTGCCTTTTTCAGAGATGCTGAAACAAGACAAATGAGTCAAAGGGAAAAAAGTCACCCCAGATCTTTTTTAAGAGGTGGCACATAAATTAAGAAAATTGTGATTAAGGATAAAAAACATGAGAAGTGCTAGATTGGAAGAACAGAGTTCAAGCAAGGCAGCATCACAGATTTGAAATGTGCAGCTAAGGCTGAGATGATGTAGCTTCTGGACTTACAGCAGCTATGATGCTCAGCTTTTCTGGTTTGGATACCTGCCTAAGGCACAGGGTCCCTGGCAGGTGCCCTCAAGGCAAAAAACTGAAGGCCAGAGAAGGATAGCCCCAAATTCATTCCCTTTTCCTTTGTACCCAAATGATATCTTTTGGTCCTAGCCAGTTAAAAAGACTTATTGCCAGAGGATAGGCCACCAGTGTGATACTGCAGCCTAAAGAGGGTGGGTATACTTTAGTGAACAGCCCAGGCTCCACCCCACTGCACCTTCTTCAAGGGACTTTAGACGCCTCAACTTACGTCACTTTCCTTATCTGAAATATGGGGATAATTTTTGTAGTCCCTCTGATAGGGTTGTCTTGAACGATTCAATAAGATGATGGATATAAAGGGCGCATGAGTAAGGCTGGCCCCTCCTCAGTGTTGGTGGCTCTTACCACTACGAAGATGCACATGGGAACCAGTGTAGGGTCTTGAGCAGGAAAGGCATGATGGCAGATTTCAAGAATGTAGGTGGTGCTGAGGTGCAGTGTGGGTAAACAGAGGACCCCTGAAGGCAAGGAAACACTGAGGAGGCTGTTGATCCATCTGGATTTGGGGGCCATGCCCACAGGCTCACCATGAGGAAGAAGGCAGTGCAGCAGGCTCAAGTTAGCTTTTGTTGACTAGGTGATGGCAAGTATCTCTGAGAAGACTGTGATGGTAGGTGGGAACTGCACCTGGGGACCTGGGAAAGCAGGAACTCTGTTGGTAGAGGAGATAAAAAGTCTATGCCTTCAATATACCAGGCCCTGGGTGGTGACAATTTGTTGGTTGTACTTTTTTTCTTTAAAGTTATCTTCTTTGCCACATTGATGGGCAGGCCCTAGCTACACCCCAAGGGAAAGGCCCATTAGTAGCTGGGTGGGTTGTCCCTGGCCCTGCCTCAGGTGGCACTGACACACTGGGTCGTCTGTGCTCTCTCCTAGCCTTAATGAGTCGATGCACTTGATCACCAAACAGCTGCAGTTCCTGTGGGGGGTGCCCCTGATCCGGATCTTCTTCAGTGACATCCTGAGCAAGAAGCTCCTAGAGAACCAGGAACTGGCCCATGTTCAGCCAGCGTCCCCACAGAATGTGCTTCCAGTGAAGAGTGAGTGGCTGGAGCAGGCCTGGCCCCGGGAATCTACCGGGCTGAAGTATAGCCCCTGGGTCTCTCTGTATAAATGGTCTAGGGTTGAGGGGGCACTCTGACTTCTGCCACATGATTTTGAGGCTGCTTAGATCAGATTCATGTTTGACAAAACAGTGACAAAATCCATAGGAATAGTAGACAAGGACCAGGAAAATATAAATAAGTGAACAAAATCGATATCATGTACATAGAACAGCCACAGATACACATTTCATGAGAGTTACAGTGGCTCTCTCTGAAGTTCAGTTTGGCTATGAATTTTCTAGTAGCCAAAATGAAAAGGGATTTTTAGACCCCTTTCTTTCTTCTCATTTCTTAAAGGAAATAAAGCTTTTTGGGAGTTCTTAATCATAAAATAGGTCTCCCACGTGGGGTTCCTTACAAAGGGGCTGCCAAGTCACAGACCAGCTAACACCACAGCAGCACTTCTACTGCTGAGTCAGTGATGGGTTCCCTGGAAAGATTCTTGTTGCCCACTCTGATGAAAGTTAAGGAGATGCCACTAACACGTAATTCGGTAGAGTTACCTGCCTGTGGCATATTACCCAAACCAATATACAATTTTAATGCAATCCCTATTAAAGCTCCACTGTCATACTTTAAAGATCTTAAAAAAAATAATACTTCATTTTATATGGAATCAGAAAAAACCTCGAATAGCCAAGACATTACTCAGAAATAAAAATAAAGCAGGAGGAATCACGCTACCGGACCTCAGACTATACTATAAATCAATAGTGATCAAAACAGCATGGTACTGGCACAAAAACAGAGAGGTAGATGTATGGAACAGAATAGAGAACCAAGAGATGAACCCAGCTACTTACTGTTATTCGATCTTTGACAAGCCAATTAAAAACATTCAGTGGGGGGCAGAGCCTGTGGCTCAATCGGTAAGGTGCCAGCCCCATATACCGAGGGGGGTGGGTTCAAACCCGGCCCCGGCTGAACTGTAACCAAAAAATAGCCGGGCGTTGTGGCGGGCGCCTGTAGTCCCAGCTACTCAGGAGGCTGAGGCAAGAGAATCGCTTAAGCCCAGGAGTTGGAGGTTGCTGTGAGCTGTGATGCCACGGCACTTTACCAAGGGCCATAAAGTGAGACTCTGTCTCTACAAAAAAAAAAAAAAAAAACATTCAGTGGGGAAAAGATTCCCTATTTAACAAATGGTACTGGGTGAACTGGCTGGTGACCTATACAAGACTGAAACTGGACCCACACCTTTCACCATTAACTAAGATAGACTCACTGGATTAAAGATTTAAACTTAAGACATGAAACTATAAAAGTACTAGAAGAGAGTGCAGGGAAAACTCTTGAAGAAATCAGTCTGGGCGAATATTTTATGAGGAGGACCCTCCGGGCAATTGAAGCAGCTTCAAAAATACACTACTGGGACTTGATCAAACTAAAAAGCTTCTGCACAGCCAAGAACACAGTAAAGCAAGCAGACAGCCCTCAGAATGGGAAAAGATATTTGCAGGTTATGTCTCTGACAAAGGTTTAATAGCCAGAATCCACAGAGAACTCAAACGTATAAGCAAGAAAAGAACAAGTGATCCCATCGCAGGCTGAGCAAGGGACTTGAAGAGAAACTTCTCTGAAGAAGACAGGCACATGGCCTACAGACATATGAAAAAATGCTCATCATCCTTAATCATCAGAGAAATGCAAATCAAAACTACTTTGAGATATCATCTAACTCCAGTAAGATTAGCCCATATCACAAAATCCCAAGACCAGAGCTGTTGGCGTGGATGTGGAGAAAAGGGAACACTTCTACACTGCTGGTGGGAATGCAAATTAATACATTCCTTTTGGAAAGATATTTGGAAAACACTTAGAGATCTAAAAATAGATCTGCCATTCAATCCTATAATTCCTCTACTAGGTATATACCCAGAAGACCAAAAATCACATTATAACAAAGATATTTGTACCAGAATGTTTATTGCAGCCCAATTCATAATTGTTAAGTCATGGAAAAAGCCCAGGTGCACATCAATCCACGAATGGATTAATAAATTGTGGTATATGTACACCATGGAATATTATGCAGCCTTAAAGAAAGATGGAGACTTTACCTCTTTCATGTTTACATGGATGGAGCCGGAACATATTCTTCTTAGTAAAGTGTCTCAAGAATGGAAGAAGAAGTATCCAATGTACTCAGCCCTACTATGAAGCTAATGTATGGCTTTCACATGAAAGCTATAACCCAGTTATAACCTAAGAACAGGGGGAAGGGGGAGAGGGAGGGGAGGGAGGGAGGGGAAAGGATGGGCAGAGGGAGGGTGATTGGTGGGATTACACCTGCGGTGCATCTTTCAAGGGTACATGTGAAACTTAATAAATGTAGAATATAAATGTCTTAACGCAATAACTAAGAAAATGCCAGGAAGGCTCTGTTAACCAGTGTGATGAAAATATGTCAAATGGTCTATAAAACCAGTGTATGGTGCCCCATGATCACATTAATGTACACAGTTATGATTTAATAATAATTTTTTTTTTTTTTTTTGTGGTTTTTGGCCAGGGCTGGGTTTGAACCTGCCACCTCCGGCATATGGGACCGGTGCCCTACTCCTTGAGCCACAGGCGCCACCGATTTAATAATAATTTAAAAAAAAAGCATCTGCCTTACTGTCTGGGCCTGGCTATAAATTGGTAAATGTTGAAACACTCTTGCCTCCCAGGGTAGAATTTTGCAGATGGCTGAACTTCTTCTCACATCTCTGCTTTTCTCCACGCCAGGTCTCCTAAAGCGTGCGTTTCAAAAGTCTACATCAGTCCGCAATATTCTCAGGCCTGTCGGGGGTAAGCGCGTTGACTCTGCAGAAGTCCAGAAGGTTTGCAACATCTGTGTCCTCTACCAGACCTCGCTGACAACTCTCACCCAGATCCGGTTACAGATACTCACAGGTTTGCAGACCTGAGGCATCGTCTTTTATCTCTTAAATTTGGCAGACAGTTTGTCTTAGAAAAAGTGGATTTTTTTTTCTTGGTGTCCATTGACTCAGGTATTTTAAGGAAGGGTGTTTTTGAGTTGTTCCTCTTAGAGATTAGTGCACTTCAGTTAAATAGTTCAAGTACCCTTAATCATAGTACTTCCATTTTGTTGCTATTACCTAGTTATGAGGTACAGTTTACTTTTAAAAATTATTTTTTTTAGCTAGGTGCTATGGCTTATGCCTGTAATCTCAGCACTCTGGGAGGCTGAGGCAGGTGGATTGCTTGAGCTCACAGGTTCGAGACCAGCCTGAGCCAGAGCAAAACCTCATTTCTAAAAACAGCCAGGTATTGTGGTAGGTGCCTGTAGTCCCAGCTACTTGGGAGGCTGAGGCAAGAGAATCACTTGAGCCCAAGAGTTTGAGGTTGCTGTAGCTATGCCACCACATCACTGTACAGAGTGACAAAGTGAGACACTATCAAAAAAAAAAAAAAAATTTTTTTTAAGAGTAAACTAGAAAACATAGAAAAGCAGAGAAAAGAAAATTTATACCAGTTTTAATTTTGTAATCCAAAGATAACCACCTGTGCTTAAGTGTACTATACATATAAATACAGTTGACCCTTGAACAATGCAGGGGTTGGGATGCAGCCACTTACCCTTCAAAAAACCATGTACAACTTTTGACTCCCCAAAAAGTTAACTACTAATAGCCTGTTCACCAGAAGCCTCACCAATAACGTAAACAGTCAATTAACTTATATTTTCTGTTACAGGTATTATTATATACTATATTATTCCGATAAAGCCACCTCGAGGAAAGAAAGTATTATTAAGAAAATACATTTACTATTCATTAAGTGGTAGTAAATCATCATAAAAATCTTCATCCTCATCTTCACGTTGAGTAGGCAGAGGAGAAGGAAGAAGAGGAAGGGTTGGTCTTGCTGTCTTAGGGGTGCAGAGGAGGACCCATGCATTGCAGACCCATGTCATTCAAAGGTTGACTGTATATTTAAATTGAAATGTATAGTTTTATCTTTCCCTTTCCATTAATCATAAGCATTTTATCATGTTAAAAATTCTTCCGAAACCTCATTTTTATTGACTGCATAATACTACATATCGCCTCAGGTGGCTATGCCCTGTGCCCAATATTTTCTATTTCAGCTGAGCAGAGAAGAAAGTCCCCTCTGTGAACACAGAATTGGGCAGCACAGGAGCTGTTGGTATGAATAGGTGACAAGAGTACAAAAGGTCTTCGTAAACCATGAAAGCTGCTCACTGCGTAGACGATTAAGAACTTCTCTGCTGCATTTTACATTTTTAAAAATCATAAATCACAGCATCTCTCTTTCACACTTGTTTATCCATTCTTCAAATGTTTATAGAGCACCTGTATGTCAGGCTCTGGAGATTCACAGGTGAACAAGACAGCCACAGTCTCTGTTGTCAAGGTGGTTACAATCTAGTGTTGAGACCAGCAGTAAGCAAGTTTAATATAACAGATTAAATATAAAGCAGATTTAATATAACAATGGGCTCTATGAACGTAAATGTGGTGGGAGATTATCTTGGGTTCCTTGGACTAGAGCAGGGTTTATCAGCCTTAGCACCACTAACATCTTGGGCCAGATGAGTCTTTGTGGTGGGGGCTGTCTTGTGCATTGCAGGATGTTTAGCAGTCCCTGGCCCCTATTCGTAGAGGCACCTTCTCACTTACTTGCAACAGCCAACATGGCCAAATACCCCCTGGGCAGCAAAAATCATTCTTGGTTGAGTTATCAGCCTGGTAGTAGTGATGGAGATTGAAGCAGGAGAATTTAGGTGTGTTTTAGAGATACAATCTTACTGACAGATTGAATTGAGGGTGTGAGGGCCAAACGTTTCAAAGATGATACTAGATTTTTGGCCCAAGCACCTCTGTGGATGGTGGTACCATGTCCTGAGCTAGAGAAAACCAGCTAGGGGTGGGGTGTGTGGGGAATCAGTTGTGTCATGGCTGTGACAGTGCAAGGTACCTGCAGGGAATGCAGGAGGAGGTGTCCAGCAGGCCTTTAAAGACACTCTGGGAGCATCAGCTAAGGATGGAATATAAGGCCTGGGCCTCAGGCTGGTTCCTAAAGAGAGAGCAGAGGGAGGAACGAAGGGCAAGATCATACCTGGGGCCCCTCGCACCTTAAGGATTGGGGAGCATATTGAGGGAGAGGATTTTGAGGTTACAGCCTATGTCCAGCTTTAGAAGTGACCTCCCAATGATACTGTCTTCTCCCAAATGAGAAAAATCCAAAAATAAGTTTTTAGGCCAACTTGAAAAGACACATTCAGGGATGAAGGTAAACTGGTCTACAGTGTATATATGATGATATTCATAGCTAAATTCATGTAATTTAGCTCTACATATCTTCAGTTGTAGAAAATAACATATTTGTTATAAAAGTACTGCTGATTTTCTAGTCCCACAATTTATGAAGTGTCTTTGTTCGTGTTCCTCCTGTGAGTCTGACAGCACTGGAGCCATCGCTGGTCCTTTGACACAACTCTGCAGGCACAGCATCTTCATTTATGTCAGAATCGCTCACGATGTAGCTCTTGCTGAAGGAGTGTATGATACTGAGTATTTTCATCTACATTATGAATCCTGTTCACATAACACGAGGATAGCTGTTTTTCTTTTTTTGTCCTGTAGAAGTTTTTGATCTCCACAATGTAATCACTTACTTGGCATCTTTTTTTTTTTAACCTGTTTTTAAATTATGAGATTTCTGCATTCTTTGGTGTATATAACATGGACAGTTTAAAGACCTGTTATGACCTGAGCATCTACATAACCACCAGGCACATCAAGATACTCTAGTTTTATAAAGGTTTCTTTATAACTATCCTCATAACCTTGAAAGTGTGAGGTCAAACTTTAGGAATAATCACTAAGTCATTGTCCCTTTAGAATTTCTTCAGGTCACTTTCTGAGCACCCATAAGTAGCACTGATTGAGTTCCCTGCCACCCCACCCCCACCCCCCCGGGCTAATAGATCTTCTCCAAATAGGTCTTTTTTCAAAACTAAGTAATTCAGAGAGTGCCCTGTAAAAATGAGAAGTATTGTAAGGGCTCAAATATAAGGTGACTCTGCTTTTCTGAGGAGCACACCTTATTGTATATTCCTTGGCACATGGAATTTCAGATCCAGACTCATTATTAGACTTAACGTATACCAGTGATGTCCACTGTGTATCTTAACCCTGTGGCCATCAGAAGCAGAATTAGCATGTCCTCTGTTTTACCTTTGCTTCCCCAAGGTTCAGTTTTTGTGTGATGTTTCAGAGCATCTCTGCGAGTCATTCCTCACATTCCCATTTTTAAAATAGGTAGAATAATTGTGGGTGAGAGGAGAGCTTGGCTAAGTGCTGTGAGCCTGCAAGGCTCTGAGGGCTGCTGGATTCGTGAATTGTTTTTTGCTCAATTAAACTCTGTTAAATTCAATTTACTTTAATAGCAGAAACCATCTGACCCATAATGCATAAAAATATTTACTCTTTGGCCCTTTTCAGAAAAATTTACAGATCCCTGACTGAAAACATAGATATGAAGTCAGACAGTTCTGAGTTCTGTTCCTGGCTCTGACACTTATAGGCTGTGTGATTTATGTTCATTTATTTAACCTCTGCTTTAGTCTCCTCACTTATAAAGTTGACGTTGGGCTTCACAAAGCAGAGAAAGGAGACAGTGCATGCAGGGTACTGAGAATGGTATCGGGCACAGAGTAAGGATCCAGTAAATGTCAGTGCTGTTTTGTTATTCTCACGGTGATCATGCTTTCATTGATAATACCGCCTTCTTCTCAGGCACATCAAATGTTCACTAATAGATTAAGTGTTTTGTTTTTCCCACTGGTAGGAGAAACAAGAGGCCAGACGGAGCCCCCACCTGAAGCTTGGATTTCTCTATCCTTTTCTAGGTCTCACTTACCTTGATGACCTGCTGCCCAAATTGTGGGCCTTCATCTGTGAGCTGGGGCCCCAAGGAGGGTTAAAGCTCTTCCTGGAATGCCTGAACAATGACACCAAGGAGTCCAAGCAGCTCTTGGCCATGCTGATGCTGTTCTGTGACTGTTCCCGGCACCTGATCACGTAGGTTGACTACCGTGGGGCTGAATCCCTTTCCTAAAATTTAGAGAGACCTAATTAGAATTTCAGTAAGGAAGTAATTGCTGATAGACTGCATACATTTGGACCTGTGTGGAGGGACATTATAAAAATTAGGCAAGAAAACATTTACAAAGTAGGTGGCATGCCACAGTTCAGCAATTGTTGGTTCCTGTCCTTTCTAGGGAGCTGGGTCAGCACCTCTGAGTGTGGACATTGGGGTCTCCTGGAGATGGGTTCAAATCACAGCTCAGCCATTTACTCACTGTGCTAAGTAGATTCCTAGAAAATTCCCAGGACCTATCAAGTGTCACTTGGTGTCTGTCCTAGATGCTGAACCACTTCCTAAGACCCCAGCACAAGGGATCAAGGGATTCAGCCTCTCTGAGGTTCAGTTTTCCCTTCTGCAACTGGGAGTAACAACAGCACCTACCTTTCAGGGATTAAAAGAGATAATGGAAAGAGCTTAGCATAGTGCCTGGCACATTGGAGGGACTCAGTAATTGCTGTTATTATTATCAGGCTGATGCTGAGCTTAATTCTCTGAGCCTCAGCTTTCCTATCAGAATGGAGATAATATTGTCAGTCTGACAGTAAATGAGAAAAAGAATGCCAAATAATTAGTACAATGCCTGGCACAGAGTGGGAAATTAACCAAATGTTAGTCCCATCCAATTCCTTTGTTTTTTAAGCTTATGTGTCTACTTGTGTATTTGCTATTCTTTTAAAATTTCACTTTTTCTCAAAAGGTTGGTGAAGAATTATAAAATAGAATAGCCCTCGGGCAATTATGTTCAGGCTAGAAGACATTAGCAGGAGGGGATCAAGGACATGTGGGTGGCAGATGGGTGAGAATCACAGAGAGAAAGGGGCTAACTGAGCAGCTGGGGTGAGAGCAGGAAGCCACTGCTGGGGAAGACACCCTTAACCTCTGGTGGAGAGTGAGCCAAGGGTGAGTAGTGTTCTAGTGCAAGGAACCGTTTTAGGAACTTTCCAGTTAGAGCTTTATCTTAAATGGTCCATTTATTCATACACCCTTTCAAATATTTATTTGTTCACTCACAAACACTTACAAAGTACCTCCCAAATATCACTAGTGTCTGTCCCAAATGTGGAGTAAGATTCCACAGTTTTTTTCAATAAACACACTCTTGGTCAAGATTCCTTTATATTCAGGCATAAGTAAGGCATAAATTCAGGCATGAATTAGGGAAGTATCACAGTTATATCCTTATGAATAAGAAAAATATAGCATAAAACCACTTATTTATACTTTTTATACCACTTAATATACCACTTTTATACCACTTAATTATACCACTTTTATACCACTTAATTATACTTTTTAAACTTTTTACCACAGATATTTCAAAATACTACAAAGTGCAAAGAATGATATAAGGAACCCTCATATGCCCATCACCAGCTTTATTAGTTCCCAACTCACAGCCAGTTTTGCTTCATCTAAACTCCTACCTTCTGTCCTCTCCTAAATTAATTTGAAGCAAATTCTAGACATCATTACCATTTTTATCTGTATCTCTAAAAGAGAGAGTGTATTTCTTAATCTGGTTTACATTGTCTGTTAAGCAGTGCAGGTCTCTTTTTTTTTTCTTTCTTTTCTCAGTGGAATGTGCTGAATAATTTTCTGTCTGATTTAGGATCCTTGATGACATTGAAGTTTATGAAGAACAAATTTCATTCAAACTGGAAGAGCTGGTCACCATCTCCTCTTTTTTGAACTCCTTTGTGTTTAAGATGATCTGGGATGGAATTGTAGGTAAGGTTAAGGTGTCTGTCATTATTTGGTTGATGCTACACCCAGGGAAGCCAAGGGGCCTAATCAACTGATTCTTAGCTTTATTGTCTGTTAAAGTTAATATAAGATACACATTTATTCACATAATTAGAAGTTTTATTTCTTCACTCTCTGTGACCTCTTCGGATAGTAGTGTGACGATAAAGCCTCACTCTCCCAGGCGTCCTTCAGGATTTGCATGTATGTGTCAGGGATTATTAATGATGATTAATTTTGCCCTGAATCTCCTTTTGATTCTTCAAGTTGATCTCCATGAAGATAAAACGTGTGCCAGTTCACACTTCAAACAAGAGTCCCTACTGAGGTGTTTCTAATCATTCAGTACAAAGCTCCTTAGATTCAAAAGGTCCTCTGCATGACATACTAGAGGGAGGCAACGTAGTGGGGGTATCTGCGAGCTTCTCAGGCTCCGCAGATACTTAGTGTATACCCAGAGTGCCTCTTAATTCCTCTGGTTCCACAGGAAATTCTGAGCGGAGGGAATCAAGGAGTTGATGACTATGAAAAACAATTGCTGTACTCCCACTCCTCTCTGGCTCTGACTCCTCTTTCTGAGTGAGACTATCCCATTTGTGTGCCCCACAGAGACCGCCAAGGGCGAGACCCTGGAGCTATTCCAGTCTGTCCATGGGTGGCTGATGGTGCTCTATGAGCGGGACTGTCGACGACGCTTCGCCCCTGAGGACCACTGGCTGCGAAAGTGAGCACCAGGTTTGGGGATGGGCTTTGTGGAAGCTACTGCCCCGTCCTGCTGCCCACAGCAGAGTTGCCTAAGGGCCCAGCACTTGTGTTGTAGGATGGCAAGGACTTTTTCCCTCTCCTTCATTTTATTTATTCATCTGTGTACAGAGAGCTGCTGTTCCTATGAAACACCTGTCAGGATGCTTCTGATGATACTTGAGTTGCTTCTGTTAAGAGATGTTTACACCAAATATGATTAGAGTTAATTAATGGCGACAAAATCAGATTACATTTAACAGATCTTTCTTATCCTGGCTGGGAAAAGTAGGTCTTTCAGCCTAGCCGAGTTAAGTGGTAGTTTTTATCAGCAGAATTACCAGGGTAAAAATTGTTTTTAAGTTTTTTGGAGACTAGGGTAGGGAAATCCTCCTTCAACAGCTAAACAGAAGAGCATGTCAGCATTTTCATCAATGATATGTCAACTCTTGTGCAACTGTTGAAGCCGTGGCATTCGAGCAGAAACTGGCAAACTTTTCTCTAGTAAAGGACTAGATAGTTTTAGGCTTTGCAGAGCAAACTTCTCTGTCGCAGCTACTCAGCTCTACTATCATATCGCAAAAGCAGCCACAAGACATCAATACATACATGAATATTAATGAGTAAGGTTGTGTTCCCATCAAACTTTACAAAAAACAGGCAGCAGGTTAGATTTGGCTTACATGCTGTAGCTTGCCAACCCTGCACCAAAGCATGGGAGTTTTGTTTTAATTATCCCAAACCTGTGTCTTTCTTCTTCAGGGATCTCAAACCTAGTGTGCTCTTCCAAGAACTTGACAAGGACAGAAAACGGGCACAGTTGATCCTGCAGTATATCCCTCATGTCATTCCTCACAAAAATGTGAGTAGCACTCATCCCTGGGCTCCTGGTGTATCTTTCTGTTCCACCACATGGTTTCTGACTTTCCATCTTGATTATAGCAATTGGAAATGACAGAATGAGATCACTCATCCAGCAGACAGAAATAGAGTTTGATCTTACTCTGTGGCAGGTGTCACACTAGCGCTGGGGCTACCAGGCTGAGGAAGACAGTGTGGGCTGGCGGTTCTGGTGAAATGGGATGGCCGCTGTGGAGGCCCAGGCATGGAGGTCTGGCCCAGCTGGAGTGAGGGGAAGGGGGTTGGAGAGGGATCCACAGGGAGAAGCAGACAGTGCTGAAAGGCCCGAGTGAGAGAGAATGAGTACTGTCGCAGAGCCAGAAATACAACTAGAGAGAGTGTGTGGATGGAGTGAGAAAGGCAGCAAGGGAGTTTGTAGGAGCCAGAACCAGAAGGGCCTCAGAAACCTAGGCTGGGAGCTTGGACTCTCTCCGAAACCACTGGAGGGTCTTAAGCTTAGGAGGCTTCTGGTCAGAGTCTCATACTTTAGGACAGCGGTTCTCAACCTATGTGTCATGGCCCCTTTTTAACAATGAAAATACATTGTGGCATTAGAAGGTTGAGAACCACTGCTTTAGGAAGATCCTTCTGGCTGCAGTGTGGAGGACTGGCTAGTGGCAGAGCCCGTTAAAGCAAGCTGTGAGAGTAAGAAAGATAATCCGGTTGACATTTTTAACTTTTGACTGTAAACAACGCCTATAGACAGTCAAACAAGATGTTCCTTTGGTGCACACAATGCTTATAGCAACATTTCATTTCTGAGCCTTCTGTGGTAAGGAGGTAAGGGAGGTAAGGGGCCGGGCAGGGTGGCTCATGCCACCCTAGCATTCTGGGAGGCCGAAGCGAATGGATTGCTTTGAGTTTAGGAGTTTGACACCAACCTGAGCAAGAGTAAGACCCTATCTCTAAAAAAAAAAAAAATGGCCAGGTATTGTGGCAGGTGCCTGTAGTCCCAGCTACTCAGGAGGCTGAGGCAAGAGGATCACTTGTGCCCAAGAATTTGACGTTGCTCTGAGCTGTGATGCAACAGCACTCTACCCAGGGCAACAAAGTTAGACTCTATTTAAAAAAAAGGGGGGGGAGGGTGGTTAAGGAGATAGCACCTACAGGCCTGGAGCTTGGGACAGAGGATGGGCTCTGTGTGGGGATAGCACCCACATCTCATAGATGTTGGTAAAGCAGTCAGGGAGCCTGATCGAGCGAGAAGTCCAGGAGCCCTGCAGGACCCATTACCCAAAGGGCCTGTATGAGGAGAGAAGGAGGAATAGAAGAAGGAGGGAAACCAAGAGAGCATGGTGTCACATCCCCGGGGGACACGAGGGACTTGGGAAGGGTCAGATGCTGTGGCAGGGGCATCCAGGAGATGTGGGTAAATGCTGCTCACAACCCTGGTGAGTGGCAGGCGCTCCAGAAGTATCTATCAGATGCAGCGACAATACCACTTATATTATCTTATCTTTGTTTTTTTATAAAATAGACATTTTGTTAAAAGAACATAAATCAGGGTGGCGCCTGTGGCTCAAAGGAGTAGGGCGCCGGAGGTGGTGGGTTCAAACCCAGCCCCAGCCAAAACCTGCAAAAAAAAAAAAAAGCATAAATCACATTTTTGTAAATTAAATACCATTTTTTAGAGATACATAATCTTCACTGCTCTCTGATGTTGTTTTGACCTTGACTTTAATACTTACAGTAACTATTCTCTCCTCCCAAGTGGTGATGTAGCTGTCTGACAGACTCTTAGACATGAAAAGGCCCTGTAGGGATCACTTGGTCAACCCTGCCCTTCTACAGGGCAATAGCCCTGACCCGTCTTCACATGGAAAATACTCTGCAGAGCAGGCCCTTCTACGCCTTTCCTTTTCCAAATGATGGAATGTTCTTCCTCATCTTATGCTGATCTACTTCCTCGTAACTTCTACCCTTTGGTCCTTTGACAGCCCCCAAAAGTGGTATCTCTAATCTGTGAAATAAATCTTCTGAGACCTATAGTCAGCTCCTGTTTGCCTTCCTAGTCTTCTGTTGTCCAAGCATTCTTAGCTTCTCCAACTAGTAGTCCTTACTTGCAGTAGTCTGCAGCCCTTCTTCTCCTGGGCTTCACCCAATTTGGTGATATCTGATTGAAAATGCACATCTTAGGCCAGGCACAGTGGTTCAAGCCTGTAATCCTAGCACTCTGAGAGGCCGAAGTGGATGGTTAACCTGAGCTCATTCAAGACCAGCCTGAGCAAAAGCAAGACCCCATCTGTACTAAAAATAGAAAAGCTAGCCATGCATGATGTTGTACACCTGTAGTCCCAGCTACTCAGGAGGCTGAGGTAAGAGATCACTTGAGCCTAGAAGTTTGAAGTTGCTGTGAGTTATGATGCCACAGCACTCTACCCAGGGTGACAGTGAAACTCTGTCTCAAAATAAAAAGACTAAATAAATCGGTTTTGCAGATGCTGTCGCTTCTTATAGTCGTCTGGTATCAGCCATGGTCAATCCCAGCGTGTTCTTTGATATTGCCACCGACAGCGAGCCCTTGGGCCACATCTCCTTCGAGGACCTGGAAACCAAGAAGTGCTTGTTCATCTAATCCATAAAGCTATGTTAACAGGTTGGAGCTGTTTGTAGACAAAGTTCCAAAGACAGCAGAAAACTTCCGTGCTCTGAGCACTGTAGAAAAAGGATTTGGTTGTAAGGGTTCCTGCTTTCACCTAATTATTCCAGGGTTTATGTGCCAGGGTGGTGACTTCACACGCCATAAAGGCACTGGTGGCAAGTCTATCTACGGGGAGAAATTTGAAGATGAAAACTTTGTCCTGAAGCATATAGGTCCTGGCATCTTGTTCATGGCAAATGCTGGACCCAACACAAACGGTTCCCAGTTTTTCTTTTTTTGTTGTTGTTGTTTCCCAGTTTTTCATCTGCACTACCAAGACTGAGTGGTTGGATGGCAAGCCTGTGGTTTTGGCAAGGTGAAAAAAGGCATGAATGTTGTGGAAGCCATGGAGCGCTTTGGGTCCAAGAATGGCAAGACCAGCAAGAATATCACCATTACTGACTGTGGACAGCTGTAATAAATTGGACTTAATGTTTCAACCACCAAACCATTCCTTCTGTAGCTCAGGAGAGCACCCCTCTACCCCATTTGCTCGCAATATCCTGTGATCTCTGCGCTCTCACTGCAGCTCTTTGAGTTGCATATTTTCCTTATTCCTCTCCATGTTAAGTTTATGATTATGAAATAAAAACTAAATAATAATAAAAAAAGATTAAATATGTCAAAAAAATAAAATAAATGCACATGTTGTTTTGGACCCGAGAGTCTGTGAATTCAGCTTTTGACCACACCATTCCCATGACACATGGTCTAGAGCCTACACTCTTATCTATCTACAGTTCACAGATAGTGCTGGGGCACCTGGTGCTGCCTCTGTGTTTCACATGTTTGAGAGGAACATAGTGAAAACACTATGCCAACTACAAGTTAAAGGTAGTTCATAGTTTCAGTGTTTGATTGCACTATGTTCTTTTCAGTGATGTTATATTTGCCTGTGGCTCAAAGGAGTAGGGCCCCGGCCCCATATGCCAGAGGTGGTGGGTTCAAACCCAGCCCCAGCCAAAAACCACAAAAAAAAAAAAAAAAGACGAAATAAAAGTATTTTATATTTTGGTGTATGTGCATTTGTAAAACACAGCTATTAAGTTCTTAGGACATACATACTCTAAGTTGTTAGAACCTCAGTACCTAGGAAATGGAACTGTGAGGGATTACTTTTGGCCTAGGAGTGCCATGAAAAAAATTACTGAGACACTAGGGGTGCTGTGTGTAAGAAACTTTGGAAACCACTGAGATTAATTGAAATGACTTGTGAGTCTTTCATCATTTTTCTTTGGGGAATGTTGCTTAAGATTGTCATCCAGGCTATTTGTTCTTGGCTCATAAAATTTCCTTCCTTGGGAAAATAGAACCTTTCTTGTCTCCTAGCCACTGTCCTCCTCTGTGTGATAGAACCAGCAGGTCCTGGGGGAGTGTTTCAGGCCTGGTGTGTTCAGAGTGTTCAGGGCTCTCCTGTTGTCTCCTCCCATCTCAAGTGATGTATGTGCTGCCCTCTGCTGCTGAAATATTTTTGGTTCTTTTTTTGTTCAAAGTGAGGCAGAGTCTCACTTTGTCACCCTTGGTAGAGAGCCATGGTGTCATAGCTCACAGCCACCTCAAACTCTCAGGCTCAAGCGATTCTTTTGCCTTAGCCTCCAAAGTAGCTGGGACTGCAGGCACCCACCACAACACCCGGCTTTTTTTAGAAATGGGGTCTTGCTCTTGCTCAGCCTGGTCTTGAACTCCTGAGCTCAGGTGATCTACCTGCCTTGGCCATCCAGACTGCTGAAATATTCTTGTTGACACACACAAGAGGACCATCTGCCATCTGCATCTCTCCCCTTTTTTTGATCTCGTTCTAGCAAGTGGCTTAGAATGCCTTACTTGGTGGTCCTTAATCCACTCCTTCCCTTGCGTGTGGCCCTGGAACCCCCAGAGCTTTTGGTACTATTCAGAGTATTTGGGTCCTTGTTTCTCAGCCTGTAAACCAGTCACCTTGAGGTGCTTCACCAAACCACAGTTCCTCAACAGAATATCGCCCCCTCTTCTTAGGAGACCACTGGCAATTGCTTTTTCTGTTATGAGTAAAGGAAAGTACACTAGGACTGCCCCCATGTATAGTTATCCCTGTTCCTACTGTTGTTATTACTGTGATTGTTCATATTTATATTTAATAAAACTCTGGACTTTGGAGGAGATTCCCATTTAAAAAAACAAAAGGGCTGGGCACGGTGGCTCACGCCTGTAATCTTACCACTCTGGGAGGCTGTGACGGATGGATTGCGTGAGCTGTGGGGCTTGAGACTAGCCTCACTAGCCTGAGCAAGAGTAAGACCCCCATCTCTAAAAAATACCTGGGCGTGGGGAGCGCCTGTGGCTCAAAGGAGTAGAGCCCCAGCCCCATATACCAGAGGTGGCAGGTTCAAACCCAGCCCCGACCAAAAAAGAAAAACTGCAAAAAAAAATACCTGGGCATTGTGGTGGGTGCCTGTAGTCCCAGCTACTTGGGAGGCTGAGGCAAAAGGATCACTTGAACTCAAGAGTTTGAGGTTGCTGTGAACTATGATGCCACAGCACTCTATCCAGAGTGACAAAGTGAGACTCTTTCTCAAACATAAAAAAAAAAAAAGAAAGTTGGATTTATGTATTCCTTTGGCTGATTTTGTTCGAGTGCTATTAGGGTGGTGATTTTCAAACCCAGGATGGGCAAAGGGTCTTGCTCTCCTAAAGGGACTCATCAGAGTCTTAAGAAAAAGAAGGATTCTTCTCAGCAGTAATTGAGAAGTATTAGTGGTGGGACTGTGACGGGCTTGAAGCCATACAGAAGGCAGATAAAAAGGTCAGGCTTTTTTTTTTTTTTTTTTGTAGAGACAGAGTCTCTCTTTATCACCCTCGGTAGAGTGCTGTGGCGTCACAGCTCACAGCAACCTCGAACTCCTGGGCTTAGGTGATTCTCTTGCCTCAGCCTCCCAAGTAACTGGGACTACAGGCACCCACCACAACACCTGGCTATTTTTTGTTGCAGTTTGGCCGGGGCTGGGTTTGAACCCACCACCCTTGGTATATGGAGTCAGTGCCCTACCCACTGAGCCACAAACGCTGCCAAAAAAAAAGCCATCAGGCTTTTTATACTGTGGGATCATTTTTAAAATTTCTGACAGTGAGAAAAATTATCTTCGAACCATTTTTGTGTAGATTCATGATATTGATTTCTTTTAAAGCAGGCACAGCTATATAAAGCAGCCTGTGTAACTTGTTCCAGCACCAGGTTTTTACAGTGGATTATTGACTAGAGGAGGAGAATGATTTTCTCCTGAACTATTCCTAGCTGGACTGTAGCTGCAGCCTGACCACTGTTTCTGGAACATTTCTTCCTTAGCATGTATTCAGCTATATTTCTAAGTCCCTTAAGTTTGGGAAATGTTTACTGTTCTCAGCAGTACCACAAATCAAGGCATCCCACTCTGGTTGGATCTCATGTGACTTAAATTTCTGTAACTTTGTAGAGTGTTTTTATGGATTCATCTGTGGCTGACCCTGTTTCTGGTCCCATCTTTGCTCTTTTCAGAGAGTTCTCCTATTCCGAAACATGGTTACCAGGGAGAAAGAAAAACTGGGGCTTGTGGAAACCAGCTCTGCCTCTCCTCATGTCACTCACATCACTATCCGCCGGTCCCGGATGTTGGAGGTGAGTGTGGGGCCTACAGAATCCTACCACAAAGAAGTGTGCTCTGTAAAATGGGGCCATTCAAGCTATGGCCTCTGAACTGCTCTTATCCCTCCTTGATCTCATAACTCTGAAATCAAGGTTCTAAGAACAGGGAAGGAGTCATTTGTCCTGTTGACTGCCCTGAATAGCTGCTTGGTTAATGTGTCCTCAGTACTGGAGACCTTCATTGTCTTCCTTTATCCTATGAAGGCCACTGCCCTATATCATAAACCTCTTAATGCCTCTTTGAAACAAGGGCAGAACTGCCAGCTGCAGCAGCCACCCTGACATTCTCATGACTGTGCAAACTGCATTTGTCCCAGCGGACACTTTGCCTAGACTCCCAGCTGTGAATATGGTGTAGGTGGAGCAGGGTGTTATGTTTATTGTACCATATAGAAACACATTCATCACAGAGCCAGTAGAAGAAACACAAGATACAAGTGAAGTAGCCTGCCTTAGCCAAACCGTAGTCTGGGGTCACCACTATATGACAACTTCATGTAAATTAGAGGTAGGTACCCTGTCCTCATGTGTCAGAAAATTGTCATAATGTATTGATTCTATTAGAGCACAGCCCTGACCTGCTAGAACATCGTCATCATAAATGTACCTACCTAGGACATCTGAGCATTCTGTGCCATGCCCCCCAGGGTTGTATGGAGCATAGCCCATACACCAAGGACCACCAAGGGAGGCCAGTGCTCTGTTGCTAGTCCTGCCCCAGTGGGATTGCTGTCTGAGCTGCAGACCCCAGTCCCAGGAGAGGTTGGTTGTGATAATTTGCCCTATTTATTCTTTAGACCATTTATCGCGTTCTAGCCAGTTTCTCATTAGCATATTCTGTAGTGTCAGATAGTCATGGGATCACCCAACAGCAAATGGCAGCATAGCCACACCTGCAGTCCTTCCTCCCCACTCCTCTTCATCCTCTCCTGTTTTGTGTTAGCTCTGTGTTTATGTCACTCCTTATTGGGGAGCTCACTTGAGGTTCCCCTGGCCTCTGGCATCGACCCCAAGAACTGCTGACAAATGCAGCACATGTTGAACAGTTGGCATTTTTAACAGTCCTTAAGGTAAGCATAAAGACTTTATGTGCCTGAGGGGCCCTGCAGGTCACGTGAATGTGTAAAGCTCATTGAGTCCAATCTCGTTGCAGGAGTGTTTTGTTCGAGTGCTAAACATAGAAATCTCTCCCATTTTTCTTGAATCATCACCCTCTCAGTCTGTGTACCTTTACAGTCCCACGAGTGAGTTGACATGTGACAACTAAACCCAGCCTCAGTGTTGGGGAGCAATGGAGAAGGTGGGTGAGTGAAGAGCATCTCAAAGGCCCCCTGCGCCCAGCTCCTGCTGACTCATCATGTGGAGATGTGGGCTCTATAATCTTGGTGAATCTTTAACAGAAGCCCAAAATTTAGAGTTTTATGTGAAATCTCTTGGTCTCCATGTTGTGAACTAATTAAATTTTGGAAAGTGCCTAGAAAGTCATATAACACCTGTCTTTCCACTGAATTCAACCTATGAGCTACCATCTTGCAACCTCTGTTTTGACTCAGAAAGAAAAAGCCTAATTCCACTTTCCTCATTGGACCTGGATGCATCTCCCCTGTCTCTTAAAGTCTACTGTCTCACCAGTGATCATACCACTTAGATGTGGTCAGCACCCACCCACTGGAAGAGTCTGGGGTGGTATAGACTGTGGTGTCTCCTGACAATGGCAGAATCCCCTGATGCCCTCAACTGTCACTGCTTATGGGAGATTGATTCACTTGACATCTCTCTCTCTCTCTCTCTCTTTTTTTTTTTCTTTCAGAGATAGTCTTGCCCTGTCCAGGCTAGAGTACAGTGGCATTGATCATAGCTCACTGCCTAGGCTCAAATGATCCTCCTGCCTCAGCCTTCCAAGTAGCTGGAACTACGGGGGCACATCACCACACCCAATTAATTTTTAAAATTTTTTAAAAAATATAATCTTACTGGGCAGCGCCTGTGGCTCAGTCGGTGAGGCGCCGGCCCCATATGCCGAGGGTGATGGGTTCAAACCCGGCCCCGGCCAAACTGCAACCAAAAAATAGCTGGGCGTTGTGGCGGGTGCCTGTAGTCCCGGCTACTCGGGAGGCTGAGGCAAGAGAATCGCCTAAGCCCAGGAGTTGGAGGTTGCTGTGAGCTGTGTGAGGCCACGGCACTCTACCGAGGGCCATAAAGTGAGACTCTGTCTCTACAAAAAACAAAAAAACAAACAAACAAAAAAATATATATATATATAATCTTACTATGTTGTCCAGGTTAGTCTCGAATTCCCAGGCCTCAAGTGATCCTTCTGTTTTGGCCTTCAAAAGTGTCTGAGATCTCAGGCTTGCGCCACTGCACTTGGCTCACACTTGGTCTACTTTTTAAAACACATCCCTCAGGAATATCAGAGGAACAATTTCTGTGTAAGGTTTTAGGGAAATTCATTTTCCTGTTTACTTTCTGTTAGAGAAGGGGAAAAGGTCCTTTATTCACTTTTCCCCATTGTTTTCATGGTCTCATGGTTTGGTTATTAGAATGAAAGCCCAGGCCAGACACGGTAGCTCATGCCTATAATCCTAGCACTCTGCGAGGCTGAGATGGATGGATAGCTTGAGCTCTGGAGTTTGAGACCAGCCTAAGCAAGAGCGAGATCTTGTCTCTACTAAAAATAGAAAAACTATAGCATAGAAAAACTACCTGGACACTGTGGTAGGCACCTGTAGTCCCAGATACTCAGGAGGCTGAGGCAAGAGGACCACTTGAGCCACGGGGTTTTGAGGTTGCTGTGAGCTATGACTCCCTGGCACTCTACCCAGGGTGACACAGAAAGAAAGAGTCTGTCTCAAAAAAAAAAAAAAAAAGAGTGAGAATCCAGTGGCCTTTGCTCTATTTGGACACAAGAGGGCATCAGCAAGTTTATGTCAGACTCATACTATCCCTCCTTTAAGGTTTATATTGAAGACTGCCTCTGTATCAGCTTCCAGGTGTTGGTCTGAAGTCCTACAGAAAAGAGTTAATTCAGGCTGAAAGTATACCTTTTCAGAACTGGGAGGACCCTCGAACATACTATAATCCGACCCTTTCCCCTTCCCCTGTCAAAGGCAGAACTGAGGCTAGAGAAGTTTGGTTGTCAGTCAGGGTCAATTGGGTCAGTGATAGAGGCAGGCCTGGTCCAGACCTCCTTGTCCCAGCTTCTGTGCTCTGTGTCTACACGTTAAGGCACGGTAGAGAAGAGAAAGGCCTGGCTCACGGTCGCCTTCCCAGGGTGCATATGCACAATCTTTACACAGCCATACCAGTTCCCAGGGGGCAGGAAGCACATCAGGAGAGGCAAGCGGCAGAGTCTTCTTTAGGACTCTTTAAAGAAGAGGCTGATGTAGAGCTGATAAAGTAAAACTGAGGTTTGATCCAGCAAACCATCCTCAAGTCATGAGCTGAGTACTTTCACATACACCATTCTGTCTGACCCACATAACCTCAGATGCGTCTGTTACTGTATAGTAAGGGAAGGGAGGCATAATTTTAAAGCAGAATGGAGGAAATCCTGCTAGCAAACATGTTGGAATTCTCTGCCCATCCTCAACTGGGTGCCAAGATAATTATCTTTAATTTAGACAGAATGGTTTAAATGTGGCTACAGCTGCAGGATAGCTTCTTGTTTCTCTCTCTTTTTTTTTTCATCTAACTTGCTGGTTCTGAAACTTTATATGCAGAAAAAGCACTTTCAGGTTTGTGTATATAGAACCCTGTAGCTGTTCCCACAGGTGACCTAGAAAACTTCAGAGGTAATTTTTCCTGTGCTTACTAGCTTTGGAGGCATCATAGGACAGTCCTTTGGATAACTAAGTGAGCCTGGCAGGAAGGCCAACAAGGGATCCTCAGAAGAGGGCTCACCACACTCTGGCACATTGCTCATTTGCTTTGTGACAAGGTGACCAGAGCAGCAGCCAAGTGGATGCTATGGGGATGGTCTGTCCAGTGTCAGCAAAACAAAATGGCACCAACACCGTTATAAGCTGAAAGGAGAAATGTGTGACCTCAGCAGGATTGTAAAGGTTGCTTTGTGACTCATTCTGTGACAGTATGTAAAGATATCAGTTTCACCTGGTGATGGAGCCTTTCATGTTGGACCAAAGGATTTTTGGGCCCTGTCTTCCTCAGCACTTTTTTATAGTCTCTGCTCCAAAATAAAACCTCAGCAAGATTTTACTAGGAATGCGTTAGATAGGTGAATCAGAAGCCAGGAACACTTCTACAGATAAGAATCAAGAGATTATAAACAAGGTGATTTAGTAGGGGAACTCTGAAGTTGTATTCTGGGGGCCATGTGTATTGAATTCTGGATAAGAAAGACATGCTAAATGGCTATATCCCAGGAGAGCTGGCCACAGAGCCCCAGCCTGACATCGCTTCTGCATCCTGGTCTCTCTGCTTCTTGCCTTGGCTCCCGCCGTCCTTCTGCTCTGCAGCTGATAGAAAGGTCTTTCCCAAGCAGAAAGCTAGCTATGATGCTCCTTGCCCTTAATATGTAACCTAAATTCCTCAATAAGACTCATGGGTCTTCATGTTCTGGGGGAAAGCTCCAGGACATGAGAGGTAAGGATACTTATTTTATAGTGTTCCATAAGTTTGTTTTTTTTTTTTTCCATAAGCTAAAAGATAGATACTCTTAGCATAGAGAGAGGAGAAAGAAAGAGAAACCCACCCCATCCTAGCTTGTTGCATCCTTTGTCTGATAGCCAAGAGCTTGTCATGACTCATTTTGTCTAATTCCCCAGCTCACTGCTCTGTGTCCTCTTGAGGTCAGCCTCCTCTTGCCAAAGAGTGATACTGTCACATCCCCAAAACAGATCTTTCCTTTTAATGGGCTCTTATTCAAAAGCAGATGAGAATTGCTCTTGTCATATACCCATGTGTCCTGACTTGCACATTTAGTAGTTACGGTGGGAAAGCGTTGCCTGAGGGAGAAAGAACCTTGAGGAGGGAGCCCTGAATTATGCAGAAGGCCTTGGTTTCTAATGAGCTGTAATTCTGCTCTTGGCAGGACGGCTATGAGCAGCTCCGGCAGCTCTCCCAGCACACCATGAAGGGCGTGATCCGAGTGAAGTTTGTCAATGACCTCGGGGTGGACGAGGCAGGGATTGATCAAGACGGTGTTTTCAAGGAGTTCTTGGAAGAGATCATCAAGCGGGTGTTTGACCCAGCACTCAATCTGTTCACGGTATTCCAGGGGAGCAAGAGTGGGCTTGACAGTAGCCAAATGCGACAGACAAATGAGAAGCAAGAGCTGGGCTTACTTGGCACAAGGCATTTAACCTCTCTGCCTCTCCCCATCTTTTTGCCATGCAGACAACCAGTGGGGATGAGAGGCTGTACCCCTCACCCACGTCTTACATTCATGAGAACTACCTGCAGCTCTTCGAGTTTGTAGGGAAGATGCTGGGGAAAGCTGTGTATGAGGTAGGCACGTTAAGGACCAGAGAAATGTGAAATAAAATGTTAGAGCTACTGTGGGCTCCTTCATATCCATTTGTGTGACCTGCCACATGTGGAAACAAACTGTCACTAGAAAGCAATTGAAAAAGGAAGAGCCTGAACCAAGACACAAATCCTAGGCTGTTTGCAGGTGTCATCTCATTGAATCCTCTTGACAGTCCTATGACATAGCTGCTGCTGTCCTGTTTGAAGGATGAGAGAACTGAGGCTTTGAAAAGTCCCTTGTCCAGAGTCCTTTTGCTAGTTAAGTGGGTAGCTGTCCATCCTTAATGTCATTCACAGGAAGGGTGTGTGAGTGACCCTATCCACTCTGTGGTCTCATGGGGTCAGGGCATTGTGGACTTCTACAGGCTCTGGGTGAGGCCCACTCAGCTCCTACTCCCTGTCCATTGAGAGCCACTCCTCAAAACCCAGGCTGGCCTAAGACCAAGGCTAGCCCTCTCCTTCCCTGAGTGTGAGGGGTGGTGAACAGAGCTTCATCACCACGTAGAGGCATGGGCCCCATTGGAGGAGGGCAGCATTTTAAAATCTGTGTTATTTGAGTGAATACCTCATAGTTCAGAGCACCTGGGAGTTGGCCTGTAGACTAAAGAATGTGGGACATAGTTCATGGCAACTGGTCAAGTCTAGCTCCTCCCTGGCCTGCTGTGTGACTGTTTGCATTCAAGTTGCTTTACTTTTTTAAGCCCCTGTTCTCTTATCAGTAAAGAAGGGATAGTAAAAGCCTTGCATCTGGGTAGCTATTGATGATAAATGAGGTGATACACACAAACCCCTCCTACAGGGCCAGGCACCTGGTCACCCCAGGTGGGGCAGAGCTGTCCATCCTTACTGTCATTCACAGGAAGGGTGTGTGAGTGACCCTATCCACTCTGTGGTCTCATGGGGTCAGGGCATTGTGGACTTCCACAGGCTCTGGGTGAGGCCCACTCAGTTCCTACTCCCTGTCCATTGAGAGCCACTCCTCAAGTTGCCTTGAGAGTCCTACTCCCTAGGAATGACGTAAAACTGCAGCATAAGCCCATCAGGGGCTAGCCTGTGTGGCCTTCACAGCAGACTGCAGAGCTGCAGGCACCTTCCCAGAGCCCAGGCTCTGCTGAGCTCCACGCCCAGACAAGGGGTCATGGCAGGCTGAGAGAGGGAGGGCTCTCAGAGATAAATTACTTTGGAAACAGCTTCTACTTAAGAGTCCCCAGTCCCTGGCTCTGATGGAATAAGGGAGCCAATCAGAGTTCTTTTGTGGTCCTGGGCTCATTCTCTGTGCCTCTGCTTCCTCACCTGCAAAATGGAGACAACTTCTCAATTGATGCCCTTTTTTTTTCTTTGTTTGTTTAGAGACAGAGTCTCACTTTGTCGCCCTTGGTAGAGTGCCATGGTGTCACAGCTCACAGCAACCTCCAGCTCTTGGGCTTAGGCAATTCTTTCGCCTCAGCCTCCTGAGTAGCTGGGGCTACAGGTGCCTGCCACAACACTCCAGCTATTTTTTTGTTTGTTGTTGCAGTTTGGCCAGGGCCGGGTTTGAACCCACCACCCTCAGTATATGGGGCCAACACCCTGATGCCCTTTTTAAAAAACTTAAAAACCCCATTAGGATCTACCTGGGATATACCAAAATCAGTGTTTTTCAACCTTTTTATCTCACTTGAACCTCTAGTTAAACTTCCACAGCACACTTAACATTATGTTAGTCAAAAAAAGAGTATACTTACTATGCATTGAACTTCTTTTGAAAATAATTTAACTAATGATCTTTAAAATTTTTCACAGCATACCTAAGATCCTCTCACAGCACACCAGTTGAAAAATCACTGCTTTAAATGTATAGCTGTGGAGAGACCTGGGGAGTCTGGGCCACCTGAAAAGCACGGCTCCTCACTTTTTTCAATGTCCTGTACATTTCCTAGACCTTGTCTCTTGAGTCCTCGCTCTCTCTTACATCTGATAGTAATTGTACTGATGAGAGAAGTAAGGCCCTGCTGGGCCCTGTGTGAGCCCTGCATGTATTAACTCATTTAACCTCATGATCCTCTGGGGCAGGCCACCATGGAGTTTGAGTGGCTCTCCCCAGTCCTCATACCTCTCTCCACCCTTTTGGCTGCTGCCCTAGTATAGTCTTTCAGTGTCTCCCCTGGCATTTTGCCACAGCTTCCTAGCTGTTGTCCCTATCTCTTGTGTTTCTCCCTCCAGTTCATTTCCCATGTAAAGTGCAAATCTGTCACCTGCTCAGAGCCCTCAGGATAGAACCCAGACTGCAGGAAGGCTTATGGGGCCCTTCAAGGTCTGGCCCTGCCCCCTTCCTAGCCCGGTCCTTTGCCTACCTGCCCTGCCTCGTAGTGCTCCATGGACAGAAATGCATTCCATCCCTGGAGCACGCCTGTGGGCTTCATACCAGGAGCTACTAGCTTAAATAGCTCTTCTTCCTGGAAGCTTCCCCGCCCTGCCCCCAGCTGAGGGCCTGTCCTCTGTGCTCATGCCTGTGGCGTGGCACACATCTGCACATCCCCATGGCTGCACTGAGCCTAGGAGGGGTCGGATCTGTACTTACTCAGTCCTTATGAATGAGAGGATGGCTCTGTTTCCCGCTGGCAGATGAGAAAGCCCATAGCCTGGCAATAGCCAAGATAAGATTTGATCCCTGATACTTACTGTGCTTTGAACTTCTTCAAAAATAATTTAGCAATCTTTAAAAAATTGCACAGCACAGCCAAGATCCTCTCACGGTACACATAGGCCAAAGCCTGTGCCCATAACCACTAGGATGGGATGTCCACAGGAGGCATTCAGTTGTGTTTGGTAAAGCATGGAGAGATTTTGCTGCCCAGGTTGAAAAACTTAAGAGACGCTGGAGGCACGTCAGGGCCATGTCTGCAGCCTGTGCCACCCCAGTCCAGACATTGAGTCAGTAATCCTGGACTGAGGAATAGAAAACTGTTTCTGTTTTGCCACAGGGAATTGTAGTAGATGTGCCCTTCGCATCCTTCTTCCTAAGCCAGCTGCTTGGGCACCACCATAGCATCTTCTATAGCTCTGTGGATGAACTTCCTTCTCTGGACTCAGAATTCTACAAAAACCTCACTTCCATTAAGGTGAGTGCAGAATGGTGGGTGAGCCATACCAAGCACCAGTATGAAGTAATCATCACTCTGTGAAGTCCCACAGGGATCCCCTTTATCCTTCACCTTCTGTATCCTGGAATGAGATGTCTTGCCCTTCCTGCTCTCCCTGTAGCCACTGCAGGCCCCTGTGTCACCTTGTGGGCTCTCTCAGGGCTGATCAGCACAGCCTCCTTCCTTTAGGGGATGTGTGGCCTTCTCCTTTGCTTCAAGCCCTATGGCAGCTAAAGTTATTAATCCTGCCAAAGTAACACCTTCAGAAGGGATAGTGCTAAATTCTTCAAGGAGAGTAGTCTTCTTCTGCTCCAACGTTTTTCCCCTTCTCTGTTGCATTAGCGCTATGACGGGGACATCGCTGACTTGGGCCTAACTCTGTCTTATGATGAGGACGTCATGGGCCAGGTAGGTTGACCTTGCTGGCTGAGCACTCCTCCCCTTTCTCTGCAGGCCTCCTCAGAGCAGCCCTGCTCTCCTTGGTATTTTGCTGGGAGAGAAGTCCATAAGCGGAGGGTGGGTCCATCTGTTTGGTCTCTCATTCCCTTCCCCTCTTTGCCCACCCTCTTCTCAACATGCAGGAGGGAGGCCACCACCCTTTCCTTCCCAGTTGGCCTGGCCTTTGCCTGCTCACCCCTCAGAGAGCTCCCAGAGAGATCTGGCTTTGCTTATATCACATTTTATCACTTAATTCTCCACTTGTAACATCATTTTTCATTACCATGGTGAGGATTAGCTATTACAAATAGAGGATTATGACTTAGAGAGGAGAAGAAGCCACCTGAGCAGTGCCTCCAGCAGAACCCTGTCATTGTGCTCTTCATGAAGAACAGAGAAGGAACGGCTGGTCCTGGAATCAGGGCAGCAGCATCTCTCCCCCCCCCCTCCTCCACCTCCCAGCTGTTCCTTATGGCTTTTCTCTGAAGCGCCCTCCACGTGGAAGCCTCTGCATAAGGCTCATGGATATGTGTGGCCCAAGTGCTGCTCTGGAGGAACCACACCAGGAGCTTCTTAGCACACAGCTGGCTTGGATTCAGGCCTGGATTACCTCTAAAGAGGTCATTCAGTCTCCCTGAGAAACATTTCCTTATTCCCCAAAAGTATCACTTGCCAAATGCAAATCCTTGATGGGACCAAACCGCAAACATCACTGGCAGCCCTACATAGCCTGTCCTCTTGAAAGGTCACCAAGCAGGCTGACACATCCTGTGGGAGAAGAAGCCTGTGGGAAAGACACTGAATGTGGCCGTGTAATCCTCCTGTTCCTCTGACGCCTCTGATGTAGAGCTCTTCTTTCAAAAAAGAAATATTGTCTCACAGAATGGTTCTCCAATTGCTGGCTGACAGACAAGGTGTTCTTTGGAACCCTTTATGGGAAATGTCAGGCTGGGTGATTTCTCAGGGCCCTTTCAGCTTTAAAATGTTTTGGTGTCACCCTAGATGTTGGTAGCAGTGGGACTAGAGGTTTACTTTATCCTTTCTACATCTGTAGAGCTATAGCATATTAATATAATTTCTATTACATTTAGCTTCAAAGTGTCTGAGCACTGTGGCTCACACCTATAATTCTAGCACTCTGGGAGGCTGAGGTGGGTATTACTGGAGCTCAGGAGTTTGTGACCAGCCTGAGCAAAAGTGAGACCCCCATCTCTACTAAAAATAAAAAAACTAGCCAGGCATGGTGGCAGGCACCTGTAGTCCCAGCTACTTGGGAGGCTGAGGAAAGAGGATAGCTTGAGCCCAAGAGTTTGAGGTTGCTGTGAGCTGTGACTACAGCTCTATCCCTAGGGCACAGAGTAAGACTGTCTCAAAAAAAAAAAAAAAAAAAAAAGAATGGAAGTGTTAATTGACATTTGATTAGGACTTTAAAAAAATTCTCTTCAAAATGATGTAAACTTCGATTTTTAGTTGATTTTTAGTTCTTGAAGTTGAGGAGAGCAGTTGATATTGTAGAGTTTTTAAATCTTTAATCATATTTTGAGCCTCCTTCCTAACATACTTAATTTTTTCTCCCAACTAAAAAAATAGTGAAACTTCTAACAAAAAATTCAGCTATAATACGAGCATAAAGATGAACATGAAAGTACTTGTAAGGCCAGTATCTGGAGGGTGCCCTCCTGTAGTGCGGCACCTGTTCCTTTCCAGACTCTTTCCCTAGGCATAGTATGTAATTGTATTTTTGCAAAAATAATACCATATTATGCATGTTGTTATATAAACTGCTTTTTGTTTTCATCTTTTCAACAAATACACATTTTTATTGTATTTTTAAATAGCTGCACAGTATTCCAGGATATAGATGTACCCACATTTATTGAACTATCCTTCTGTACTCCTAATGCCAACACTTTCCTCTCCATGACGTCCAAAGCCTTAATACAAATAAATGTTTGAAGAAGGATCAGATAAGAAGAAAACCTTTCATACTCATCACACAGGGTTTGCTTGTTGACATTTCTTTTTATTTATTTTTTTTTTTTTTTGAGACAGAGTCTCAAGCTGTCACCCTGGGTAGAGTGCTATGGCATTTCAGCTCACAGCAACCTCCAACTCCTGGGCTCAAGCAATTCTCCTGCCTCCACCTCCCAAGTAGCTGGGACTATAGGTGCCCACCACAACGCCCAGCTATTTTTTGGTTGCAGCCGTCATTGTTGTTTGGCGGGCCTGGGCTGGATTCAAACCTGCCAGCTCAGATGTATGTGGCTGGTGCTGAACCTGCTTGTTGAGATTTCAGCCTTGACTTTCTGTGAAAAATGATTGTTCCCAAACAGCATACCATCTTTTTTTTTTTTTTTTGTAGCGACAGAGTCTCACTTTATGGCCCTCAGTAGAGTGCTGTGGCCTCACACAGCTCACAGCAACCTCCAACTCCTGGGCTTAAGCGATTCTCTTGCCTCAGCCTCCCCAGTAGCTGGGACTACAGGCGCCTGCCACAACGCCCGGCTATTTTTTGGTTGCAGTTTGGCCGGGGCCGGGTTTGAACCCGCCACCCTCGGTATATGGGGCTGGCGCCCTACTGACTGAGCCACAGGCGCCGCCCCAGCATACCATCTTAATTCCATCATTATCATGTATGTTTGTGTCAGGCCTTTCATCTTCAAGAAGCTTTATTTCTCCATTAGAATCTGCTCTAGTGGGCGGCGCCTGTGGCTCAGTCGGTAGGGCGCCGGCCCCATATACCGAGGGTGGCGGGTTCAAACCCGGCCCCGGCCAAACTGCAACCAAAAAATAGCCGGGCGTTGTGGCAGGCGCCTGTAGTCCCAGCTACTGGGGAGGCTGAGGCAAGAGAATCGCTTAAGCCCAGGAGTTGGAGGTTGCTGTGAGCTGTGTGAGGCCACAGCACTCTACCAAGGGCCATAGAGTGAGACTCTGTCTCTACCAAAAAAAAAAAAAAAAAGAAAAAGAATCTGCTCTAGTAGGGTGGCACCTGTGGTTCAGTGAGTAGGGTGCTGGCCCCATATACTGAGGGTGGCAGGTTCGAACCCGGCCCTGGCCAAACGGCAACAAAAAATAGCCAGGCACTGGGCACCTGTAGTCCCAGCTACCGGGGGGGGGGGGGGGGGGGGGGGGCAAGAGAATCACCTAAGCCCAGGAGTTGGAGGTTGCTGTAAGCTGTGTGACGCCACAGCACTCTACCTAGGGCTGCAAAGTGAGACTCTGTCTCAAAAAAAAATTCTGGGCAGCACCTGTGAGTAGGGCGCCAGCCCCATATACCAAGGGTGGCGGGTTCAAACCTGGCCTCAGCCAAACTGCAACAAAAAATAGCCGGGCATTGTGACAGGCGCCTGTAGTCCTAGCTACTTGGGAGGCTGAGGCAAGAGAATCGCCTAAGGCCAGGATTCGGAGGTCGCTGTGAGCTGTGACAACACGGCACTCTACCAAGGGCGACAAAGTGAGACTGTGTCTCTAAAAAAAAGAATGCTCTCTAGTAATTATTCCCCATCTTCTCCCCCAGCTTGTTTGCCATGAACTGGTTCCTGGAGGGAAGACCATTCCTGTTACAAATGAAAATAAGTGAGTATAGCAATTAGATTTTTAAGGTCACCACTTGAAAAGACTTCATTCTGGCTCTCTAGGCTTATGTTCAGAACTTATTAAGATAGATTGAAGTAGAAAGAAGCCATAAATATCATAATGGAATTTACTGGTTACAGTTCATAGGCCAGAATTGTATTAAATTCAATTTGCAAAATAAGAATTGACAATTTATTTTTTGCAGTAGCACTTCTAAGGTCAGAGGCACCCAGGCCGCAGTGTTCTTAAGAATTTAATGACAGCTCTAGATGCAGACAGATGGATTCTGAGCCATTCAGGCACGCTGTCCTGAACCCAGAGGGCTCGGAGGCGCAAAGACACCTTGGAGGGGCAGATCATTTAGGAATGATAGCATGTGGCAGTTGTATCAAACACTATTCTTGAGAAGACACCGTGATGAATTCAAATGCCGCAGACAGAGGTCCTTAGAATGGGGAACTGGAGAGACTCTGAGGCCTGCAGCTATTGTCACAGATAACAGGCTTTTAGGAATCTATCATAAATTTCAACCTTTTTGGTACCTAGAAGCAAAATCCCTCAATGCACTGTCTCTACCTGGCCATACTGTCACCTAATTATAAAAGTAGAACCTGGCATGGAGAGTAGACATCGGCCCTTCTTCGGTCAGTCAATCTTCTGCCACTAGGCTCAGCTGAGCATCTGAACTTCTAATTAGAGCATCAGTATCTTTAGTGACAAGTGAGGTGCCCAGGCCCACCTGGTGATTCACTTGGATCAGATGCACATCATAGTCCGGTGTTCCCAAGTATCATGTTCCTCTCAGGTGGTTTGGTCAATATATATGGTTGGGGAGCTTTTTATTTAAATTGTCAGACTAGCCGGAAGAATAGATCCTGTTTTCATCATGATTGAAATACACCAGCCTTGCCCTTTGGCCACAGGGTATTAGTTGAAAACTTGGAAGGAACCAGGCACAGGGTGGGAGGAGCTGCCTGGGGGAGTAGAGAGGACCGAGTTCAGGGTCAGAGAGAACAGCCATGGTGAATCCTGGTCCTCACCAGCACCTGGCCTGTTGACCTTCCTTTGGAGAGCAGGACATAAGATAAGGTATATAAAATACCTTCTGGAATGTTGGGCTCAAAGGAGAGGCTTAATAAATGCCAACAGGGATGCTCACCATCAGTGGATGTGTACATATCACATAAATCCCACCACCCCTAGAGAGGCCACATTTTGTTATCCTCATTGTCATTGTCCTGTTGATATCCTCTGGTGCTATTTGTGTTTTTTATAAAGTGGTTCACCAATGACTAGACTCATCTTTTAGCCCACTGGTAACAGGCTGCCCCACCCTGTTAATATCCATTGTTTTTTCTTCCTTGTTGGCAACAGAATTAGCTACTTTGATTTGATGGTGCATTTTTGTGTCGCTGGCTGCTATGTATGGCAGCCAAAGAAAGTGGGTCAGTGTAGGCTATGCTACAGATTGTCCTGCCCTGAAATTTCACAAACCTTACACTGTCTTAGCATAAAACCCAGAATAAGGACTGGTGGTTCAATTCTACAGGCAACTTAAAAGGCCTGGCAGTGCCAGTCTCCTGCTCCTTAGAGTGATATTTGATCTTGGACTTCCTGAGTGTTAAATGTTTCCTATACACTCTTCCTCTTCCCTTCTTCCCACTTCCCTACCCCTCTGTCTGTCTTCATAAAATGGAACAGTTTAGTAACTTGTTTCAGAGAGCACATGGGAGGAGTAGCAATAATAGAAAAATTCTTACTTGGATATATTAATGTACAGATTTGCTGCTGGATAATCTTCTAAAATAAGGATATTTTCAAGGCCACTAACTGGACCTGAGCATTGTAAGATAAAACAGATTTATTTGTACTATACTAATGTATAATTTCTGAGAGTTGTATCTGGGCTGGGCTCAAGTTCTTTAATCTCTGAGTAAATGATTTGCTAAGAAGGTCATTTGAATGTATTTAACCTGCTCAAAGGGATTACATTATATTGTACAGTTGTAGGTGAAGTCATTGTATTCATGAAAGCATACTCTGCTTAGAATTGTTATTGGTCGCAACTCGGCTGGTTTAAGGCATCCTGTGGGTCTACCTTTTCATGGCTCTAGACTGTTGATCGAGATTAGCCAGATTTTGATTAAAGTTCCAACATGAAACAATTTTTCTCTACTTTAAAGCTCATTAGAGACTGAATTATATCTTGATTGGCTTATGCCCAGAAGGATGAGGTTAAATGAAAGTCCAAAAAGTGGGCGGCGCCTGTGGCTCAGTGAGTAGGGTACCACCCCATATATCGAGGGTGGAGGGTTCGAACCTGGCCCCTGTCAAACTGTAACAAAAAAATAGTCAGGTGTTGTGGCAGGCACCTGTAGTCCCAGCTACTCAGGAGGCTGAGGCAGGAGAATTGCCTAAGCCCAGGAGTTGGAGGTTGCTGTGAGCTGTGACACCATGGCACTCTGCTGAGGGTGATAAAATGAGATTCTGTCTCAAAAAAAAAAAAAAAAAAAAAATTAAAAGTCCAAAAAGCACTCTTTGTACTAAGAAGGGTCCTGTGCAACTGGGGGCTATTCTGATGTGTGACCCTTGGATTTTGTGGGAGAAGGAAATGAGGTAATGCCTTTGAAGGCTCAATGCATGCACAGTGGCACACAGTGTGCAGTTCAGGAGCACTCCATCCACATCCTCATCCTCATTGTCATTGTCCTGGTGATATGCTCTATTTGTTTTTTTATGAAGTGGTTTACAAATGACTAGACTCATCTTTTAGCCCACTGGTAACAGGCTGCCCCAACCTGTTAATTTCCATTGTTTTCTCTTCCTTGTTGGCAACAGAATTAGCTACATCCATCTGATGGCACATTTTCGCATGCACACTCAAATCAAAAACCAGACAGCTGCCCTCATTAGCGGATTCCGTTCCATTATCAAACCCGAGTGGATCCGAATGTTCTCAACTCCTGAGCTGCAGCGTCTCATCTCCGGTGACAATGCTGAGATTGATCTGGAAGATTTAAAGTAAGGGGTGGGTTCAGGGGTAGGTGTGAAACTGTTAGGCCCCTTAGAAAGCCAGTTGCTTTCCTTGCTGGGTTCCTTTTGGAGAGTTGTTTCAGGAGCCCATCCCCAAATGTCCTCCTCCCGGGTCACTGGCTGGACTACACTGGACTAAAAGCTCAACCACTTGTCTGCTTAGAAGTCGAGAAGTGGATGCAGGTTCTAAAGATTGGGACTCTCGGGCGGCACCTGTGGCTCAAAGGAGTAGGGCTCTGGCCCCGTATGCCAGAGGTGGAGGGTTCAAACCCAGCCCCAGCCAAAAAAACACACAAAAAAGAAAAGATTGGGGCTCACTGAAGTTCTAGTAGGGGGGGCTTACAGAGTCTCATGCTGGCTTTTGGTTGGGAATAGCAGCGCCATCTCTCAAACTCTGCCCATTTAGCTTCCAGGGAGATGGGATTATTAAAGCATGAACTTGTGACTTTTTAAGAGAAGTGAGTAGCAAAAAAAAAAAAAAAGAGACGTAAAGTGAGACTCTGTCTCTACAAAAAAAAAAAAAAGAGACGTTAGTAGTGTTGCCCTGGCCTGTCAGAGTTGCCTCTGCCATGTACCTAAATGTCTCTGCTTGTCTGTGCCCATAAATGTCCCTCAGCATTTGTTGCTGAACCCTTGTCATCTGGATTGTTTTCAGGAAGCACACGGTATACTATGGTGGTTTTCATGGAAGTCACAGAGTCATTATCTGGCTCTGGGATATTCTGGCCTCCGACTTCACACCTGAAGAAAGAGCCATGTTTCTGAAGGTATTTTATATTTAGAGCTGTGCATGCGTTCATGTATTCTCATAAACCTAGAAGGCCAGTTGACGTAATAATTTACACTGGAAAAAATGGAATTATCAGGAAGACCTCATGTTATCAGCATGTCTTCTCCTAGGCAGGCCTCCCTGGTAGGCCAGCGGTAATCAGCGAGGGTTAAAGGGGCAAGGCTGGGCCTGCCTCATGCACCTGGCAGCAAGAACAGTCCCCTGCCCTTGCAGGCATGCCTGCCTATTGGTCTCAGCACTCTATCCTCCCTTTGGCCCATGCTGACCTTGCTAACGTCTTTTTCTTTCTTTTCGTTATAAAAATAAATAATATTGACTCCCTTACTTTGGAAAAATATGCAAATTTTTAAACAATCCATAGTCCTATAGTGAAAAATCTTAAATTATCTACATTTCTACTCACCAGGGACTATCTCTGTGCATGTTTTTTCTCAGTAGTGTAAAACATACAAACACAACACACAAACACAATGTCCCAAGAAACATACATGCTTGCTTAGGCTGATGTCAGTGTATATTTTTGCAGATAGAGTACCCAGTTCCCCAGTTCTGGTGTCTGTAGAGTTGTAAATGCTCCTAGTGTCACTCCCAATGCCAATGTATAGATTTTTTTTTAATTTATTATTAAATCATACCTGTGTACATTAATGCAATCATGGGGCACCAGACACTGGTTTTATATACCATTTGACATATTTTCATCACACTGGTTAACATAGCCTTCCTGGCATTTTCTTAGTTATATTATGTTGACACATTTACATTCTACATTTAGTAAGTTTCACATGTACCCTTGTAAGATGCACCGTAGGTGTGGTCCCACCAATACACCCTCCCTCCACAATGTATAGATTTTTATTACTAACATCAACAAAGTGTAAGAATTTTCTAGGACAACTCGGGATAAAACACACATACACTTGTCCATTTTGTGTATATTTTTATAAAAATGGGCTCATCATTTCACCATCTGATTTCTATTTGACTGTTACAAACATCTTGCCATATTCTGGAGGTAAATTTAGTCCCTCAAAATATTTTCCTTTGGACTTTGGGATTTTTTTGAAGTCTTCTGTGACCTCTGTTTTGTTGGAGGCCACCTGGCCCTCCCCACCAAGCAAAATGGTGGCTGGTTTTCCCTCTCCTGGACTGATCATTCCTAGTGAGGAGACCCTCACTCAGCCGCACAGAAACACAGATAGATGGTCCAGTCATCCCCCTTGGTCCAGGGATTTGAGGTGGGCAGGTAGATGTAATTCCAGAAGTTAATCCTGGGAGAACCATCCATTTTCCCAGCAGCACCTCAGCAGTGCCCAGCATCTCCTAATCATGAAGTCACCAGCCTGCCCAGCCAGTGTGTTTGTGTCTCTGGATAAGCTGTAACAAAACCCGTACTTCCTTGTCACAGGCCTGACCTTTTCTGTGGTAGTAGACAGGCTCCAGAGCCAGGTGGAGGAAAGGTGACCTCTGCACAGGAGTGGGTGTGCCCATGCTCCTCTCAAATGTGGTGAGAGCAGAGTGCCTGGAGGCTTCCCGTGCCTTCCCTTCTTTCCATGTCCAAAGAGGGTAGAAGTCCCCTCCCTCCTTTGACCAGCCCCAGTCTATAGGGGGAGCACACCTGTGTTTGCCTAGACTGTGATGTACGAACACTTTTGTGTCTGTCACCTCATCCTTACAACAGGACTGACCACAATCCCAAGGCACAGCTCAGTGGTGTGACTGGGTATGGCCGGGGCTAGGTTTGAACCCGCCACCTCCGGCATATGGGACCGGTGCCCTACTCCTTGAGCCACAGGCGCTGCCCTGCTTTTTATAAATAAAACATCAGAATAGAAATATCATGTCAATACTTTTTAAAAAAATTTTTTGAAGCCTGGCCCACATAAACTGTCTTTGGATGATCTCAAGAATCTTAAACCATTCACAACGTTGTTTAAATGGTAATATGATTTTTAAGACCTAACCTCTCAACTTGCCACTGAATTTTGGAGTGTAGCTGGGTGTTGTAAGTAACAGAGAAGGGAAAATATTCTTGGTTACTATTGAATTGAAGAAAGTGAATAGTTTCTTAGGACATTCCTGTGTAGGTGTATCACTTAGATTTCCAGGTTGGTCAGATCCTCTGTTCAGCACAAGCTAGCACAGTTGAGGTAATAACACGGGTGCTGCCACTTAGAGAATATCAGGGGCATAGCAAGGCAGTGTGTCCAGCTGCCCACAGGCCCGAGCACACACACCATACCACTCTGTAAGCCAGCAGGCAGCTTAGGTGAGAGCACCTCAGTCGCACCTGCATGGCCAAGAAGCCACGGGATGCCAAGTACAGTGGGAGCAAGTACAGTCCGTGGCATAGTCCAAACGGGGGTTCCTCTCTCCTATACCACTTTAGTGGTGCCACCAGCTTCTGCCTTGCCCTCTGTGCTCTCACTGCATGGTCTCTTTCTAAGGAAGGGTGTCCATCACCACTCTCTTCCAGCTGACTGTGATGATCCCACTGAGACCTGCTTCCTGGGGATGTCACACCACACCCTGGTCAGGAGTTTGCATTGTTTTTGAACTCTTCAGTCGTCTGTTCTTCAACAGACAACCAGCCACATCTCTGGGTTTTCATGTGTTTAATCCCAGAGAGCAGTACCCCGAGGAGATGTGAGATGTGTCTCAGTCCTCAGGCCAGATGTAGCTCTGTCACCAGAGGCCGCTGGCTCCACAGCCGTGAGCAATATGTAGTACAGTGATGGGAAGCAAAAGTGTACTGCACAGCTGCAGGGGAGCCCTTTCTGGAGCAGTAAGAACCTCACTCTGTCCCCCTCTGACCCTGTGTTGTGTTACAGTTTGTGACCAGCTGCTCCAGGCCTCCACTGCTGGGATTCGCCTACCTCAAGCCACCCTTCTCCATCCGCTGTGTTGAAGTATCAGATGATCAGGTACCACAGCCAGGGGAAAGCTGGCCTCATGCGGTGTTCCTTGACTTCCCTCCTGGTGGCTGTCTCCTAGGATCCTCCCAGCCAGGGAGGAGGGTCCCACAGTCCTACAGCAGGAGAGCTGGCCTGTCCTTCAGAAAGCATCCACAAACTCAGGCTGCTCTGGGCCTCCACTCTCTCTTGGAGGTCCCTTTCTCTTTATAGCCTTGGGAGGTGCCTGGCTGTACCTGGTAGGGGCTTGCTATTTTTTTAGTAGCTGCCGTTCTTGCCAGGGCTCCAGATCTGAGAGCAGTACAAGATAGGGTGAGGACACGGGCTCAGAAAGTGGACACACACAGCTCAGATGCCGGCCCTGCTACCTGTGACTGTGCATCTGGCCAGGCTGCTTCGTTTCCTCACCCGTGAAGGGGGAGTGAGTGCCTTAGGGGTCACAAGCTGTGTGTTAGGAGCACAGTGGGTAAGTGCTCAGCTGAGGGTCCTCCTCCCCATAAAGCCCAATGGCCTCAGGGTGTCACTGTCTTTCAAGACACCCAGTCTGAGCTGTTAATCCCTCCTCACACAGGGTACTAGATGATCCTCAGCTCCACACTTAGCCTGCCACAAGCCATAGCTCTGTCCAGTTCAGGAGAAAATGTTAGGCTGCATTCACAGCTAAGTTATGGTACCTAAGATAGGGTTACAGTATTCTACTCTTTGACAGTCGGTTTACTGATAATGAGCTACTAACCACAAGGCCCCATGGCCAACTACTTACTTAACACAGGATTTTCCTGAGTGACCTCAAGAAGTAGTCCTTGTTTCTCAGGCCTTGACATCTTAAGGCCAGTTGTCCTAAGTTTGAGGTTTGACCTCAGGTGTAAGGGCAGGGACCCACACTGCCCAGGGCCCAAGGACTGGCCAGGACCTCTCCCTAGGCCACCTGTTTGATACCTACCCAGGCTCCCAAACCAGACACCTCCCAACTTGGGCCATGCTGTGTGTTTGCAGGACACTGGGGACACCCTGGGCAGCGTCCTCCGGGGCTTCTTTACCATCCGCAAGCGGGAACCAGGCGGCCGTCTACCCACCTCCTCCACCTGTTTCAACCTGCTCAAGCTGCCCAACTATAGCAAGAAAAGCGTCCTCCGGGAGAAGTTGCGCTACGCCATCAGCATGAACACAGGCTTTGAGCTCTCCTAGCCCCCAGCCTCAGCCCCAGCCCTAATGGGCCCCTGGGCTGCCAGGGATCTTCAGCTCCTAGAAGCAGTGTGCCCTGAGAACACGACCAACTTGCCAGGTGACATTGGCCTCCAGACTCTCTCTATAGCCATGAGCCTCCCTGTGGCCTCAAGAACTTTAGACAACACAACACTAGACAAAATGACATCACACTCTCCAGGTGATACTCATGGGAAGGGGATGTGGAAAATAAACCTCCAGATTCCGCCCACAGTGGTCCTTTCTTCCTGGTGATTATAGAGAGGCTTCTTTGTGATAGTTTGGTCTTTTACTGAGAGTTTTTCCTTCCTTAACCCTCTGAGTAAACTGCACCTGAACAAGTTCCAGGAACTCCAAAGAGTCCAGAGTGGTTTTCATCATGGGGGTCTAAGCTCACAAAGCCCACTATGCTTGAGATCCTCTCCTTCCATTTCTTTTTTTTTGTTTGTTTTGTTTTGTTTTTTTATTTTTTTTGGCCAGGGCTGGGTTTGAACCCACCACCTCCGGCATATGGGACCAGTGCCCTACTCCTTGAGCCACAGGCGCCGCCCTCTCTCCTTCCATTTCTGAAAACTCTTTACTCAGGTAAGGTGCACCAAGCCTCTGTGCACCCAAAAGTCTCTGCTTCCACACCGTCCATAGCAGCCTCTTCCCACACAGCCAGTCTCCCCTGCTGCCCAGGGAAGCCTAGGAGCCTGCTGGGAGGCCATGGAACACAGGATGTTCAGGGCACTGTTCCCGCCCTGAAGCCACATGTTAGACACTTCAGCTCTCCCCCGTCAACCCCTTCCTGTGTCTTCAGCAGACCAAGCTGCCAAGGAGCTGCCACTAGCCTGTTCCTATCTTATGCATTCAGATTGGCATCCTGATTTGGGAGAAAAATACATTGGCCCTTAAAATCAGCTCAATCCCTAGAACACGCTGGCAGTTACCCAAATCCTGTTGGCCCCAGAGGGGCCTGTAGTCCCTGCTGGTTTGCTGTGCTTTTTGTCTAATGAAAACACAAACAGTAACCTAAGGTACCTATCCCATTGGGGCAATGGCTTTACCCCAAAGATCACAAAATCCCAAGGAATCTGGGTCTTGCTGCCTGTCCTTCCTCAGCATAGGGCATCTGGAGCCCTTTGCACTGATTGGCTCATGAGGCTGAGGAGACTCATACCCTGTGGGCTGGTTTCTTTTTTGGGGGGACAGTTTCACTTTGTTCCCCTCAGTAGAGTGCCGTGGTGTCATACCTCACAGCAACCTCAAACTCTTGGGCTCAAGCAATTCTCTTGCCTCAGCTTCCCAAGTAGCTGGGTTTACAGGCACCTAACACAACGCTCAGCTATTTTTAGAGATGGGGTCTAGCTTTGGCTCAGGCTGGTCTTGAACTTATGAGCTCAGGCAATCCACTTGCCTCAGCCTCCCAGAGTGCTAGGATTATAGGGATGAGCCACCTCGCCCTGTCCTTTTGGTTTTTTTTTTTTTTTTTGTAGATACAGAGTCTCACTGTACCGCCCTTGGGTAGGGTGCCATGAGGTCACACGGCTCACAGCAACCTCTAAATCTTGGGCTTACGCGATTCTCTTATCTCAGCCTCCCAAGCAGCTGGGACTACAGACGCCTGCCACAACGCCCGGCTATTTTTTGTTGCAGTTTGGCCGGGGCTGGGTTTGAACCCGCCACCCTCAGCATATGGGGCCGGCGCCCTACTCACTGAGCCACAGGTGCCACCCTTGGTTTTTTTTTAAACTTCATTTTTCTTCCAACCCATTGTGCTCCTCTGCCCTGTTCTTCACCTCTGTCATGAGAACTCTTCTCTAGATCTAGGTAATTTAAGGCAGAGGCCATGTGTATGATCTGCGTTGATAGCCACCCAGACTCCTACCATGTTCCTCCTGCATCCCTGCCACCAAGATCAAAGCCAGGAGTACCTGTCCCTCCTCTGCTCTGTGCTGCCAGCTTCACTCTCTTCAAAGCAGCAGAACACCCAGCAAGAACCTTCCTGCTGGCTCCATAGCCCACACCAGAGAGTTTCAGCTAGATCCTGGTGTCCCACTCAGGTTAGAGTCCCTGGGCTTCTAAAGAGCAGAATATGTGTGCTTACTATGATGGAACGATAACAAGGAATTTAAAGATGAATTTATTATTATTATTATTTAAGATTTGTTAGTAACCTCTGATTCTGTGGACTTGCCACTTCCTTACTTGATTCTTTTGAAAATTTCTTCTGAATGTGCATGCTGGGCAGGTTCATACAGATAAGCTGGGGCTGAAAAACTGTCAGTCTGCACAAAGATGATCAATCCCACCTTAATTTGTATTACCCAAGGATTGGAGCCAGTGGGAGTGGGGAAAGAGTGGTTTATAAGCACCAATGTCAACTTGACCTGTTTTTAGATAAGGAGCAGTAGTTTATAATTTCATCTAAATTCTTCCTTTCAACAGTTGGCATTATTGCACTATCTGAAACATCGAATCTGTACTTTTATAACTGGTGTTCACTGACACCTTGATGGCTCTTGATGACTCTAAAAAGCTGTGGGTTTTTTGTTTTTGTAGGCAACTTACGGATTAAGACGTGATCAAAGGCTTTATTAAATTTGTACTTAAGCACTTGATGGCCGTGTTCTGTTTTTATCTAGACATGTGCCTGAGTGGCTCAAGATTGGGCATCTGAGTTTAAGGAGCACACGGGCACCACAGTGGAGAGAAGATACAAAGGCTCTGGCCTCACCAGCCAGAGTTTACACAGCTGTCGACAATCTGTCATAGTTGCTTTCAGCTTTGTTTTAAGAAGTAATACATTTCAGATAAGCACCCTCTATAGTCCCATCCCTCTTACCCACTTCCCAGAGGCTGCCATCACCCTGGATTGGGTATAAATCTTAGCATGTTCTTCACATAGTGTTTACACCACATGTGTGAAGACCCCACCCATCCAAATCCTGCCTCTTGAGTCACACAGAATCTACCTCCCTGTGGGTCCATTTCCTTATCTGGAAAACAGCCTTGAGGTCTCCTTTAGAGGATGCCAAGAATTCAACAAAGTAACACAAAAAATGCACCCAGTTCAGTTCCTGGCACTGAATAACCACCTATATATTATTAGTCTTCTTCCTACCTTTTCTTTTTTTTTTTTTTTTTTGAGACAGTCTTACTATGTCACCCTCAGTAGAGTGCAGTGGCATCACAGTTCACAGCAACCTCAAACTCTTGGGCTTAAGCGATTCTCTTGCCTAGGCCTCCCAAGTAGCTGGGACTATAGGCACCCGCCACAACACCTGACTATCTTTTTGTTGTTGAAGTTGTTTTGTTTAGCTGGATTCGAACCCGCCAGCCTTGGTGTATGTGGCTGGTGCCATAACCACTGTGCTACGGGCGCTGAGCCTCCTTCTTACCTTTTCCTGCCTTTCACTTTATGAGAATAGAGGCCAGGCGTGGCTCACACCTGTAATCATAGCACTCGGAAGACTAAGGAGGGAGGATTGCTTGAGGTCAGAATTTTGAGAACAGCCTGAGCAAGAGCAAGACCCCCATCTGTACTGAAAATAGAAAAATTAGCCAGGCATTATGGCAGACAGCTATAATCCCAGCTACTTGGGATTGGCAGGAAGATCCAGGAACCCAGGAGTATGAGTTTGCTGTGAGCTATGATGATGTACACACTTTAGCTGGGGCAACAGAGTGAGACTGTCTCATCAAAAAGAAAAAACACAAATGGGCGGCGCCTGTGGCTCAGTCGGTAAGGCGCCGGCCCCATATACGGAGGGTGGTGGGTTCAAACCCAGCCCTGGCCAAACTGCAACCAAAAAATAGCCGGGCGTTGTGGCGGGCGCCTGTAGTCCCAGCTACTAGGGAGGCTGAGGCAAGAGAATCGCTTAAGCCCAGGAGTTGGAGGTTGCTGTGAGCTGTGTGAGGCCACAGCACTCTACCGAGGGCCATAAAGTGAGACTCTGTCTTTTTTAAGAAAAAAAAAAAAGAAAAAACACAAACAGGACTGCCCACAACTCTGGAGATAGGGCTCTAATTGAAGCTTCCAGAGTGGCTTCTGTGCTACCAACAATCACAGCAGGGTAACAAGAAATTATAAGGAGAAAGGTCATCTGTGATGTCTCCATGGGATTTATGCAGGACTAGGATAAAATCATATCCCCTCCTCCACTTGTCTGGATGGAGCAGTCCACAAGCAAGATCCTTCAGCCAGAAGGATCCCGCTGAGGTGTGTCCAGGCTTGTGCAGCCCCCACACACCTCACACCATTCTTGCTGTGTATCTTGAGTATCTTGCTGTGCTCCCACCCACACATCTCACACTCACTCAGCATTGGGCTGTGCTATAGAGGAAGCCGTGCCACAGCCCAGGCTGGATCAGCAGTTCTCTCCAGGCTTGGTGTAGGAGGTCAGAATGAAATCCTGCTGATCTTCATAACAGCTCCATTTGCAAGAGCAAATGCTCAACAAGCTGATTCCAGAGCCTAGGCTGAGTACTCACAGTTTAAGAGGGCACTGGGGTGAGTGAAGGCTTTGGAGCATCCTGCCGCTGGATTCATGGCCAAGCGCTGCCACCCCTTAGCTGGAAGGCCAAGGCGAGGTCTGGGAGAGGCCCCCACTTCTCAGAACTCCATGAAACAAGCACAGCAGCCGTCGCTCTGCAGTGCTGCTGTGAACAGCAGAGAAATGGTCTGAGAAGCCCCAGCCTGGGCCATCTGTGAAAGCTGATGACTCATGGCCATTATAACTGTCATCATTTTGTTCCAGGGACTGAAGTGACATCCTCTCTGGAGTTAACTTTGTTTTTCAAATGTCTTTCTAGGAAGCAGGATGTTCTAAGGAGCTTCTGCAGGGCTCGCTCTCAGCCCCAGGTTTGCAGGCTCCCTCTGGGCCCAAGCCCTGGCTGGACCCAGAGTGTCACCACACACTGTGCTCTCCCACCTGGGGACTAGCAGCCACATTCCTTTCATGCTTTTTTTAAGTTCCTGGCAATCTATGTGGTTTCTGAGCCATAGGGAGAGACAGACTTGCGGGTTGGGAGACCTGTGTCGATTTATAGACCTTCACTAGAGAGCCAGCCTGCTAGAGTCACCAGCGACCACAGAAGAAACCCCTCTGGAGATGTGCTCTGCCTTTCTGACCCCAGAAAAGCCTGTGGGAAATGCAGAATGCATAAAATCCTACTGCCAAGGTTTTTGCTCTTTGGCTGTGCCAGGCTTGGATCTGCCCAAGATGTATTGGCAGGTTTACTCAGGGCGCCTTCTCTGAATCCTTTCTTTCTTTTTTTTTTTTTTTGAGACAGAGCCTCGAGCTTTCGCCCTGGGTAGAGTACTGTTTTTTTTTTTGAGACAGAGACTCGAGCTGTCGCCCTGGGTAGAGTTTGAGACAGAGCCTCGAGCTGTCGCCCTGGGTAGAGTACTGTGGCATCACAGCTCACAGCAACTTCCAACTCCTGGGCTCAAGTGATTCTCTTGCCTCTGCCTCCCAAGTAGCTGGGACTACAGGCGCCCACTGCAATGCCCCGGCTATTTTTTGGTTGCAGCCGTCATTGTTGTTTGGCGGGCCCAGACTGGATTTGAACCTGCCGGCTCAGGTGTGTGTGGCTGGTGCCTTAAGCCGCTTGAGCCACAGGCACCGAGCCTGAATCCTTCTTTCTAAGTCTGGCTTTTATGGGGCAATGGAAGTGGCCATTGAGTAAAGTAAGACATTTGTCCGAGTGGCATATGATTTAAAAATCTCAACATAGCCAGACACAGTAGCTCATGACTGTAATCCTACCACTCCAGGAGGCCAATACAGGAAAATCACTTGTGGTCACAAGTTTGAGACCAGCCTAAGCATGAGTGAGACCTCATCTCTACTAAAAATAGAAAAGCTAACCAGGTGTTGTGGTGGGTATCTGTAGCCCCAGCCACTCAGGAGGTTGAGGCAGGAGGATTGCTTGAGCCTAGGAGTTTGAGATTGCTGTGTCTAGGCTGAGGCCATGGCACTCTAGCCTGGGCAACAGAGTTAGACTATGAATGAATGAATGAATGAATGAAACAAGCTACCTACTTCCAAACCATTGAATGTGGTCTCTATCTGCCAGGGGTCTTGAGCTACAAGCACTAGAAGCCAGATTTTCCTCATTTAGAAGATGAATTTATTGGCCAATACTGAGGGTTGAAGGTGCAGGCTGCAGGCAGAATGGGAGTCAGGGTAGTTCTGTGGGCCTAGACAGTAAAGCCTGAGGCCAAATCTCTTCAGGGTGCCATGGGGATGAGTGAACCAGCTGCAGCCAGTAACCTTTCCTCACTCAGTACACAAAAGAGTTTCAGGGAAATTTAGGGAGAGAAAGTAGACTGGACAAGGTGCTAATGCTCTTTCATACTCACTCAGTTAATATTGTTGGGCACCTGCTATGTGCTAAGCACTATTCCAGGCACTGAGATTCAGTCTATCTGGGGAAAGATAGACACCATGAGAGAAACCAGTAAGATAATTTCTGGTTGATAATAAGACAAAGAGCCCCATGGAGATTGTATCCCATAAGGAAAAGTAAGTTCTCAGGAAAAAACAGAGGCAATTGAATAGTGGGTGCCCAAACATAGCAAATATCCACAAGAGGCATCCTGCCATTTTTGGCCCATTCTTGCCCACAGGGTGGTAGTAAGGATTCAGAGTCTGGAATCAAAGATAGGATAGCTTCAGCCACTTCCTCATCATGGCTGGGGAACAAGTCACTTAACCTCTCCAAGCCTGCAAAGTGAGGATGCCCATTCTTCCCTTGTGGGGTTGCTGAGGTCAAATGAGGTCATGCACATGGTTCGTGGCACACAGTGAACACCGAGTACTCCCCAAACCAAAAACTTCATCACATCCTGGTGTGCATATATGTGTACACAGCGGGTTGCCAAAGCTGACTGCCAGCTTCCTCAAGGCTGGGGCTGTGCCTGCCGCACCCTCCAGTGTATTCAGTTATACTTTTAGCTATATTTGTTCTACCCTTCTAGGTAGGGTTTACTAAGATATCCAGTCATAGAGCCCTGCTTCTAGACAGCGTCCAACTCAGAGCCAAGCCCTGCTTCCTGGAACCCTTGCCCAAACCACCTAACTAACAAAACCCAAAAATAAGCCCTTTCAGACCCTTAATCTGGACGCACCCCATAGCTCCCCAGGATGCGCATATTATCTCATTGCAAAAAGACAAATCTCATTGTGTTCAACCATAGGTGTGTTCCTGGTAGTGTCTAGCTAGGGGACACTTTGCTCAATAAACCCAAAAATGTCTCCCTGAACAAAATGTTTATAGTCACCTCAGGTGGGAGAGCTGGAACTGGCTCCTCATGCAGCTGGGAACAGCACTGGGAACTGAGGGACAAAGCAGGTGAAGCAGGATGACTTGGGATAGGAGGTGTCACATCATTTCTCACTGGCTTTACTCTTTTTTTTTTTTTTTTTTGGAGACAAGAGTCTCAAGCTGTTGCCCTGGGTAGAGTGCCACAGCATCACAGCTCACAGCAACCTCAAACTCTTGGGCTTAAACGAGTCTCTCGCCTCAGCCTCCCAAGTAGCTGGGACTCTAGGTACCCACCACAACACCCAACTATTTTTTGGTTGCAGTTGTCATTTTTGCTTAACAGACCTGGGCCAGTTTCAAACTCGCCACCCTAGGTGTAGCCGGGTGTGGCCGGCGCCCTTGCTGACTGAGCTACGGGCACAGCCAACTCTATGCCAACTCTATGTGCTTTAATGCAAAATGTAATTACAGATTCTGAATTATGATGGTGAGCTCGTCAGGACTGACTAATTAGTCAGTTTTATAAATATTTGCTTCTCAAAGATGCTATAACCCTGATGTGTCTACTCAAAGCTCTGAGAAATTCCTCTCCTGCTAGGTAGTTTTCCTAAGGGTTGTGGGGCTGGGATCCCAACTTTGAGGGCTCTTTTGGAGAAATAGTGTGGCAACTCTCAGGTGTCCTGGAGACCGCAGCTGGCTTTGAGATCTGTAAAGGCTCTGCCTAGAAGTCCAGAAATGTTGAAACCATGCCACTTGTTCCACTACCCCATTAGAGGCCATGGCAGACATTAATAATGGATTACCAATTCCTTCCTGGAATCTGGACCCAGCTTCAGGCTCCTCTACACAGCCACTAGGCACTCACTTGGAAAAGGCATCTCTCAGCAGAGTAGAGGGGGAAAGAAACTGGATTATGTTAACAAAGGCTGGATTGAGTGCTGGTTTTGTTTGTTGACTGGCACACGGGTTCATCATTATACTCACTGCGGTGCTAGCTTGTACAGGGAAAATTAGGGTGATAATCCAGAATGAAAATCTATATGACATAGTAAATATGAAAGTTCTTTGTCTCCTCTCAACCTCTGTGCAAGATAAAGATGCAGCAACCAACAGAGGAGAAAGAGGGTGCCAACATCCTCAACAGTTGCGTGAAAAGCACATTTGGTTTTCCCCCTGGGGACACCTCAGTGGGGCCAGGATCATTTTTCTTCCCTTCTGTGTTGCCCTAGAATGGAATCCAAGTGTCTGCATCCCACTGGACTCCAAACGGCCAGCTGTCTCCAACAGAAGACAGCGTGTGCCTGTTCTCTAGGCTTCTAGACTTTGGAGGAGCCCCACGGCTTTGGCTACTGGAGGCCCTCCTCCTCATGGGTTGGAGGTGAGAACGTGGGGGATCTCTCTTGTCTCCAACCACCCCAAGGGAGGTCGATGATTTGTTACAGGCAGAGAAACCTCTGCCAATTTCTTTTTTTTTTTCATTCAAGTATGTAACACAAATAACCCTTGGTGATATTCAGCCCAAATTCATTGTAGAAAAATTAGGAAATCCAGATAGACAGGCTAGTTCTAGTGGCTCATGCCTGTAATCTCAGTGCTTCGGGAATCTGAGATGGGAGGATCACTTGAGGCCAGGTGTTTGAGACCAGCCTGGTGACAAAGGGAGACCCCCCCATCTCTAATTTAAAAATTAGTCAAGTATGGTTGTGTGCACCTATTGTCCCAGCTACTTGGGAGGCTGAGGCAGAGGATCACTTGAGCCCAAGAATTCAAGGCTGTAGTAAGCTATGATCTCACCACTGCACGTCAGCCTGGGCAACAGAGTGAGAACCTGTTTCTAAAAAAGAGAGAGAAAAGAGAGGAGAGAGAAGAGAGGACAATAGAGGAGGGGAGGGGAGAGGAGAGCAGAGCAGAGGAGAGAGAAGCGGGAAGAGGGAAGAGAGAAATAAAATACCGGCAAATAAGAATGAACATTAAAACCACCTATAATTCCAAAACTTAGAGGTAACTTAGAGGTACCATATAGAATGGATCCTCATATTTTTTCTGTAGTATATATGCACACATTTATATTTCTTTGACAGGATTTAGATGGTTCCATACATAACATTTTGTAATTTAGGATTTTCATTGTCACTTTAGATATTGAACACTTTTCCATAGTAGTAACATAGGTACTATCATTTTCAAAGGCTTCATGGTATTTCTTATAGTCTCTTAAATATTTCACTTATTTGATTATCTAGCTTCTTATTATTAAATGTTGGTTTTCAGTTTTTCACTGTAATGAGCAATGCTGCACTGAAAAAAATGCCTATGATTACACAGATGTATCTACTTGCTCCAGAGAAATTCTCAGCCTCAGAATTGCAGGACTATGAGGTACACACATTCCTAGGACTTTCGTGTGCGTTGCCAAATTGCCCTTCTGGAAGATCCTACCAACCTCCACTCCCCTCAGCAGCGGAGAGTCAATGTTTTTCTCTCCCTGCTGAAGACGGCAGGTGGAGAGCCACAGGCTCAGAACTCTCTCCAGCTGCTGGAATCCTGCAGCTGAACCCCCAGGGCTATAGATGTAGAGTTCCTTCCCCCCCATCTCCTGGCTCAAAGCAGCTGAAGCAAGTCCATGGCTGGGCCAGGATAGGATCCTGAGGACACTTAGCGCGGCCACTCACGGACCCCAGCCTCCTCCCTTTCCATGTGCACGCCTGGATGTCTTTTCTCAAGGCCTGTGGCTCGCACTTGGTGGCAGGACGGAGCTTCTGAGTTATAGCGAAACTTATTTCCCTCTACAGCTCCTACAGAGTTAACAGATGTATGCACGTCTGAGGCAGTCATGCGGCAAGAGACTTTGGGGCCAATCCTTTCTGTTTTGACAGTGTGTAATCGAGGTGAAGGCATAAATTTTATAAACAAGAATAAACGACCCTTAGCAACATATGTCTGCTTGACCCTTCCAAGGTGATTGTAAATAAAGGTACCTGCTGGCTGAAGAGAGATGTGGGCATTGCAGATGGCCAGTGACAAGGACCAAAGGACTGGTGCCTTGGGAACTTACCTTGGGAGTCATTTCTGTGGGGATGGTGGCAGGAGAGGTCACCTTACAACCACCAGGTCCTGAGTCAGCTGAACAACTTTGTGGCATTCATCCAGGGTGCTTTCATCCTGTGCCACCCTGAACTGGCACCCGTTTCTCACTCTTCCTCTGAGAGGCTCCTCATAGCCACAGCAACCAGGGTACTGCCCCACTTAATTGCCAGTCACGCCCCATCACCAGCTGTGCCAATTTGGTCTACCCCATGGGAATCCAAAGACCGGGATCCTTATCCTGGCTCTGCTGCTGCTCATAGGGAGACCTTGGTAGTGGGACTTCCCCTGGAGAGGTCAGAACATGCCAGAGGTAGACAGATCCACATTCAAATCAAATCTAAGTTTGGTCATACCTGACTCCAGCCAGGGCACCATCTCCTGTGCCTCAGTTTCTGAGTCTCTAAAACAAAGATACCAGTGTCTACTTGGTATGGCCATGATGGGGAATATATGCTAAGTGCACAAGGAGGGTGCTCTCAAGGTCAGCTATGATGAAGAGGTTTAAAAAGTACTGCATGGGTGGCACCCATAGTTCAGTCAACAGGGCGCCAGCCACATACACTGAGGGTGGCAGGTTCGGACCCGGCCCTGGCCAGCTAAACGACAACTGCAACAACAACAAAAAATAGCCAGGCGTTGTGGTGGGTGCCTGTAGTCCCAGTTACTTGGGAGGCTGAGGCAAGAGAATCGCTTAAGCCCAAGAGTTTGAGGCTTCTATGAACCGTGACGCCACAGCACTCTACCCAGGGCGACAGCTTGAGACTCTGTCTCAAAAAAAAAAAAAAAAAAGTACTGCATGTAAGAAGAGCAAGATCAATGTCAGCTGTTTATAATGATATCATTATATCATCACCCTGTAGATGCTGTGTGACTTTAAGCCTCAGTTTCCTCAAGTGTGAAATGGGAGGATAAATGTACACCTCATAGGGTTCTGAAAAATAAAAGACACACAAAAAAAAAACAGCTGGTGTTGTGGTACGATGAGCTCAGTGTTGAGTAAATGCCAGCCATGGTGTTTGGAAATATAAAGCCATCTCCTAGATCTGTGTGACCTTGAGGAAGTCATTTCTCACTGGGCCTCAGTTTCCTCACCTGTAAGGTGAGGATAATAATACTAATAGGCTGTTGAGAGAATTAAATGAACTGTCAAATGTAAGGTTCTTAGCAAGATGCCTGGACATAACTAGTGCTCAATTTGTGGTCCTTATTAATATTTTCTTATTACATTTTCTCTGGGCCTCAGTTTCCTCATCCATAAAATGGGGGCAGTGATCTCAGAGAAACTGTTCAGCTCTCATCATTACTCTGTTAGTCATGCTCCCTTTCACTTTGGCATCACGTTCCTGGAGCCACATGCCCCTGGTTTTGTCCAATTGTGGACAGTTACTCCTGCAGATCACCTGTCTCCCCAACGCACTCAGAGGTGTTGCTAAGTGGCTCTTGCTTTATCTGGGCCTTACCTATGAGAAAGTGCTTTGAAAAGGGTAAAACATTAAAAAAAGAAAAAAAAAGAAAAGGGTAAAACATGACTCAATAATAGTTTTTTTTTTTTTTTAGTTGCTACCAAGTGCCAGGCGCATGGATGTATTCCCTGAACCCTTAGAAGTTGGTATTATCATTCCCAGTTATAAAAGATGAAGACTGAAGGTTAAAGTGCTTAAACCATTTGCTCAAAATGACTCTGCCAGGAAGTGGTAAAGCTGGAATTTGAATTCAAATAATAATTATTATTATTACAATTATAATAATGGCAGCTAACATTTGTCAGGGGGCAATATTACCCTTTTTAATACTATCTCATTAAATTCTCCCAATGACCCTACAGAGTAAACATTATTATTTCCATTTTATAGATTAAGAAGCAAGTCTGAGAGAGCTAGAATGACTTGCTCAGAGTCACGAAGCTAGGAATACAGAGCTGGTCTCAAGCCTGAGGGTGTCTGCCTATAACCAGTGCCCCAGCCAGGTGTCTCACAGGCCTTCATTGTCCTGTACAGTCTTGTAAGCATCAATGGTTACCCGGCAGCCACTCTCGGCCAGCCCCAGATGTGCGTCCTCACACTTTAGGGCTGGGGCTATGAGCCCCCCAAGAGGCTGCTGGAGAAGGCAGACTTTGTGAACCTGACTTGGCTCCTGAACAGGGGGTTGCACAGGTTCTCTCCCTTGGCTATCATAGCTTCTCTAAGAACAGGGATTATGACCGAGGGTTTCCTTGGACTTCCTAAGATTGCATGCAGACCCGTGAGCATGTGTCTGCCCATCTGTCTAGAGAGAGTGTCCACAAGGCTTTCATGGGAATTACAAAGGTAAAAAGCCATGATTTGAGAAGTTTTTGATTCCGTGGAGCAGGAGAACAAAGGGACATCCTCCAAATTCCTGGGTCTCCCCAACCTGCCTGTCCTTACCTCCACTTAGACTTAAGCATGATAAGTCTAGATAAGAAAAGCAACAGACCAAGTCAAATTCAAGTTGTAACTGCACCCCCACAGTGGGTTTAGTATTGCCAGAAGATTCCCAGGCCCCATCAGAGTGGAGGGGATGAGCCATAAATCCTTCCAGGCACTGATTTATGTAGCATTCATGCGGAATTTATGATACAAAGAATTTTATTCAATTAAACTTGAAATGTGTCTGGATTCTTAAAGGTTCAGCAGCTATCATTGGGAAGAGTGGTCATAAAACTGGATGGGCAGTCGGAAGGGGGCGAGGGTGACATTGCAGCTGATGGGGGATTCGGAACCTGGGACGTTTGTCATTGGGATGTGTTACAAGTTCAGGCTGTGGAAATTACTCGGTGAAAAACGCCCATTAGCAGTAACCATGAAATATCAGTTAAGGGAAACTAGGTTGAGAAATGAGACAGCAGGCTCTATTAGTGCCTGGCATTGTTCGCTGCAGCCCCAATCGTGATTAAAATGACTGTCAAGTGGCGGTGGAGTGGGGCCACGGCCTAGGCCTACGTTTTGTCACCAATTCACCAGGACAGCTTGTTTCCTCCCCTCTCTGGGTCTAAATTTCCTCACTTGCAAAGCTGAGCACATTGAATACCTCCTCCCGGGGTTGCTATGAGGTTTAAATGAGACATCTGTGAAGCACCTGGCCGGGGGCTCTGCCACAGCTCGGGTTGGTGTCATTGTTACCGTGGGCTTCTCTTCAGGTGGAAGATCCAACCACCAGCTCATCTCTGATAACGATGCTACCCACTGTATTCCAGGGAGCCCAAGCTGGACTTGAGTTAGGTGGGGGAGGTGCTTTTTGTGGGTGCAAGATGCGTGGGAGTGTCAACAAACTCGGTGATCAAGAAATGTTTTCAGGCAGTTATTTTCCAAGATCAAGCTGTGAAAAAAAAAGTATGATAGCCAAGCACTGTGGCTTATGTTGCAACCCTGTGTTACTGTGATGGGAACGATCATTTACAAAGGTCAACAATGACGCATGTGCAAATGCAAGGGGCAACACGGGCTTTAGTGACAGGCCTGTTTTTTGATGGTCAAGCTTTTATTAACTCTTTCCACCTAGTTCAAAATATGGGAGGATGCTTTCATCAGTGTTAGCAGAGTAAATAGTTTTCCTTTTGCCTTGGGTTCTAAAACAGCTTTGTGAGGCACTGTGGAAGAACTAATGTTTCAAACAACCCATCCTCCTGGCCCCCAAAGCAAGCTTTCTCAGTTTTTCTAGCATAGGGAAAAACCTGCCAAGATGTTGCATCTGCCCTGCACCTGGACCATCTCTCAGGGAAGTGCTGCTGGTTAAAGGAAAGGCAGATACGAAGCCAGGGACCTGAGGACCAATGTTCATGTCTGTCCTACTGCTCCTGGAAGGAGAAGTGGGGATAGGACTTGGCAACAGGCAAATGGCCTTGTTTCAAAGACTGTCACTTGAGGATGTTGTATTTACTCAAAGAGCTTTTCTCGTCCTTTGTAGGTTGTGCTTTACCATGGCTAGAGCACGGGGCTATTGTTTTATACATCCTAATCTTTCTGGTAAGACTTTGAGGTACAGGCAGAAATGAGCAATCCACTGCAAGCTACTGGAACATGCGACTCTGTGGCCAAGCAAGGCATGATCACATGGCAGCTAACCACCATTAGCTTCTCCTGAACACACATGTTTTTCCTGTTTTCACTTGTATTTGCAGACACTAAGCACATGCTATGTGCCAGGCCTGGTACTAACCACCAGGTAGGAGGCACTGCACACAGCCACCTCCTGGAGGGTATTCATTCACTCATGGTCATCTGCACCACTGGCAAAGAAAGCACCCAGAAGCCGTGGACATGCCTGCTCCTCCTGCAAAATTAGCAGGCGAGGTGGTAAGAATGACGGCAAAAAGATGTACACAACTGAGAGTTTAGTGTTTGCTGTCTTGCCAGCAAGGACAATGGCCAGAGTGACCAGCCTTCCTAAGCCTGGCATGGTGCCCCATGCTAAGCAGGCACTCAATCAATAAAGGATGGCTGAAGTGACTTCATCAGGTATTTCAGCCCTGACAATCGGCAAGAGCCTGCCCTTCCGAATTCACTTCCTGCAATTAGCAGCATGGAATCTCTATGTTCTCCAGGCTGCCTTTCTGCCCTTCATAAATATCCCCCTTCCCAAGGACACAGCTGGCACTGGCGGTGTCGTTTCATAGCAGGAGGGAGCAGTGGTGACAACTGAAATAAAATACAGCAGTGGCATGAATCTCAGAGGCTAAACCAGCCAAGTGCAACATCAGAGAAGTCAGTCTGGTTCGTGTCAGCCTTGCTGGAAACTGAAGACCTCATTTCTCAAAATGAATAGGCTCTTCCTTGGACCCCAGACTCTGCACAGTGCCACTAAGCGGTGGTGTTGGTCTCACCAGGTCTCCATCCCTTTCAGTGGGGACCCTCTGCACTACACCCCGGGCACCCACACTTCAACCCAACCCCAGAGTTTCTGAGGCCTCACTTGCCAATCTGCTGCCACCCATCGCCCACACCTTGGCTCAGAGGTGACTAAACTTCCAAATCCTGTCTGCCTTCCCCTTTATAAATGTGACCTTTAATGCTCCTTTGGCACAGGTAAATCACAATGACATTTCCAAGGGCCTTTGGTTCCAATCCAAATCCTTGAACAATCTGAGCTGGTGATGGGAAGGTTCTCTCTCTCACACACACACACACACCCCTCAAGCCTTGCCCACTTTTATTCATTTTTCCGTTTTCCTCTTGATTCACACTTTGTCTTCCTTCATCTTTCTTCCTGGCAATACTGAGTTCACTCCTGCTTCCCTGCAAGCCCTTGGGGAAGCAGGGCAGAATCTCTGAAGAGGGCCACAGTCCCTGGAGGCGAATGGCAGGGGACGTGCAAGCTCCTGCCTTCCCCACTGTCACCACAAAGAGGTCTGTCTACAAAGTTCCCTCTTTCTGTTATTTCAAAATGCCTTGGGCTCAGTCCAATGGGTCGTTTTTCTTGTATATTTTTTCTTGATTCCCCTCCTTCATGGCTGCATATCTGGCTAACGTGAAGAGATAGTCACTGAGTCTGGTGGGGCACAGAAGAAAAAGCAAACAAAATTATTTGAAATGAGAAATCAATGCTAACTGGGTCTTCCCATATTAGCCTTCAAGGAGGAAGTATGAGTTATGTGCCTCAGGAGCATCGTGCAGGGATGGCAGGTACCTGGCCATTTCAGGCCTGATGGATGGCTGAGAGCCAGCTTCTGTGAGAGTCAAGGGTCCGACTCCAACACCAGGGCTGGGGCCATTCCTATAGGGTGAGGCCATTGTCTCTGCTGACCCCATGGGGCAGGTGACTTTGGACCTTTCTCTGAGCTGGTTTCTGTACCTTCCCCCACTCCCCAACAAGGTTTCTCTTTGCCACCCAGGTTGGAGTATAGTAGTGTCACTATAGCTCACTGTAACCTTGCACTCCTGGGCTCAAGTGATCATACCACCTCGGTCTCCCAAGTAACTAGAACAACAGAGGGGTGCCACCGTGCCTAGTTAAATTAAAAAATATTTTTTGTAGAGACCAGGTCTGGCTATATTGCTTAGGCTGGTCTCAAACTTCTGGGCTTAAATGATCCTCCCACCTTGGCCTCCCAAAGCACTGGGATAACAGGTATGAGCCACCATGTCTATAAAACCTTCTCTCTGTGGCGATGGAGAGAACTGAGAAAAGATACCATGTTGGCCCTTCCATGCTGAGCTCAGCAGAAGTTATCCTCTGGCTGTCTCGTGCTTTTCACCATCTCATGCCAAACACTGACCCCTATACTCCTCCATCTCTCCCTGCCCCAGCACTGCCCTCTAAGGCCAGCTCCATTCCACGCTCCCCAGGGGTCATGGCCCCACCACTCCCTCTCTAGGGGACCGTGCAGGGAGATTCTGCTCTGGGTCTTTCTCCCCTCCTGGACCACTGCTGGCGGACAGCAGTGGGCTTGTTATGGGCTCTGTGAAGCCCCACTTAGGAGATGTACTGACCTGGCCCGTGACACACTATAGGACTGGAAGGGCCACTGAGGGCTTTCTGCTTCAAAGGTTCCTCACTTGCTGGTCCAGGAAATTCCCCCCTCCCCCCAGCCCCAACAAAAGGCAAGGACATGGTCAGGACCTACCAAGGTCAGGCCTTGTCCCAGTGCCCACAGTCAATGGTCAGACCTGGCTGGGGTCACTCCTGGGACACCTGAGACAGCTCCCAGCCCCCAGACCCCACCCCTGCCTCTTCCCTAGCTCTCTGCCTGCCTGGGCTCTGACCTTTCCACACTGGTACTGCACGATCTGAGGCTGGAGTGGAAACCAGCAGAGCAGGCTTTGGGCTTGGTACAGCTCCAGCTGGGGAGGCTAACTGAGAGGCAGAGGGAATCAGTGCTCCCTGGGCCAGCCTGGTTTCTCACGTCCTGCACTGAGGCCCCTAAGCTCGGCCTGCCCTAACTGACTTCTCTCAGTTCACATCACCTGTAAAGAAGGGAGACTGGCTGAGGGCAGGCCTCACTCCGGGCTCCCCAGGTCAGTCACCATTGAGAGGTCTTGCTTGAGTACGGTCTCCAAGCCCTTTGTTCCTACACTGTCCCTTCACACTTAGTTTTTTTTTTTTTTCCTGTTTTTTATAGCAACTTTCCCTACAAGACTGCAACATTCCTGGGTCAGGCACGGCGTCCACCTTGTTCACAGCTGTCTCCCTGTGCCCTAGCACTCGGTAGACGCCCACAGATACACATACTAAGTGAACAGAAGTGTGTGAGCGAGTGCTGGGCCCTGCTCCTCAGGCCTACTGCACTGCTATTATTTCCCACATATGCGCCCTTTTGTGGAGGAAAGAGATTCTCTAAATGCCATCCAAGTACCTGTTTAAGAACTTGGCCACGTTTGCATCAGTCTCTCCCGTCTGGACAAGAGGCACCACGCTGTAGAGGGAGGAAAAACACAGTCATGCCAGGTCATGATGCTCAGCACCCTGTGGGACCCAGGGCCTAAACCCTGATCGGCCTTTCTTATCACCACAGCTTAACCTGGACCTGCACAAACTCAGTCAGCACTCGAGATAAAGAAATCCACCACCAGTGGGTCTAAACAGGTCATTCAATCCCCCTTTCCTCTGGCATATGACATGAGGGTCTGGCTGAGGAGGGATGGAGGATGGCGGGGGAGGTGAGGGGAAGCCAGACCACATCACAGCCTGCCAGCCTTTGTGACACTGGGCCTGGGGTCCTCCCTGGGTGGGGTGGTCAGTCCCAGCCCTCAAAGGAAGGGGGAGGCTGACCCTTAATTCCCAAAGGGCTACTAGTCTAAGCCCCTTCTATGTATGACTTAGAGCAACTTTACAGAGGAGAAAAAGGTCTAAACAAACCAAGCCCCAATTCCACACAATTTTGACTTCCCTGCCATCCATGCCTGCTATGTGCAGACTTTTAGACAGTGGACTACTGTCTGCTGGGCACCAGTGACATGGCGGGCCCTTGCTGGCCCTTTCAAGCATATCACCCTGCTGCGTACCCCTGACTGGGAGGCACTCTCCTCATGACCCAGTCCTCATCCAAGGCCATACACCAGCTAGTGCCCCAGCAAGGTGTGCCCTAGGCTGCATTTGTGGCACCTTGCACTTACCAGGGAGCTCCTTTAACTGAGGTGCCCCATGTACAAGTCTCCACCTCACAAACAGTCTGGAAACTTATTATTGCTGTGGCTGTGCATCTGTCTAGTGTCTTGAGGACCCAACATCTGCTCAGCCAGTCCTCTTAGTTGGGCCTTTGGGTCATTTCCAATTTTTTGCTATTATAAGCACTGCTGATGTGAATGGTTTTACACAAATGACATTTTTTTCTTTTAAAGCCACAGCTCATTCTGTTACCCACAATGCCCCAGGAACTATCTGGACCCAACAGCCTTTCATTAAGGACAAAATGTTTCCTTGTGATGTGGGACCATGCAAAAAGTTCAGGCTTTGGACAAGACAGACCTGGGCTCAGATCTGGGTTGCACTGTGGACTACTTGGGTGACCCCGGCTGTGATGTCATCTCTCTGAGCCTGTTTCCTGACTCCTGTAAACTGGGGAGTCAGTTCTTTCCTAGCCACCCTCTCTCTCCTAGCATTATCTCAGGGAATCAAAGAAATGATGAATGTACAGGGCCTGGCATGGCCCTGCCTGCTGTATCACAGCAGGACTTCATTTCCATTTCTCTGCAGGTCTGGGTTGCAGCCAGTTTATGGATGGTGTAAATGGAGATTTTGTACTTCCTCTTCTAGGTTTTCCTTGAAAAGACTGTCAGTAGCTTTTGGGTGGTCCCTACTCTTCCCAATCCTGAACCAGGGGAGAGGTTGGGGCAGCAGGTGGCTGGTCTGTTGACAGCTTTCACCTGGGCCCCCAACAGCCACCTAGGCACTCCTGCACCCCACATCCAGCAGGGTCCTTTCCTGCCACCATCTCCCATGGCATAGAACCCTTCGGGGCCTGCGAGCCATGTGCAAGTACGTTATCTGTTAGTTCCTCTGCCCATGCATGACTGCCTCCCCTCTGCAACACAGTGCCCTGAGAACGAGCACTTAGTTTGTCCTGTTCCCCTCCTGGCACAGTGAAGATGCCTGGATAAGTTCTGTAGAGGAATGGTCGGATGGTGCAGTACCAACCCTGCTATGTCTGCTCCTGCCCACTAACATGGAGGCCCCTCTCCCCTGGCCTCTTACCGTCTCTCAGCCCGGCGGCACACGGCCCGACAGAAATGCAGTGCAGAGCTGCTCTTGCCTCCAGACTGAAAGGAGAAAGCAGGTATTGGCTGGGGTAGGGCTAGGAAGGTGTGTCCCCTGCAGACAGGGACAGCCAGGCCCTGAACCCCGCACCCCCCGGCAATGTTCTGCTTCTGGGGGACCCCACTGGGGCCCACCCACTGAGCACCCCCTCCAGAGTGGGCAGGGCTGGAGAGGGACCTATGAGGACCTGGAGAGACTTAAGCGACTGGGAGACAGCTACCAAGACGGTTTTCTTCAGAGCCCATGGGTTTTTGTCAATACGCCCAGCCTGCAGCAGCCCCTAGGTTGAGGGAGCCCAGTACCTACAGGCAGAATGAAAGCTGTGAGAGGGGGCAGCTGGCTGGTGTATTTGTCGATCCACTGCTCTAGCGCCAGGATAGGCCCTTCTTCAAATGCGGTGTGCTCTGAGGAGTCAATGGGCAGAGCAAAGTTGCCATGAGGCCACTGCCTGCCAGACCAGGAAGGGAACCACCCTACACCTCTTCTTTCTGGGTGTCCCACAAACTGCCTCCATTGGCTCAGAAGGTACCGTCCCTCCCAGGGGCAACAGGCTGACTAGCCCACCTGTGGATTCCTGAGGGACTGGGCTCCCAGGGAATAACAGCTAGGAGAGTGCCCTCCCCCAACCCCAGGGCCTTCTGAACACCCAGGGCAGGCTCAGAGACATTACCTAAGTGAGCTTCCCTGGCCGAGGAGCGTGGTGTCGCCAGGGCGGACCCGACATCCTGCAACATGCACTGGACCTGGGGAGCAACAGCAGGTGTGAATGAAGACCTGTTCATGGTGGGCCAGCTGGAGGTAACCAGCACCACGTGGAGGGGCCACCAACATGCTAGTACAGTGCACAAGAGTCAGCTTGTTAGGGGGGTGCCAGAGCACAAATTCGTCCACTTTTAAAGGCAATCTGAACCTTTAACACAGTATCTCCCTGAGACACCTGACTCTATGGATGGGGCAACCTGGTGGGGGGCCTTTTTTGCAGTCTGAGGAAGGAAGAGGCTCCCATGGGGGCAGCTAGTGCTGGTTAAGAGGAACTTTCTCAGCTCTGGTCCACATCTCCCATGCCTCAGCTCCAAGAGGTTTTCGTCTTTTCTCTACACTTGACAGCTATGGATTTCTAACTTGTAATAGTTGGGTCAAAAGACCAAACATGATAGTGCTTTCTAAACTCTAAAGGACAAGGAGTTTTCAGAACATAACATCAGCTGGGGCATGTGGGGGCTTCAGGGGCAGGAAACCTGGCTGGGTGAGGCCTGTGCTCTAGCTAAGGGGCAGAGTAGGTTTGCTTGGAACAGAAGTGGACTGCTGAGGTCTGCTGAAAGGACTTCAGGCCCCAGTGTGATGAACAGCCAATGGGTTCCTGTGTTGACAACAGTCACACATGCCACCTATGACTTCATGCCTGGCCAGGGTCCACCTTAGCTGGTGGCTGTGGGGAGGGTGGAGGTCTGTGACCTCTGCCCCTGTGACTGCGTGAAAAGCAGGCCACAGTGGATGACAGCAGACCTTGGGTAAGTTAATTCACTGCTTGGGGTCTCTGCCTTCACAGTAGAGGGGGAGTAATAAGTGTAATGCCAGCCCATTTGGTTGGCCAGTTGCAGCGCTTACCCCAGGGGCTGGGGAGAGTTAGCATCGGTATGAGAACCAGGTCACAGCTCACTGAGGCCTGGCTTCAGGGCCTGGGCAAGTCAGCATTTCTGAGCCTTGATTGAGTTCCCTAAAAAGCAGGGATGTTAACCTCCTCCTCATAGGCTCCTGTGAGGATTGAACGGGATAAAGTGAGGGGAGCAGGGACTTGCTACCCAACCTCACCCACAGGCTGAGGGAGCAGCTCCCGGGGCCAGCCTGGGCTCCTGCATGACCCAGACACAGTTCCTGCCCTCGCAGTGCCCAGGCCAGGTGGGGAGGCAGATGGATGAACATGTTAACACTCCTTATGATGCCTCTGGGTATAGGGTATGGAAACCTAGGGGGTGGCCAGCTGGAGAAAGGATGGCCAGGGGAGGCCTTGAAAGATGAGATGTGGAAGCTGCAACTCAAAGATCAGAGGGTTTTTTTTGTTTGTTTATTTGTTTTTTGAGACAGAGTCTCAAGCTGTCGCCCTGGGTAGAGTGCTGTGGCATCACAGCTCACAGCAACCTCAAATTCTTAGGCTTAAGCAATCCTCTTGCCTCAGCCTCCCAAGTAGCTGGGACTGCAGGCACCCGCCACAATGCCCAGCTATTTTTGTTGTTGTTGTTGTCATTGTTGTTTTAGCTGGCCTGGGCTGGGTTTGAACCCGCCAGCCTCAGTGGATGTGGTTGGCACCCTACCTGCTGAGGTACAGGCACCGCCAGGTCAGAGGGTTTTAAAGCACAGGCGTCTTACCCCTCTGCAAACTCTGCTTGGAGATGAGCATGGCATATAGAAGTGAGCACTGCTGACATGCACAGTTCCTCATGGTTACACTGACAACCATTCTCCATCACACAGGAGTGGACTCATTCACAGAAGGTTCTGGCAGCTGAGGCCTCCAGCCCTCTGCAGCCTGGCAGCCTCACTCACTACATCTGCTCCCAAGAGCCCAAGTGGGTTCTAGCCAGGGCTGGAAGACTGAAGGGGCTGAGGACTGATGCTCCACGGAGCAGTTTCTAAAGACTCAGGTCAGCCAGACACAGTGGCTCATGCCTGTAATCCCAGCGGTTTGGGAGGCTGAGGCGGGAGAATTGCTTGAGGCCAAGAATTTGAGACCAGGCTGAAGAACACAATGATATCCTGTCCCTACTAAAACCATTAAGAAAATTGTTTTAAATAAAATGAAGACTCAAGTCAACATGTGGATGGAAACTGCAGTCATGTTCCTGGGTGTTCTAGGATGGCATCCCTGCCTTTGTGGGTCAGAAGCCCCAGTCCTTCATAAGGAGTAGAACTGTTATACTACCAAACAGAGGTCCCACGGGCTGAGGGCCTCTCCACACCCCACTCTGGGCAGGGCACAAGCTGAGGAACTTCACACAGGGTTTCTCAATCTTGGAGATACTGCCATTTGGGGCTGGGTCATTCACTATTGAGAAAGGCTGTCTTCTGCACTATAGAATATTTAGCTTTGCCCCTGGTCTTGACACACTAGATGCCAGGAGCACCCCTATCCCCAGATATTGCCCTGGGGGACAGACTGGCCTGGGTTGAGAATGGCTACACTCTGCATTCTCCTCACTTAGTGCAAACTTCACCACTCACCTTCAAAGGAGGATTATTTCGTAGTCCCCATTCTAGAAACTGAGGCTTGCAGGGGGAGCGGAACCAGACCCAGGTGACATAAAAGGGAAGGAGTGATTAGATGATGAATCTAGTTATGGGATTCCCAGGCCTCAGGAATGACAGATCCTAGTGTGGTGTTAGACCGAATTACTTACTTTCTGAAGCTCTTTGGCAAAGGTGTGGCCCTTTTCCTCAATTAATTCCATAGCAAACCTATGAAGAAAAAGGAAAAAGAATCTGCCTCTAATACAACATATTATGTCCCCAACCTTTGTCTTGCTGTAAGACAATAGATTCTCAGGTGGTAGGCCATTTAACTAATTTAGATGTAATAGCATGATGGTATTTTTCTTGCTGACAATAAGAACACTGTAACCTTCCATTGAGATAGAATGTTTCTTGAAATGCCTTTTTACACTCATTATTTACAGTTAATAATTCCTGTTTGAACACCTGCCAGGCCCAGGTGATCCAGTAGTGAGCAGAACCTGACACTGGTTCTGTCCAGCAGGAGAGGTGGGTGTGAATCAGATACCACACTACTGAATGCAAAGGTGCAAACTGACATCAGTGCTTTGAAGGAAAAGTGCAACAGGAGCCTAACCTGGCCTTGGCTAGCAGGGCAAGGAGGGCTTCTTAGAGGAAGCAATGCTAAAGGTAGGACTTCGAAGGCTGAGTAGGAGCTCCCTGGTAAGGCAAGGTGGGGCAGGGAAAGCAGGCTGCCCCAGACGCAGGTCAGGACCCTGGCACTGCCTCTCTTGAAACACTGCATTCGCTTCCCGCACCAGTCGGGGTCAGGCAAGGGACAGACATTGGGGCGCTGGAAGAATTCCTGGAGGACAGCTTTGGGAAGAGCTCTTCACAGAGGGGGCCAACAGAGCTATAGCAACTAACAAGAGATGGCAAAAACTAGCAAGGACAGGGCGCTGACAGGATGAAGGAGGGGGAGGAGCCACTGACCCTGGAGGGAGCTGGTTTCTGGGGGCGAGGAACAGGAGAGTTAGGTGGAGAGCCAGGCTGCCACCACAGCCACACACACTGCAGGATGGGAACATACACACTCCCAAACCTCTCTCCACTCACTCTCCTGTACTGCCTCCCATTGGCTGGACCAAACTGAAAGCCAGAAGACCAGGGAATCAGGTGATGGGGTCAGTAAAATCAGTCTCCCAGGCATAGAAAGCTGAAGAGGAGGCTGGAGAATAGATTTGAAAGGGCATATGAAGAACCAGCACATCTTACAATTAAAACAAAACAAATGAACATGTGATTCACTATCTCATGCAAGATTGGGTAGCCTATAGCCTCAAGGCCACATGTGGCCTGCCAGATCTCCAAGTGTGGCCCTGCTCAAGGATCCAGAAGACCACATGAGTCTGGACTGCAAGGGCTGTTGGGGCTGGAACAGTCCGGCTTCAGCACAGCAGTGTGCCCCAGGCCTGGCTCTCAGCAGGCGTCTAGAAGCCTCTGCTCACTGAGGGATGCTTCATGACCCAGGCCATGAATCAGGCCCTCCTCCATGCCCACCCCATGCCCTCTCCTATCACTTGTCACTGCCCAATTATTGTCTGCCTGTGGCTCCAGGGTTGAGTCTCTTAGGTTAGCAGTGCCTGGCACAGGAAGATGCCTAGTCAGCATCTGACAACAGAAGGACCCACTGGGGGCTCCCCAACCTGTCCCGTATCAACCAAGAGACAATGGCTGTTGATTGGCAGGTTCTGCAGAGCTGGTCCCTCTGCCTGCTTCACTTTGTCACTGAAGCCCCCCAAGCCCCTCAAGCCCTTCCCCCATACACTAAGGGGTCTACCTACTCTGCCCAGCTGGCAGACTATCCACATTTTCTGTCTTGAAAGTCTCACCTATACAGTCAGGCCTGTCACTGAGAAATGATAGCCACAAACAGCTAGCTTTTAAGAATAATAATAATGATGATAATAGCTAATATTATTATTAGCCACAAACAACTAGCTTTTAAGAATAATAACAATGAGAACAATCCAAGATGACAGCGAAGTAACAGCTTCCCTGCAACAGGGCATGGTGAGTCTGAGGAGATAAGACTCCAGGCATCTCTGGCTGGTGGGATCTGCCTATAATCATCCCTTTGAGGATACAGGGAGTCAGCAAGGGACTTCTGGACCTCAAGAGGAGGACAAAAACAGTGGAAAACTGGCAAGTAGTTGCGTGTGTTCGATGAACCTAATCCCGCCAGCAGCCATAAGTACAAGCAGAAGTGAGACTGCAAACCAGAAAGGCCTTACCTGTGAACTGTTTTGGTATTTTTGGACTTGGCACTTGAACTGCCTTAGGGAGAGCTTGAGCAGGAGTGTGGAGAACTTTGGGCATTGTCTAGGGCCCCAGACTGAGCAGCCAGACGGAGCTAATAGTGTTTGGCTGTGGGCCACAGGGAGCCATTGTGAGAGAACTGCCCCAGCAAGCTCCGCCCTCAGGGTTGCAGAGCAAGAATAGGGAGGGAGCTAGTAACCTAGGGACTGAGCTGCCTTACAGCCTTAACCCTCAGGGGCAGAGTGAGACCGGTTTTGGCACACTGGAGCCTCGGGCAGTTGCCCTGGGTAGAGTGCCGTGGCGTCACAGCTCATAGCAACCTCAAACACCTGGGCTTGGTACTGCAAGGACCTCCATAAGAGCTGTGCAGCAACCCCCAACCCGCAACCCGCGCCCGCTGGGCTTCCGCATGCCCTGACCAGGAACTGCGGGAGCTGCGCAACCCTGCTTCCTCCCTCCTGTACCCTCCCTGCCACACTGGCCCACTCGTCTGGCCAGGAACTCTGGTAGCCAGCCCTCCGGAGTCCTCCCTGCCCCTGAGCAGAGCCCTTCCCCTGGCCAGAGACTGCTGCAGCCTTGGGCTCTCTGTGCCAAAGTCACTGGGCGCCAGGCACTCCCAGAACTGTGCACACCACCTCCTGCCCTGTTTTTTTTTTTTTTTTTTTTTATTGTTGGGGATTCATTGAGGGTACAATAAGCCAGGTTACACTGATTGCAATTGTTAGGTAAAGTCCCTCTTGCAATCATGTCTTGCCCTCATAAAGTGTGACACACACCAAGGCCCCACCCCTTGCCCTGTTGCTGGATCCGGGTGTGTCACACTCCAGAGCTGCTTCGATGACCAGAACTCCCTGGCTGGGGCAGCCCCAGAGGAACTACACACAGTCACTCCCTACAAAGATCCAGCAACAATAGAGTGATCCCGCTGGGGTCTAATCTTGGACAGACACCTCCCCAACTCTGAGGACAGCCAGAGGCAATGGTGAAAAACAATCATGAGGCGAAATCAACAGAAAAACTCTGGGAATATGAATAATCAGAGTAGATCAACTCCCCCAAGGATCAATGAGGCAGACACAGCACAAGATCCCATGCACAAACAAATAGCTGAGATGTCAGAAATCAAATTCAGAATCTGGATAGCAAATAAGATCAAATTAGAATTCCAAGCAGTAACCCAAAAGATATCTCAAGAATTCAATGAATTCAAAGACCAGATGACCAAAGATTTTGACACGTTGAGACAAGAAATTGCAGCCCTCAAAGATCTGAGAAACACAGTAGAATCCCTCAGTAACAGAATGGAGCAAGTAGAAGAAAGGATTTCTGACATTGAAGACAAAGCTTTCGAATGCTCCCAAACTCTCAAAGAGGACGAGAAATGGAGGGTAAAAACAGATCACTCTCTCAGAGAGCTCTGGGATAATTAGAAGAAAACCAATATTTGTCTTATAGGGATCCCCGAAAGTGACGAAGTGGCTTCACAAGGCACAGAGTCTCTTCTCCATGAGATTATGAAGGAAAACTTTCCAGACATGACAAGAGATTCTGAAATTCAGATAGCAGACAGTTTAAGAACTCCAGCACGACTCAACCCAAATAAGACATCCCCCAGACACATCATAATCAACTTCACTAAAGTTAATATGAAGGAAAAAATTCTGAAAGTAGCCAGATGAAAGAAAACCATCACCTACAAGGGCAAGAATATTAGAATAACTGCAGATCTCTCTGCTGAAATCTTTCAAGCTAGAAAAGGATGGTCATCGACCTTTAATCTCCGAAAACAAAATAACTTTCAACCCAGGATCCTGTACCCAACTAAACTGAGTTTCATTTATGATGGAGACATTAAATACTTCAATGACATTCACATGTTGAAGAAATTTGCCATAACTAAACCAGCTCTTCAGGATATTCTCAGACCTATCCTCCATAAAGACCAGCGTAATCCTCCACCACAAAAGTAAACCCACCCAGAAAATTTTGATCAAATTCAAATTTCCACAGTTGCAAAAGGATTAAAAATGTCCACTGGACTCTCAAAAGGCTTATCAATATTCTCAATTAATGTGAATGGTTTAAATTGTCCTCTAAAGAGGCACAGGTTGGCTGACTGGATACAAAAACTCAAGCCAGATATCTGCTGCATACAAGAATCTCACCTTACATTAAAAGACAAATATAGACTCAAGGTGAAGGGATGGTCATCTATACTCCAGGCAAATGGAAAGCAGAAAAAAGCAGGCATTGCAATCCTATTTGCAGATGCAACAGGCTTTAAACTAACCAAAATAAGGAAGGATAAAGATGGACACTTCGTATTTGTTAAAGGTAATACACAATATGATGAGATTTCAATTATTAATATATATGCACCCAACCAAAACATCCCTCAATTTATAAGAGAAACTCTTATAAATTAAGCAGACATGAGCAACTTGATTTCCTCCAGTTCCATAGTAGTTGGAGATTTTAACACCCTTTTAGCAGTGCTGGATAGATCCTCCAAAAAGAAGCTAAGCAAAGAAGTTTTAGATTTAAACTTAACCATTCAACATCTGGACTTAACAGACATCTACAGAACATTTCATCCCAACAAAACTGAATACACATTCTTCTTATCAGCCCACGGAACATACTCCAAAATCGACCACATCCTACGCCACAAATCTAACCTCAGCAAATTTTAAAAAAATAGAAATTATTCCTTACATCTTCTCAGACCATCATGGAATAAAAGTTGAACTCAATAACAACAGGAACCTGCATACCCATACAAAAACATGGGAGCTAAACAACCTTATGCTGAAGGATAGATGGGTTATAGATGACATTAAAAAGGAAATCACCAAATTTTTGGAATAAAACAACAACCAAGACACGAATTACCAGAACCTCTGGGCTACTGCAAAGGCATTCCTAAGAGGGAAATTTATAGCACTGCAAGCCTTCCTCAAGAAAATTGAAAGAGAGGAAGTTAATAACTTAATGGGACATCTCAAGCAACTGGAGAAGGAAGAACACTCCAACCCCAAACCCAGCAGAAGAAAAGAAATAACCAAAATCAAAGCAGAATTAAATGAAATTGAAAAGAAAAGAATTATACAACAGATCGATAAATCCAAAAGTTGGTTTTTTGAAAAGATCAATAAAATAGATAAATCTTTGGCCAACCTAACCAGGAAAAAAAGAGTAAAATCTCTAATTTCATAAATCAGAAATGGTAAAGATGAAATAACAACAGACCCCTCAGAAATTCAAAAAATCCTTAACAAATACTAGAAGAAACTCTACTCTCAGTAATATGAAAATCTGAAAGAAATCGACTAATACCTGGAAGTACACCACCTACAAAAACTTAGCCAGAATGAAGTGGAAATGTTGAATAGGCCTATATCAAGTTCTGAAATAGCATCAACTATACAAAATCTCTCTAAAAAGAAAAGCCCAGGACCAGATGGCTTTACGTCAGAATTCTACCAAACCCTGAAAGAAGAACTAGTACCTATATTACTAAACCTCTTCCAAAATATAGAAAAAGAAGGAATATTACCCAACACATTCTACAAAGCAAACATCACCTTGATCCCCAAAAGGGGGAAAGACCCAAAAAGAGAAGAAAATTATAGACCAATATCACTAATGAATATTGATGCTAAAATATTCAATAAGATCCTAACAAACAGAATCCAACAACACATCAAAAAAATTATACACCACAACCAAGTGGGATTTATCCCAGGGTCTCAAGGCTGGTTCAATATACATAAATCTATAAATGTAATTCAGCACATAAACAAACTAAAAAATAAGGACCATATGATTCTTTCAGGGCAGCGCCTATGGCTCAGTGAGTAGGGCGTTGGCCCCATATGCCGAGGGTGATGGGTTCAAACCCAGCCCTGGCCAAACCGCAACAAAAATAAAATAGCCGGGCATTGTGGCGGGTGCCTGCAGTCCCAGCTACTCGGGAGGCTGAGGCAAGAGAATCGCATAAGCCCAAGAGTTAGAGGTTGCTGTGAGCCGTGTGATACCATGGCACTCTACCCGAGGGTGGTACAGTGAGACTCTGTCTCTACAAAAAAAAAAATAAGGACCATATGATTCTTTCAATTGATGCAGAAAAAGCTTTTGATAATATCCAGCATCCCTTCATGATCAGAACACTTAAGAAAATTGGTATAGAAGGGATATTTCTTAAACTAATAGAGGCCATCTACAGCAAACCCACAGCCAATATCGTATTGAATGGAATTAAATTGAAATCTTTCCACTTAGATCAGGAACCAGGCAAGGTTGCCCATTGTCTCCATTGCTCTTTAACATTGTAATGGAAGTTTTAGCCATTGCAATTAGAGAAGAAAAGGCGATCAAGGATATCCACATAGGGTCAGAAGAGATCAAACTTTCACTCTTCCCAGATGATATGATTGTATTATCTGGAAAACACTAGGGATTCTACTACAAAATTTTGAGAAGTGATCAAGGAATACAGCAATGTCTCAGGCTACAAAATCAACACCCATAAATCTGTAGCCTTTATATATACCAACAAGAACCAAGCTGAAAAAACAGTCAAGGACTCTATTCCTTTCACAGTAGTACCAAAGAAGATAAAATATTTGGGAGTATACCTAACAAAGGACGTGAAAGATCTCTACAAAGAAAACTATAAAACTTTAAGAAAAGAGGGCGGCACCTGTGGCTCAGTTGGTAAGGCACCGGCCGCACATACCGAGGGTGGCGGGTTCAAACCGGGCCCCGGCCAAACTGCAACCAAAATATAGCCAGGCGAGGGCGGCGCCTGTGGCTCAGTGAGCAGGGCGCCGGCCCCATATACCGAGGGTGGCAGGTTCAAACCCAGCCCCGGCCAAACTGCAACCAAAAAATAGCCGGGCGTTGTGGCAGGCGCCTGTAGTCCCAGCTGCTCGGGAGGCTGAGGCAAGAGAATCGCGTAAGCCCAAGAGTTAGAGGTTGCTGTGAGCCGTGTGACGCCATGGCACTCTACCGGAGGGCGGTACAGTGAGACTCTGTCTCTACAAAAAAAAAAAAAAAATAGCCGGGCATTGTGGTGGGCACCTGTAGTCCCAGCTACTCGGGAGGCTGAGGCAAGAGAATCGCTTAAGCCCAGGAGTTGGAGGTTGCTGTCAGCTGTGTGAGGCCACGGCACTCTACCAAGGGCCATAAAGTGAGACTCTGTCTCTACAAAAAACAAAAAAAACACAAAACTTTAAGAAAAGAAATAGCTGAAGATGTTAACAAATGGAAAAAATATACCATGCTCATGGCTGGGAAGAATCAACATTATTAAAATGTCTATACTACCCAAAGCAATATATAATTGTAATGCAATTCCTATTAAAGCTCCATTGTCATATTTTAAAGATCTTGAAAAAAATAATACTTCATTTTATATGGAATCAGAAAAACCTTGAATAGCCAAAACATTACTCAGCAATAAAAACACAGCAGGAGGAATCATGCTACCAGACCTGAGACTGTACTATAAATCCATAGTGATCAAAACAGCATGGTATTGGCACAAAAACAGAGAGGTAGATGTCTGGAACAGAATAGAGAACCAAGAGATGAATCCAGCTACTTACCATTATTTGATCTTTGACAAGCCAATTAAAAACATTCAGTGGGGAAAAGATTCCCTATTTAACAAACGGTGCTGGGTGAACTGGCTGGCAACCTATAGAACATTGAAACTGGACCCACACCTTTCCCCATTAACTAAGACAGACTCTCACTGGATTAAAGATTTAAACTTAAGACATGAAACTATAAAAATACTTGAAGAAAGTGCAGGGAAAACACTTGAAGGAATCAGCCTGGGTGAATATTTTATGAGGAGGACTCCCCAGGCAATTGAAGCAGTATCAAAAATACACTACTGGGACCTGATCAAACTAAAAAGCTTCTGCACAGCCAAGAACACAGTAAGTAAAGCAAGCAAACAGCCCTCAGAATGGGACAAAATATTTGCAGGTTATACCTCCAATAAAGGTCTAATAACTAGAATCCACAGAGAACTCAGGTGGGCAAGGGACTTGAAGAGAAACTTCTCTAAAGAAGACAGACGCACAATCTACAAATACATGGAAAAAAGCTCATCATCCTTAATCATCCGAGAAATGCAAATCAAAACTACTTTGAGATATCACCTAACCCCAGTAAGAATAGCCCACATAACAAAATCCCAAAACCAGAGATGTTGGCATGGATGTGGAGGAAAGGGCACACTTCTACACTGCTGGTGGGAATGCACACTAATACGTTCCTTCTGGAAGGATGTTTGGAGAATACTTAGAGACCTAAAAATAGACCTGCCATTTGATCCTATAATTCCTTTCCTAGGTTTATACCCAGAAGACCAAAAATCACAATATAACAAAGACATCTGTACCAGAATGTTTATTGCAGCCCAATTCATAATTGCTAAGTCATGGAAGAAGCCCAAGTGCCCATCGACCCACATATGGACTAGCAAATTGTGGTACATGTATACCATGGAATATTATGCAACCTTAAAGAAAGATGGAGACTTTACCTCTTTCATGTTTACATGGATGGAGCTGGAACATATTCTTCTTAGAAAAGTATCTTAGGAATGGAATAAAAAGTATCCAGTGTACTCAGCCCTACTATGAAGCTAAATTATAGCTTTCACATGAAGGCTATAATCCAACTATAGCACGAGACTATGAGGAAAGGGCCAAGGAAGGGGAAGGGAGCGGGGAGGTTAGGGTGGAGGGAGGGCAATCGGTGGGGCCACACCTATGGTGCATCTTAGAATGAGTACAGGTGAAACTTACCAAAGGCAGAATACAAATGTCTACATACAATAACTAAGAAAATGTCACGAAGGCTACGTTGAACAGTTTGATGAGAATATTTCAGATTGTATATGAAACCAGCACATTGTACCCCTTGATTGCACTAATGTACACAGTTATGATTTAACAATTAAAAAAAAGAATAATAATGATAATAGCTAACATTATTATTATTTGTGCTAGGCACTGTCCTAAGAGGATACATGGAATCATCTCACTTAATCCTCACAAGAACATGGTGAGGATAACATTATTACCACAGTGATTTGAAAGAATAGTAAATGAAGGCAAATCACCAGAGGGACCAGGTGATTTGCCTGAGATCCCAGAAACAGTCAGCAGCTGTCGGAGGTGGACAGGCTGAATTCCTCACAGATCTTCCAACTCAGGGTAAGGTGCCCAGTCAGGGGAATATTTATGTGACTACCCCTGCATGGGGAAATCAGCAGTGCTGGTGAGCTGAGACCATCAACTACTAGCTTGGATCGGAGAGGCTGAAATGTCTGTCTGAGATGAGACTTGCTCTCCCCACTCTCTTCTGCTGGCACCGTTATCTGGCCACCTTAGATGTTCCATGACCCTATGTCCTTGCTTACCTTTTACTGTAATCTCCCCTCTTTCATTCTTAACCTTGACTGCTGACTACTGATTGCTGTGCATCCTTGCACATACCCTCCATTATGTACCAAATAAAAAGACTCCTAGAAACAAGGCAGGTGTCCATTGTTCTCATACTGGCCCCCTAGGCACAAGGAACAGTGTATGCCCTTACAGGCTTCGGTTTTATGCACTAAGTTTGGTATAAGTTTCTTTCTTTCCTCACCACTGTCTCTCTTCCTGGCCACTGTCCCAGGCTGGGGTTCACTAGATGCCCAACAAGCAAAAGTGCAGAATTAGAACCCAGGTCTACCTAACTCTCGTGCACCTATCACTAAAGGGATACCGGTCAGATCTCAGGAGCTAGCACTTGAGATAGCCACTGTGCACACCATCACCAGCTTGCTAAGCGTGGTGGACTGTGCTCTTGTTCTCAAATATTTGCTGCCTCTCCCACCCACTGATGTCAGGTATGACTGGTTCTGACAAAGGAACTTTGAGTATAGAAAGGAGGTGTCATTCCCCTGAAGGCCCTAAGAGCCATGCCACTGTGAGCTTCATCATGACCACTTTTCCCTCTGCTACCATGACTAGTATCATCCCAGACAGAAGCTATTCTGACAGCCTGGGTCCCAGAGTGAAGGCCATGTGAAACAGAAAGATACCCATCCTGTGATGGGCTTGAAGTAGGAGCAGAAAATCCACCTTTGGTATCATAGGCATGAGATTTGGGGGTTGTTTGTTACCACAGCACTACCTGGCCAATCCTGACTGATTCCTTAAGTCAACCTTCTTAACTTAGTCTCATTTAAAAAACAGTCACAAAAAGGGGTCACATTTGTTGCACTGTGTGTTCTACTAACTCACCTCTTTCACTTAACATATGGACCTCAAAGGTACACACAGGCTTATCTGAAAGTGAGGGAGCCAAGGAAGAAGAAGGAAGGCAGCTTCGCACAGCATGAGACAAAAGCAGGAGCAGGCAGGGCAAAAAGAGAAAGGTGCCCATGGTCTGGCAGCCTTGGAGAGCTGACCAACCTGTGCTTCAGGCTGAGGCAAGTTCACTGAGGGTTGACAAGTGCCTGGACTGCCCAGCACTCATGAGAACTTCACATTAATTACACTTACTATTGCATGATTTAAACTCAACCTCAAGGCTAATCCTCGTTCATTTCTCTTACCCAATAGCTGAACTTAATTCATCTGTAGTTCCCATGGCTTCAAACACTTGGTCGTCTTTGGGTCTCCTTTCTCCTGTGAAGGTACTAGAAAACCCTGTGGGAAAAATGTTGAGCCACCCAAATTAAGACTTTCTTTTTCCTGATAGGCTGTTTTATTAAAAACTTTCAACTTGAAATATAACATATACACAGAAAAATGCTCAAATCATTACGTGTACAAATTGAAGAATTGCTACTGACTTTGCTGATCAAAGAACAACAACCCAGAAGCCCCCATCCTGCTAAAGAAAACACATGTGTGCACAGTATATACACGTTATCATTGTATTTCACATGAAATCAAAGCCCTTTTCATTTCTGTCTAGGTTACAGCCTCTGCCTTTCTCCCACAACCTCTGACAAAGGGAAAACCACCCCAAAAGTCAGGAGCTGCTCTGGCACTATCAGGCAGGCTTTGGTAGGCAGTGGTGTTCTGCTGAACACAAACCATTTCACAGAACAGCATGAGACAGGCTATACTCTATGACTGTGACAGATCAAGGCCCAAATAAGGCCACTTTGCAAACATGTCTGTGCATAGACCATAGTTTAAATTACAAAAGATAAACAAAATCTTTCCCGGCTAATGTAACTTCTGCATCTTTATCCATTACAGCTTTAGTACTTCTCACCCTTCTACCTTCTAGATAAAAATTGTTAAGGTAGCTCGGCACCTGTAGCTCAGCAGCTAGGGCGCCAGCCACGTAACACTGGTGGGTTCGAACCCAGCCTGGGCATGCCAAACAACAATGACAACTACAATCAAAAAATAGACGGGCATTGTGGTGGGTGCCTATAGTCCCAGCTACTTGGGAGGCTGAGGCAAGAGAATCACTTAAGCCCAAGAGTTTGAGGTTGCTGTGAGCCGTGGTGCCACGCACTCTACCGAGGGTGACACAGTGAAATTCTGCCTCCAAAAAAAAAAAAAATTTTAAGGTATTTAATTACAGAATTAGCCCTGCTCCTTGATAGCATCAAATCCAGAGCAACCCCCACGTGCTTAAATCCTCTCCCACACCATGCACTGCAAGCCCGATCCTATAGCCCTTTCCAGCATCCTCTTCCCAAGCTGCCTCATGCCTTGTTCTAAGGACCCAAATGACCTCACTTTGTTTGTCTAGAGATTGTCCCTGCAAGTCTTTGGCTGGAGGGCATCACCAATACCATCTGGTATGTGTTATTCCTATGCATGTTGTCTTTTCTATTGTGGTAACATATATATAACCCAAATTTTACCAGTTCAACTTTTTTTCTTTCAAGATAAGGTCTCATTCTGTCTCCCAGGCTAGAGTGCTATGGCATCATAGCTCACAACAACCTCAAACTCTAGGCTCAAGTGATCCTCCTGCCTAGCATTCAAGTAGCTGGGACTACAAGTACACACCACTAGACCCAGCTTATTTTTCTATTTTTTTGTAGAGATGGGGCCTTGCTATGTTGCTCAGGCTGGCGTTTTGACCTTTTTTAAGTTTATAGTTCAGTGGCATTAAGTACATCCTATGCATGTCTTTATATTTTTAAGTATACAAACATAAAACAATATAACTAGTGATCTGCATGGCTTTGAACTTCAAAAAATGGTAACATATTGACATATTCTTCTGCATTTTTTCTTTTTTTTTTTTTAAGACAAAGTCTCACTTTGTCATCCTCAAGAGAGTGCCATGACATCACAGCTCACAGCAACCTCAAATTCTTGAGCTCAAGCAATTCTCTTGCCTCAGCCTCCCAACTAGCTGGGACTACAGGTGCCTGCCACAATGCCCAGCTATTTTTTAGAGACGAGGTCTCGCTCTGACTCAGGCTGGTCTCGAACTTGTGAGCTCAGGTGATCCACCCACCTTGGCCTCCCAGAGTGCTAGGATTACAGGCATGAGCCACCATGTCCAGCCCATCTTACTTTTTTCTATACAACACCAAGTTCTGATAGTTTTTTAAATTATCAAAGTAATATATGCTCATTATAAAATAATAGACTAGGATAAAAGCATATAAGTAATGAAGCCCTTCTGTTCATTCCCCTCTCCCACAATTCAATCTTTCTCCCAGGTAACAGACTCCAGCATAACCTTTCAGATTCTTCTACACATGTCTCAACATACATATACACATACTTCTTGGCAAATTGATTGTTGTGCAAATTGCTTTTATCACTTGATATATCTTGGGTGTTTTTCACATAACACTTTTGTGATGTGTATCAAGATGTCGCATGGTTTTTAATGGCTGCAAAGAATTGAAAGAACTTTAAAATGCTGTCTGTCATATGTATTTCTTTCTTTCTTTCTTTTTTTTTTTTTGAAACAGAGACTCCCTTTGTCACCCCCGGTAGAGTGCTGTGGTGTCACAGGTCACAGCAGCCTCAAACTTTTGGGCTCAAGCAATTCCTCTTACCTCAGCCTCCCAAGTAGCTGGGACTACAAGCACCTACCACAACAGCTGGCTATCTTTAGAGATAGCATCTCGCTCTTGCTCAGGCTGGTCTGGAATGTGTGAACTCAGGCAATCCACCCACCCTGGACTCCCAGAATGCTGGGATTACAGGCGTGAGCAACCACACCCGGCCTGCCATACATATTTCTTTGCATTTTTCACCTGGTCCCACCCTACCTTTGTCTCCTGTTTTGGTGTAGATCTTCGGGCTCTTGGGTGTCTTCAAGGAAGGCTGTAGCCTAACGAGAAACAGATATCAAGAGGTGGTGAGTTTCCATCACTTACACAGAGGGGCACCTCCTTCAGTGGGTCTCAGCCTGCTGCTGTAACCTCAGAGGCAGGATTGACCCCTAACTTCTTGGAAGGTAATCTCTTTTTTTTGTCCACTGAGGCAAAGTGGACTTTATTTTTAAGTATATATTACATCTCTAGAAAAAGAATCCTAGGATTTTCCCACTGGTGTGTTTTCTTCTTGCTTCTTCCTGGTCCATGATGCCAGCTGACGTTGTCAGTACAATGAAACCAAACTGGCAGGATCAGAGAATATCATTCTGCCATTTTTCTGGATCTTTGAGTTGCACATCAAATCTGGGGCTGATCACTCCACACTTGTTTAACCTGCCTGTGAGGTTCACAATAATTTTCCCACCTCTGTAAGCATTGAGGATTTCAAATTCGCAATGTAATCATGCTTTAAGATTCAGTTAGAAACTGGACAATGATTTTGGAGAACAGGCTCATAAGAACCGAGCGTTTGCCTCTCTTTTTGGCATTGTTGATGCTCTTAACACCAGCCAGGACGTTCATGAGCACCATTATGGTGGTCTGGAAAGATGGCGGAAAGAGGACAGTAATCAATCTCTTGTTGACATCTTTCCCCTCCATCCCTTCTAGTTGCAAGCCCTTTGCAGGCAGCCTTTGTGTCTTGCTCACACCTATATCTACAGAGCAGCTGAGACAGTGCATTGTTCAATGCAGATGCTCAATATTTGCTGAAAAGTACTGATCACTTACTGTAGTCCCTGCACTATGCTAAGTGGATTACAAGCATTATCTTCTGGAATTATGCCTGGAATCTTTCCACAGTCCCAAAAGGTAAATACTACCTATTATCTTTGTTGAGGAAAATGTAGTTCACAGAGTGAGACTCACCTTCCTGGGTCATCCAGGAAGGAAGAAGCAGTGCTGAGATTCACACCTGAGTCTGTGTGAGAGTACAAAGTGTAACTTCTATCTTACCCCAAATTTTACCCTCTACTACGCCAAGTCAGGTCCTTTTGGAGGGAAAGAAACCTGGGCCACTTGCATTTTATGACACGTCAAGTATATGCAGAAATAAAGAATTGCCAAAACAGGGTTCAAAAACTAGCATTTTCGTGTAACAGCATAACAAATACTGTTTAGAACCGAAAATTAAAAAGTGACATTACAAGGTTATTTAACAGGGAAATCACTAGGTTTACGAACTGCATGAACCCATTAATCCATGGTACTTCTATGGGTTCTGAGGTCTGGGTTGGGGAGCAGGTTTCAAGGTGTATGAGGAAAGCCATTTTCAGATTGTGTTGGTGTTATCTGTGTGTCTTGGAGTATAAACTGCTTTGGAGATGGGTCAAAATCCGAGTCGAGGACCCTTCTGGCCCACATGAGATTTGCCCCACACTGTCCCAGGATAGCTGGGGTTCCTTCCAACTAGTCCGAGAAATTCCTGGTCTCTGGCGCACACGCTGCTCACGTTGTCATGATGACGTCAGGACAGCCACGGGACGTCACGTGGCGGTTGCCGCGGTGACCTCAAGACCGTTTGACGTACCCATGGCGACTACACCGCGATTCGCGGTAGGTGTTTGAGTTACCCCCCACCGCCAGACACTCACCTGTCCCCATCTTCCACGCCCTGAGGGCCGAGGTTCTGGAAACGGGGATGCAGGAGGCTGCCGGCGCGGAAGCACCCACGCAGGCCTAGGCGGCCTCTCAGTCCCCACACAGCCATGAGCCAGGCCGCTTGAAGGGGGCTGACTCCAGCAGGTTCCGGTCCAGGCCCCGGGGTGACTCCACCTACAGCCGGCCGCGCCACCGCTCAGCCGCCATTTTTCATTGGTCCGTAACTCTCGACCCAGGGCGGGAACCTCCTAGGTATTTGTTTCCCATTGGTTTGTGGAAGCAGTAGGGCGGGGAAACCTGGGGCGGCTTGGCTACACCACCTATTGGCCAACGTTCAAGCCAATCGGTGAAGGGACTCCCAGATCACGCGATTTCATTGGATGGACGAAAGAGGCCACCTCCCCCTGGCAAGGGCGCTCTGGGACTCCGGAGTAGAGAAGCTGCTTCAGCTCAGCCGAAGAGGAGCCGCGGCGGTGACAGGTGAGAAGCCAGGGGCTAGAGACTAGTGGGCTCTAGGTACGAGACCCAGGACGACCCTAAGCCCGGCGACTAGTTTCTCTGGCTCAGTTTCCCCAACTTTGGGAATCCGTCCTGAGGGGTCAGCAACATCGAATCTGACAGATGTGATTTCGAACTTTCGGACCAGCAAGAGAGGCTTCCCCCCTCTTAGCCTCAGAAATGGGGATCGCGACAGTAATTGGCTCATCCTGCGAAGGAGGTCTTAGTATAAGAGCGTAATTTTGCGTAATTTATAAAAATGTAAGATGCATATATCCGTAGACCCTGCTGCAAGCCACTTTCTAGAACTCTGTCTTGCAGAAATCCTCATTTAAGTGTGCAAAACGAGGCATAACGGTTGTTTTCTGCAGCCTTGTTTTATAATTGTGACACATTGGAAACAGCCTAAATGTCCAGGAACAGTTCTTTCTCGTCTATGATTTCATTTAAATTTCTGCCTTTAACAGAAGTAGTAGTGGTAAAAGCTAAAACCAAGAACAGAGCCGGTAGTACATAGCTACCAGTAAGTAATTGAGTGATTGCCATGTGCCAGACACTGCTGTTTCCCTTGCATTAATCTAACCTTCTTAACAACCCACTGAGGTAGGTAACGTTATTGTGTTCCCATATAAGGTGGGGAAACTGAGGTTCAGAGTCATTTAAGTGAGTTAGCTAAGATGACATCACGTGGGAGTGGAAGAGCTGGGATTTGAACCCAGATCTGTCTGATGTGTCCAGTTGACTGCTGCACTGTGCTGCCTTTCTGGTACATAGCAAGTGCTGAAAAGTAATTGCTTTTTTTGTTATAATGATGGGCTTGAAGTAGGCATTCCCTAAGATCAGCCTTCCTGTGGTTACCAAAAAATAAATCAACAAACCAAATAAGGTCTTTTCTGCAGGTTCTAACATCTGGGGACCTTTGCTCTTCTGTCAGCTTTCCCATTCAAGAGTTTCAGGAGCTATGTTGTCAGAAGTCTTGTTGGTATCTGCTCCAGGGAAAGTCATCCTTCATGGAGAACATGCTGTGGTCCATGGCAAGGTAAAAAGCCTTCAGAGCCTTCAAAGATTGGGCACCACTTCTCCCTGATGCTAATCTTGCAAGAAGGTAAAAGGATTCCCTGAACCAGAGGGAGCAGATTGGAGAGGAGGTCAGTGTCTCCTCAGCCAGACAAGGAAAAGATAGGTCTTTTGTCCACTGAAGTGCTTCTCTGGCCTCACTCAGTATGATAGAGAAAAGATGATGTATAAAGCCCTGCAAGTGGAATGAGATAACCTAGGAAGGGAGCTTTGGTGTAGAAGTAAAGAGATTTGAGAACTGAGTTCTGGAGCTCTCAGATGTTTGTAAGCTTAGAAGTTGGAAAATTTTTCTAGCAAAAAGGAGTCAGAAACATGCATTATTTCATTAAACCCTTACATTTACCCTCTGAGGTACATCCCTTTATTATCCTGTCTTACAGGTGTGGAAACTGAAGCTTAAGAGAGCCTTAGTAGAGCTCAAGAGTGAACCTAAATGTGTTTAAACCTAAAACTCATACTTTTTCCAGCCTCCACACTAACTGCCTAATGTTCCTAACTTATATTTCTCTTTGAAAAATGATCATTATGGAGAAGTGATTCCTTCGTATTAAGAACTTCTGAAGTTCTTAAAAACTTCTAAGTTCTGAAAAAACTTAACTTTTGCATAGAGAAGGCAAATACAAGTGTATGTTAACTCCTAATTGATTGGTGGTAGTTATGCCCAGGTTTAGTGGGAAAGTGTGCCAAGGTTGATTAGCAGTGTCTGCCAAGTACATAGGTGGGAGTGACCTACATGCTAATGTTTGCTTTAGCACATTGGTACCAGCTCCTTTGGCACTCACCCTTGGTCTTACTGCTTTTATTCTTTAGGTAGCACTGGCTGTGGCCTTGAACTTGAGAACATTCCTCCGGCTTGAACCCCACAGCAATGGGAAAGTGGGCCTCAACTTACCAAACATTGGTGTCAAGCAGGTCTGGGATGTGGCGAGGCTTCAGCTCCTGGACACAAGCTTTCTGGGTAGGTCCAAGGAGGAGAAACCAGGGGTAGAAAGAGCCTGGGGCCCTGGAAGAGAGGATGAAAGGAGGGCAACTGGATAGTTATTCTAGGTCAGTGGTTCTCAACCTTCCTAATGCCCCAACCCTTTAACACAGTTCCTCACGTTGTGGTGACCCCCAACCATAAAATTATTTTCGTTGCTACTTCATAACTGTGATTTTGCTACTGTTATGAATCGTAATGTAAATATCTGATATGCAGGATGTATTTTCATTGTTTTTTTTTTTTTTTGTAGAGACAGAGTTTCACTTTATTGCCCTCGGTAGAGTGCCGTGGCATCACACAGCTTACAGCAACCTCCAACTCCTGGGCTTAGGCGATTCTCCTGCCTCAGCCTCCCTAGTAGCTGGGACTACAGGTGCCCACCACAACACCCGGCTATTTTTTTGTTGCAGTTTGGCCGGGGCTGGGTTTGAACCCGCCACCCTCTGTATATGGGGCCAGCGCCCTGCTCACCGAGCCACAGGTGCCGCCCTGTTCTAGATGTTTTATACGTTTAAGCTTTACATTTAGGTCTATGATCTATTTTGAGTTAATTTTTGTGAAAGGTATAATGATTATATCTAGATTAACTATTTTGCACATGGATATCCAGTTGTTCCAGAACCATTTGTTGAAAAACTATGTTTTCTTCACAGTATTGTGCTTGTTCCTTTGTCAAAGACCAGTTGACTGTATTTATGTGAGTCTATTTTGGGGTGTCTATTCTGTTCCATTGACTACTTTCCCCAATACCACATTGCTTTGGTAAGTCTTGAAGTAAGGCATGTCAGCTTTACAGTAAGTCTTGAAGTCAGGCATGTCAGTCTTCTTTCTGCTTCTTCTTCAGTAGGCACCCACTATAATGTTTTTTAACGAGGAGAATGAATTGGCATTTTGTATAATTAAGTGTTATTTTTTTAAATGGCCAGGTATAGTGTCTCATGGCTCTAATCTGAGGACCTTGGGAAGCCAAGGTGGGAGGATCACTTGAGACCAGGAGTTCAAGAGCAGCCTGGGCCCACATAGCATAACCCTGTCTCCACAAAAAAATTAAAAATTAGGCTCTGCACCTGTAGCTCAGCGGCTAGGGTGCCAGCCACATACACTGGAGCTGGTAGGTTTCAATCCAGCCCGGGCCTGCCAAACAACAATGACAACTACAACCAAAAAAGTAGCTGGGCATTGTGGCAGGTGCCTGTAATCCCAGCTACTTAGGAGGCTGAGGTAAGAGAATCACTTAAGCCTAAGAGTTTGAGGTTGCTGTGAGCTGTGACACAACGGCACTCTAGCCTGAGCAACAGAGCACATTTTTGTCTCTTAAAAATATATAATAAAAATAAAAGAAACTTAAGCTTATTATTGGAAAATACAATCAATATTGAGCAATTGTAAGTAAAAAAGAAATCACCTGTTACTGCCCCTTTTCCTCCTAATAATGACTATAGCATTCTGGCATTAATTGTTCTGCATTATTTTCTTTTTCTTTCTTTCTTTTTTTTTTTTTTTGAGACAGAGCCTCAGGCTGTTGCCCTGGGTAGATGCTATAGCATCACAGCTCACAGCAGCCTCCAACTCCTGGGCTCAAACGATTCTCCTGCCTCCGTCTCCCAAGTAGCTGGGACTACAGGCACCTGCCCCAACGCCCAGCTATTTTTTTTTCTTTTTTTTTAGAGAAAGAGTCTCACTTTATTGCCTTCGGTAGAGTGCCATGATGTCAAAGCTCACAGCAACCTCCTACTCCTGGGTTTTAGGTGATTCTGTTGCCTCAGCCTCCTGAGTAGCTAGGACCACAGGTGCCCACCACAGTGCCTGGCTGTTTTTTGGCTGTAGCCATCATTGTTGTTTGGCGGGTCCAGGCTGGATTCAAACCCGCCAGCTCATGTGTATGTGGCTGGCGCCTTAGCCTCTTGAGGCACAAGTGCCGAGCCATCTGAATAATTTTCTATAGATGGGTAGTTAGATTGATTGGGATATGGAAATATCTTGGTTTTTAACTAAAATTGTGTCAGGCCATATGATAAACCATTTTTTTTTTCTTTATGTCAAGATTGTCTTTACATGCCATTGTGTACAGGCTTCTGTGCTAATTTGTGATAGTGTTGGGATGTTTCATCCACTCGTAAGCAGGCATTTCTTTCCATCAGTGGCACTACCTGCTCCAGAGCTGGAATTTGTTTTCTGTTCTCAATTTGCTGTCTCCTTTTCAAGCTAATGCCTGATTATTTGGTGCAGTGTTTCTCAGCCAGGGTGGGGCAATTGAGAATCTTAGGATTTCTTTTTTCCAAATTGGACATGAATCCTGGATACCTGCTTCCTGCTCCCCAAAAGAGCCACTCCCATATATTGCATCAACCTGGAATTAGAGTCAAAAATCCTCATTTTAGAGCAACTATTTTCAACCCCATTGTGCTTTGGCATCACCTGAGAGGGTCTTCTTGTGTTTGTTATTTTTGTTTTTACCAACACAAATGGATTCCTGGCCCTACCCCTCTTCTAGTGAGAGTTGGTAGTGATGAGGGAGTTTTTGAAAGGGGTTCCCCTGGATCATTCCAAGAATACCCTCAGTTAAAAGCCACTGCTTTGGAGCATGCATCAGAAAACAGAAAACCTGGACTGTGCTTTCCACAATACACAGGGCTACCCAACCAGTCCAAAAATGTCCTCTGAGAACCAACTGCTACTTTTATAGTCAGTAGCTCAAGATGGAAACAGGCAGATGTGGTGGAACATGTCACAGAACACTCCCACTCCCAATGCAGGTCTGGGCAGGTCACTTAACCCTTTGGGCAGTGAGCAGAATGGTTCAGCCTGACTGAGGCTGCTGTGAGGATCCAGCAGGGGTGGAGGTGGGCACCAGGGCTCTGATGCCAAGTGCAGTACATAGATAAAGGCTTGTTAGTGTCCCTCAAGAAGGAAACAAAAAGAATCAGAGCCTTTGGAGACATTGTCTACTAGGTTACGAGGATTTACCATCTTTCTTTCTATGTCCCTTTGCTCCCTCCTAATAGTAAGAAACACAGTGAACATTTATTAGTTATGTGTGTATACCAAGCACTGATAAGCATGTTGACATAGGTTACTACTCCAGAATTCTCCAGTGTCCCCTGCATGTAGATGGTGGTATTCTTTACCATTATACAGATGTGAAAATTGAATCAAGGTCAAGTGGCTCAGGTCACATAGCTGTTAGTGATACAGAAAGGATTCAGAACCGGCTCTCCCTAAACCCCAAAGCCCAGGCTCTTACCAACTGATCCATCGTATCACAGAACTCTGAAAGATCTGGGGCTCTGGAGTATATCATTAATTCATTCAACACATATTTACCAGGCACTTAACAGGTTCCCTGAAGTTTCCTAACTAGGCACACCCAGTGCCATTTCCCATTCCCTTTAGAATGTAACTCGAGGCTTGGGCAGTGATTTTTAAAGGTAAGCTGATCAGACTTGTTTTGCCTCCTCTGTGTCTCTGAGGAAAGTGCCCAGCCTCGTACACGTCACTGGGAAAAAACAGGCTACCTCACCTTTCCTACCAAAGCAACATCTCATGTTTACTGGTTTTATTCAAATGTCCTATTCTCACTCATTATCTTTTGAGAGAAGAAAATATGTGGGGAATAACTTAATACTCCCTTTGATTTTGGTTTTGTGTGATAGAAGGTGAAACCCAAGCCTTTAATTATTAAGCTAGCATTGTGTATGTGTGTTCAAACTACTGTTAATTAAGCACTTACTACATGGTCAGGAGCTGTGCTGAAAATTTTACATATCTTATTTAACTTTATCTTCATGACAACCCCATGAAGAGGTATTATTGTGCTTTCCACAATACACAGGGCATTCAGTATTATGTTTTTATGTTTATTACAAAGGAGAGAAACTGAGTTTCAGAGAGGTTAAATCACATGCTCAAGGCCACATAGCCAGTAGGTGGCACAGTCAGGATTTAAACCCAAGTGTGCTTGAAGTTATTGGATACTAGAACCATAAATTCATGTCCATCCATGTTCTGATTCTAATAATTCCTGAATTTTTTTGTATTCTGTTGTTTATAAGAGCACCTGAGGCCTCTTACCCACCTGTGTTTGCTTGTTTGCCTATGGGATAGGACAAGGTGATGTCACAGCACCCACTCCAGAGCAAGTGGAGAAGCTGAAGGAGGTGGCAGGCTTCCCCAAGGACTGTGCTGTCACCGAGCGCCTGGCTGTGCTGGCCTTCCTTTACTTATACCTGTCCATCTGCCGGAAGCAGAGGTGTGTGCATGGTCTGGGGGAGGAGTCCAGATTCAGCCTCCCACAGAGAAATAGGAAGGGTCTCTGTTCTTGCTTCTGCTGGAGAATGGCTTCCTCGTGATGTGCCAGGCCCCCTGCTAGACACTGTATATAAAGCATGCTTTTAACATTCACAGCCACTGCAGGAGAAAGGCACTATGGTCATTTTACACCTGGAGAAACCAAGACTCGGAGATGAAGACACATAAGGCCATGCAGCTAGTTAGCTGAGCTGGGGAGTTAATCTAGTCCACTTTAATCCTAACATTTACAGCTTAGCCTCATACTTCCTCCAGTTCTCAGCTTCAGTAGAACCAAAGCCAAGTTCTATTCTCAGATCCAAGGTGTGGCCCCTCCCACACCAGGCCTATAGAGGTAACTTCGTTCCACATCTCACTGGCTCCAGGGAAACCCTTTGATTAGCAGAGTGAAGCTTGTGTTCACTTTACCCTTTACAATAATAATCTGAGTTATCTAACTTTGGGGAAGCTGGCTCCAAGACAGGGACAGGGCTGTTCAGGTGGTATCACCTGGTGATAAGAGAACAGGAGTTTGAGAGGCAGACTGCATCATTTAGGCCCTAGTTGTGCCATTTACTAGCTTGCTTGAGGTGCTTATCCTCAGCTTTCTTGTCTACAAAACAGGTATAGCAATAGTACCTACCTGACAGTGTAGTTATGAGGTTAAATGAGTTAATTTATCTAAAGTGCTTGGCATGCAGCTTGATAAATGTAAGCTATTATTATTAACAATTTTCCCAGAAAACTATAGGGAGGATTAGAAATACATATAAAATGAGGCTAGCACTATAACTGGCATGTAGTGAGTCTTTGCGATTTTTTTTTCATCCAGAACCCAAAGGGCAAAACATCCCTTGAGCAGCAGGGTCCGGTGTCTGGACTCTGTGCTGAGGATCATTTGTAAGTGACCTGACACTTGTTGTCCAAAGCAGGGATTTTCAATTTGAGAGAGACATTGGGGGCAGGGATGTAATTCCAGAATTTTCCAGTCTGGATGGAGTGGGCACATGTCATTTGAAAAGGCAGATTCAGTATTATGATTTTTATGTTTAGAAAATGGGAAAAGTACTTAGTGGAAATGACTGAGTATGAAGTTTGACAGTTCTCGCTCGCTTGGGGGAAATACCCTTAAGATTCAGTGATTCCGAATTTTCTAGTGATCAAAAGCAGCCCCGTATTAGACAGGGTTGGGACATACTGTCTGGTGGAGAGGCCTCCCTGTGAACACACAACTTAGTGCACTGCAGTGAGCAGCAGTGGGGGTTAATTGCATACTGAGGGACCTGGGAAGAGAGGTAGGGATGGCCTACGTGGGTAGTCAGAGAAAAGTAGCACAATGGAAGTAACATTTGACTTCTCTAGGGAGTAAAGAGTCATGAAATTGTCTCAGGCAGAGTGCCCAGCCTATACTAAGAGCAGGGCCAGAGGAGAGCCCGGGGGATGGGGGAGGGAGGAGGAAAGAAGATTGGAGAAAGGGGATGACAGTTTGCCAAGCACTTTTAGGAGAAACTCTGTTTGGACAATGCAGTGATTCAGATGACTATGACACCTGTTTTCTAGTTATGTCTTTCAGCATGAGCCCTGTTGTCCACTAGGGGCACCACCTTTGGGGTCAGGAAATCCTAAGTGCATAAACTGGGCCAAATGCTTACAGTCAGGCCCTGCCAATGTTGAGCCCGGGGCCTCAGCCACTGGTTCATTGTTGGCACCTCATTACCACCTCATCTATCTTCAGGAGAGTCATATTTGGTTCCTGGGTGTGTTTCAGGGCCCTGCCGAGCCTGGACATCATGGTGTGGTCAGAGCTGCCCACTGGGGCAGGCTTGGGCTCCAGTGCTGCCTACTCGGTGTGTTTGGCAGCTGCCCTCCTGACAGCCTGTGAGGAGATCCGAAACCCACTGAAAGATGGGGATCACGTCAGCAGGTAACCATAGTCCTCACCTGCTCTCCCCACCGTCCTGTGAGGTGAGAGCGGCCATGGTGGCCCCTTTACAGATGAAGAAGCTGAGGCCCAGGAATGGATGGCCAAGGGCTGCACAGCTAGTGATGGCAGAGTGGGATTTGAACCCAGGCAGCTGGAATCCAGAACCTGAGCTCTTCTCTCCTGCCTAAGCCAGTTCTGCTCCTTTAGTTTGGCCCCTGTGGGTCCAAGTGTTCATGTACGGTAGGGAGAACTAGAGTCGAGATGTTGAGGGCAGTGAGTCAGAGGAGCCTTCTTACATCTGCATTCACTTGCTGTGTGCCCTTGGCCTGGTCAGTGCACTCCCCAGAGCTTCAGTGTCCCCTTTTGTCATAATACCCAATGGGTTGTTGGGTTGCCCTAAACAGTTGTGAATAAGCATATAAAATCATAGAAATCAACATAAAGGGGTGTATCTATTAGATTAGGGTGTCTTTCCTCCTTTGGGCACTCAGCCTAGTCTTCATGGAGGGCGTGTCACCTCTCTTCAGTTGTCATGGTGGAGGACCACATGAGGCAGCGAGGCCTTTGTGACGGGCTTGACCACACCCCCTCCTTTAGAAACCACCCTGAGCCTGAGTTTAGTTTAGAATGGAGTTTTTCTACCTGTGGCATGAAAATGCTGTGGTTTTCTGTTTGCCCTGGGTCCACTGGCTGTCCACTAGGGTTTCCCTCTCGTCCAGGAATTCCTTGTCTAATAAATTCAGACAGAGCCCAGGAGCCGCTCTAGTCCTTATAGTCTACAGCAATGGATGCCATTGACATTGTCTCCATGAGTATCTCCAGAGTTGCTCTGCATAGCCACCATGTGTGGAGAGAGGCAGGAGCTGTTCTTTAAAGAAGAGGAGGAGGAATCTGGTAGATAGTGAGAGATTGTACCTATAGGTAGTGCCATGCTGCTGCTTTTAGGAAGTTCAGTAAGATTTGCCTATAACATGCTGCCTGGCCCTGGGCAATCCCTTCTCCCTAGAACTCTAATTTCTCATCTGAAAATTAGGTCTCCTTTGGGGGCCTCTTCCAGTCTTGATGGTTGGCAATCCTGTGATAAGATGGTGACTTAGAAGAGTGGCTTCAAGATAGCTGCTCATTACTGTGCACTAATTGCTGCTTATAACCAAGACCAGTGAAGGTCTGGTTTCCTTGGGTCCCCTGAATAGACATACACAGGCCAGGGGGAGAGTGACTGTGTACAGGACCATGAGATCCTTCTCAGACTGCTTCTGAAAACCAGTTCTCCCACTTTCCCTGAAGACAGTCCTTCCTTCTCAGACCCCAAGCCCGGCTCTGTCCTGCCTCCTTGGCATATCTAAGTCACAAAGGACTGGAGCCTGGTCTCCTCCGAAAACATGAATCTGAGCCCCCAGAAGAATGAAGTGTGCGCAAAGTAGGAAGAAGACTGGCATTTGTTGAGCAGGCTGGGCCCTGGGCTGGGTCAGCTACCTGTTGATGGCTCACTTCTTCTCAGTCACACTGGCACCATTTGATCCCTGGAAAGGGCAAGCCAGCTCTGATCCAGTTTCAGGGGTTGTACAAGCCAGGAACTCTGGCTGGAATGCTCTCCCCCACACCAGCCCTAGCTGACTGTCCCTTGTCCCTCAGCACCCCCCAATCAGAGTGAAGCATACCCCATTTGGCCTGCATTGTTCTTATAGAAGCACCATCATCTTGGACTTAATTAAATATTGCAGTGTAACTGTTTGTTGGTAGTTAAATATTGATTGCTTATGGACCTTCATTTTCTCTAATAGACTCCAAGGGACATCTTATCTGTTTTGCTCCTAGCTGTGAACTTAGTCATGGGCACATGGTAGCTGCTCAGTAAATACTGAACAATTGAGTGAAGGGAATCTTCTTGGCACCATAAAGTTTAATAGTTAAGAACTTGGGCCCCAAGTCTGCAGGTATATTCTGATGTAGCAGTGAGTGATGCTATGATCTTCAAGGATGCTATTTTACCTCAGTTTCCCCCGCTGTAAGAAACAGGATAATAACTGTACCTTCCCTGTAGGGTTATTGAGAGAATTGTAAGAGATGGTCCATGTGAGAAAGCATTTACCATGGTGGGTGGCACGTGCTACTCAGTGGCCGGTGTTAACTCGTTATTAATCATAGCCTCACTATGTGAGTTGCAGGTCCAAAATAATCCTCATTTCACAGATGTGGAAAAAAACTTAGAGGGGGTAAGCGACTGCTCAAGGGTCCACAGCAAAAAAGTGGTTGAACTGGGCTTTCAGTGTACCCAGCTGTGATCCCAGGTGGCCTTTTTAGGGGGGAGCACACACCATCTCCTGGGCATTATACAAAGCACCTCACAGTAGCTTCTGTAAAGCAGACACTATCCCTAATTTTTTTTTTTTTTTTTTTTTGAGACAGAGTCTCACTTTTATACCCTTGGTAGGGTGCTGTGGCATCATAGCTCACAGCAACCTCAAACTCTTGGGCTCAGGTGATTCTCTTGCCTCAGCCTCCCAAGTAGCTGGGACTATAGGTGTCTGCCACAACACCTGGCTACTTTTAGAGACGAGGTTGTGTTCTGACTCAGTCTGGTCTTGAACCTGTGAGCTCAGGCAATCCTCCCGCCTCAGCCTCCCAGAGGGCTAGGATTACAGGTGTGAGCCACCACTATCCGTAGTTTATGGATGATAAAACTGAGGGTCAGAGGTGAAGCCATTGCTCAAGGATACCTTATGAATCGATGGCAAAATGGGTTTCACAGCAGGCCCACTGATTAATCTGTAACTCTGCCACCGAGTCATGCCATTCTCAGATGTCACACAACAATTCTCAGATGTCAGAATTCCCTCCCAAAGAGGCAAAAGCTGGGAGCACAGAGTGAGGGAACAGAGATGATTGCTTCTCCTTGTTTAATACTCATGTGTTTGGGGTCTGTTCACTCGAACCATTTGTGAGCCCACACCTGCTCTAAAAAGCAGCAAGGCTGCGTGCTTGGGAGAGAGCCAGGAACCTGACCCACAGGGCTATCCAGGCACCCAGAATTCAAATTCATAATGATTGTGCTTTGGACCTACTTGCAGGGCCTTGGGAAATGGTCACACTTGTGCTAGCTCTTCTTAAAGGCAGGCTTGGTTCAGGTGCGGGTACTTAGGGAGTAATTACCAGCTGCTGACTAGACACCTTGCACAGAGCACTTTGCCAGCATTAGACACATGTGCAACTGGCCACCAAAGAGGGTGGACCGACCATTCTCCAGGTGGGCAGAGTGGGGCTCAGAGAGGATAGGTGACAAGCCCACAGGCACTCAGCTAGTAAGAGGCAAAGTAGGACTGTGGGAAACCAAAGCCTGGTTCTTCCCTGCCCCAGGTGGCTTTCAGAGAGAAGGGAGTGTTCAGTGTGGTCTTTAGCTGCAGAGGTTCAGAGGTGTCTTATTCTTTCTGAGCTCAAAGGCCCAAGCTTCTTTGCCTCTTGGTCTCCACCAATCACAAGCTGTGAGGCTATGACCTCTGCACCCCCATCACCACCACAGTAAAGATGTACTTCTGTGTCTTCAGGTGGACTGAACAGGATTTGGAATTAATTAACAAGTGGGCCTTGCAGGGGGAGAGAGTGATTCACGGGAACCCCTCCGGAGTTGACAATGCCATCAGCACATGGGGTAGGTGCTGCCTCGGGTTTGTTTTCTTTTTATCTTTAAAATTCTTAATACAAGTGTAGATGCTCAGGCATCTGTGTTGGTTTGGGATTAATACAATCAGTGGATTCTGAAGAAAACAGTATTTTCCTGTCTGGGCTAGGATGGAAATGGGAGAAACCCTGGGGCTCTACCTCATACCCTCTGAGTCAGAACCTCTGGGGGGTGAGGCTGGGGCCTGGGAATTACAGCTTCAGTGAGCTCCCAGGGGAGTTTGCACAGATAAGCTGCAGAACCATTGCCCTGGAGTTTGCAGACCACAGAAGCAGCCACCCCTGGTGATGGTGATGATGCTTGTGTCCTGGGCCTAGATACTGAGTCTTGGGCCCTGCCTTTACCAGGTGGCCATGGGAGTAAAGCTGGGCAGCCTGGAGGGAGGGGAAGCACCCATGAGCCCATGGCCTGGGGAGAGCTTCCTGGCAGCTGAGAGGATCTTCTTGCCCTCCTGAACCTTTTGTAACTGAAGCTGAGATGAGTAGTTATGTTGTTTAGCCTGTTGCCTAGGTGGGACAAAACTCTAACCTCAACCCAAAGTCCAATCTCTCTTCCAAGAGACAAAAATCTGTAGCTTTCCCACAGCTCTACGGCACTTGTTCTCTCTTTAGGAGGAGCACTCCGGTACCAACAAGGGAAGATCTCACCCTTAAAGAGGTAATTTGGGGGTAGAGCAGCAGATTCCAGCATGCCTGCATCACCTTGTCCAGGGGGAGAGTTCTGCATCTTTGGGAAGTATCATCTTTGGGTGTCACTGGCTGGCTCTCCCCTGTCGTGGCCCTCACTGTCCACTGGCAATGAGAAATGCCTGGCAGTTACTTTTCCCTTCTCCACTTTGGAAAGTTTAGAGGAGAAAGTCATGCATGGCTATCCCTTCACCTTCCAGAAAATGGCTGTGCCCCCCACATGTGTCTTGGCTGCTCATTTATTTATTCATTCATTCGTCTATTCGTTTTGTAAATAAGAATTGATCCCTTTCTGTGTTCCTGCTGACACTAGACTAGGGCCCAGGAATATAAAGATGAATCTTGGGCACAGTTTTCAAGAGCTCTCAGTCTGCTGGGGATGTGGAGTGTGGGTTCAGACACGCACACAGAAGTCACCAAAAAACAACATGACCATGGTCACAATGGAGGCACCCACAGTGGGCTTCTAAGGGGCTCAGATCACAAGTGACATTTTCCAACTCTTAGCTTTTTTTTTCTTTAGAGACAGAGTCTCACTTTGTCACCCTCAGTAGAGTGCTGTGGCATCACGCTCACTTCAACCTCAAACTCTTGGGCTTAAGCGATTCTCTTGCCTCAACCTCCCAAGTAGCTGGGACTATAGGCGCTCGCCACAACACCTGGCTATTTTTTTGTTGTAGTTGTCACTGTTGTTTAGTAGGCCCAGGCCTAGTTCGAACCCACCAGCCTGGGTGTATGTGGCTGGCGCCCTAACCACGGAGCTACAGACACCAAGCCTCTTAGGTTGTTTTATATGTTTCTACACCCATTCCCTCAGTGGTTCTCAACCTGTGGGTTGTGACCCCTTTGTAACAATGAAAATACATCCTGCATATCAGATATTTCATTACAATTCACAATAGTAGCAAAATTACAGTTATGAAGTAGCAACAAAAATAATTTTATGGTTGGGGGTCACCACAACATGAGGAACTGTATTAAAGGATCATGGTATTAGGAGACATTAGGAAGGTTGAAAACCACTGCTCTAGAGTAATTGGAATCAAGTGCATTTTAAATCTCAACATCCTCTGTTCTGTTAGCACCCATGGTAGAAATGTCAGGTGCAGGAAATTAAATGTGGCAAAATGGAGCCAGGTTTTTTAGCTATTTTCCTGAGCCCTCTGTCAAGTTGTCTCATGTCATTTTCCCAGGACAGCTGACAGGCTCAGTGAAAGTCCCAGTACTCTCTTACCATCTTCAGTCAGGGAAGCTCTCTAGGCTGATGAGCACTAGATCCTGGCCCACTGCCCTCACCTGTGGGGCCACTCTGTTGTCACTCAGCATGGTGTGCCACCGCCTGACCCTGTCCCAGTGCTCTCAGCTTCCTGGAGCCGAGCCTACCTTTCTGAGGCGCTGTATCAGGGCTTCTCAACATTGGCACTATTGACATCTGGGGCTGATAGTGTCTCCAGACACTGCCTATTGTCCCTCGGTGGGCAATATCATCCTTGTGCCTACCCCTGCTCTCCATGGGAGCCATTTAGGAACATGGAGCAGCTTCTGTTGGCTGCTCATGGCCTTACTGTCAGTGGAGCCCAGGGCCCCTTTGCCAGGTGGAGGTTGGCCCTGCCAGATGTCCAGAAGCCATGCAGAACCCAAGTGGAGGATTCTCAGACACCTTGGCCTGCTCCCAGGAGTCCATAGTCATAACTATAGTAGCCAGAGAGAAGCATCCAGAAAGTTCTGAAGCTGCTCTGGTGGACAGGGAGTGGCGACCTAAATCTGGCTGCAGGTCTGGGAATCGTTAATGGATGCCGTGGCATTTCATCACTTCATTGTTTCCTGAGAGCCACTTGTGTCCTAAGCACTGGATTAGGCCTGGAGCCATAAGACGTGGCCTGGGTACCCTGAGTGTATCAGTGGGGGGGAGTCAGGAAATGAATGGCAGGACGTTTGCAAGGTGGGGGCAGGGGAGGGGCCCATCATTAGTACTGTGCTGGGCAGAGGCTCTGGGATTCAAAGGCCCAGTTTTGAATCCAGCGCTGCCATTTGCTGACTGGGGACTCCCAGATGAGTCACTCCTCTGAGGCCTTCATCTCCTCATTTATATAATGGGGGCCTTGAGTGTGAGGTCAGAAAAGCTATTTATGAGGTGCTTGGCTCTTTGCTGATAAAGTTTATTCATCCAGGTCACAAATCTTATTGAGCACCTACTATGTGCTGGGCACTGCTGCCTCAGCAGGGAACAAAACAAAGTCCTGCCTGCATGGAGCTCACACTTCTGTGGGAGGAGACAACCAGCATAGAAGTAGCTCTGGGAGAGCAGGCCAGGCAGTCATTAGTGCCCTTTGGAATCATAGCAGGGCCAGGGACAAGAAAATGAAGGAGCGAGTTGGTAGGATGGGGGACTAGGGAGCCACCCATGAGGGGACAGTTGAACAGAGACCTGAATGAGTTGTGTAGTGTTCAAAGGCAGGTCCCTAGCAAAGGAAATTGCAAGTGCAAAGGCCCTTAGGCAGGGGGAGTGGCCTGGCATGTGGAGCAGCTTGGAGGCCAGAGTGGCTGGGGAGAGGGAGCCCTCAGGGTAGGGAGCAGAAGAGAGGGAGGGGAGAAGGTGGGGCAGGCCAGGATCACACAGCTCCTACAGAAGATAGACCTGAGTGGTGGCCACTTATGTTGTAAGAGCCCTGGGTTTGGTGGCAGACCTATCTGCAGAGGTCTTGTCTAAGACAGATGAAGATGCAGTTCTCAGACTTCTCCCATCCTGGTGGAAGGGAACAAACTGACCTTTGCTGCTTACTACAGGGCGTCTCAGTGAGCAGATGGCAGGTTCTCTGAGAAACCTGCAGGTCAGACTCCACATTAATCCCACCAATGGCTCAAAGGGGAGCTTTTCCTCTAGACCACCACATGGTGCTTCTCTATAAAAAAATGCATTGTGAAGTGGATCAAGATGTGGACTCCCAGAACACTGCCCCTTTGAGGAATGGCTTGTCTTTGAAGGGAAGAGAAAAGCCAAATAGAATGTTCATCTTTTGTAAAGTTGGAAAAAAAAAAAAAAAGCCAGCCTACAAGGCTGAGAATCGATATTAATTTCATGGGCTTTTGGGCGGTGAGATAAAAGTATGTTTCTGGCAGCCTTTCCCAGCCCTATTGGATTTTGCAGTTGTGAACTGTGAAGAGAGAGGGAATCAAGGTGTCAGGGCTCTGCCGGGCTCCAGCTGTCTCAGGCTAGAGCATATCCAGATGCCCCGCCCACCACCGCCAGGGCCTGCAGCACTGGGAAAGGCAGATTGGAAATGTTGGCTCAAGCCCTCGAAGACAGCTAACCACAAGGACAATTAGGACTGTGACTTTAGGAAGGATTAGACATCCTCCTGGGCAGATGAGGACAGCAGTGTCATTCTGGAGAATTGGCTAGGTGTGGCTGTAATCACATCTGGACCAGACTTCTGGTCCCAGCACCATCAAGTAGAGCAAAAATAGGCTCATCATTTGGGGAACTGGCCTCCCTGTGCCATCCTGCAGTGACCGTCTCAGGGAATAGCTAGCCCGGGCATCTGTTCCAGGGCCTGGTGCTTTGTCTTTCTGAAACTCTGGCTCCCTAAGGTGATACATACAACTGAACCCTGGCTCCTCCTTGCACTCTCTGCTGTAGCCTCTCTGAACTTGTAATCCAACAAAGGTGCCATGTTCTACCCATCCAGGCTTTGCACAGGCTGCTCCACTGGCCAGAAATACTTGTCCTTTGCCCTGGTTAGTCCTTACACATCCCCAGTATGCAGCTTCTGTGTCATGCCTGGAAAACCTTCACAGACTTTCTCTACCCCTTCCTTGGCCCATTGGCCAAGCTGTGCTTAGGTGTCTGATTGATGCTGAATAAATGAATGAGTGACTAAAAAGCCAAGCAAGGGTGTCCAACTGTCTGTGGGCTAAGGTGGAGACATAGCTGTGGACAGTGGCAGAAGCCCCAATGTCACTTGCTGGGACCTCCGTTTCCTCTTCTGTGTCAGGGCAGGGTGGTGTCCTGGATTGCTCCCAGTCCTGAGCGAGCTCCTGTGTCTTGAGCTCAGCGTAGATCTGCCCCCTCTTCACCCCACAGGCCACCGGCTCTCCAGATCCTGCTGACCAACACCAAGGTCCCTCGCAGCACCAAGGCCCTTGTGGCTGGCGTCAGGACTAGGCTGATTAAGGTGCTTCTCCTCTTGGGCAGGTTTCAAGCAGGGCCGTGATACTATCACATTGGGATTTTCGGTGTCTCCCTCTGGCTGCTGGGTTATGGAAAGACCCAGTGGGTGGTGGATGTGGGGAGTGTTAGAGGAAATGATTTTGGCAGAAAAAGGTGATACTCTCTGTGCCTACACCCTGGCCAAAGAGTGGGACTGGGATTCCTGAAAGGACAGTGATCAGGTTCATTAGACACGCTGGCATTGCTGCAAGAATTCATCTCCTGAAGTCGAGGGCAGCCAGCAAGGCCAAGACCAGGCCCAAGGAGAGGAGGTTTCCCCTGAGAATGGGTGTGGTTGTAGGGATACCTCTGCCCCATTGCCTGGGCAGCAATCCTGCTCTCAGGCCTTACCTGCTATTCCTTCCTTTTCTTTCAGTTCCCAGAGATCGTGGCCCCTGTCCTCACCTCCATAGATGCCATCTCCCTGGAGTGCGAGCGTGTGCTGGGAGAGATGGCGGCAGCACCAGCCCCAGAGCAGTACCTCGTGCTGGAAGTAAGAGTCCGACTGCAGGGGCCGGGGCTACTCAGTCCATGCCACTTAAGCAGTGGCTCCCCAGTTGGACTGTGCTTAGGATCCTCTGGGACCCAAAATGTAGAGGCCAGCCCCTGACTCTAGCCTAATGCTCTCAGGGTCCCGAGGCTTGGGCCCAGAGTTTGTGTGTGTGGTCACATGTGTGTCTTCCCAGATTATTCTGAGTTAATGAGAGAGTACCCTGAAAGAGTTTAGGGCAGTACCTGGCACATAGCAAGTGCTATAGGCCAGATTTGGGGTCCCACATTTAAGGGAGTCAGACCCATGTGGTTAGGCAGATATATTGCTGTTAATACAGAACTCTCTGTCGGTCCAGGAGTCATTTCTTACCTGGTCTCCTCTTTCCTGCTATTAGTCCTACCTGCATGTGTTCATTCAGCAACTGTTTATCAACTGCCTGCTTTGGGCCAGACAGGTTATAAAAAAAATTTTTTTTTTTTTTTTTTTTTTTGAGACAGTGTCATTTTGTCACCCTCAGAGTGCTGTGGTATCATAACTCAGAGCAACCTTAAACTCTTGCCTCAGCCTCCTGAGTAGCTGAGACTACAGGTGCCTGCCACCATGCCTGGCTAGTTTTTTTTGAGACAGAGTCTGCCCTGGGTAGAATGCCATGGAGTCATAGCTCGCAGCAACCTCCAGCCTCCTAAGTAGCAGCCTACAGGTAGCAGCCACAACACCCAGCTAGTTTTAGAGACAGGGTCTCACTCTTACTCAAGCTGGTTTCTAACTCATGAGCTCAGGCAGTCAACCTGCCTTGGCCTCATAGCGTGGAAGGATTACAGAGGTGAGCCACTGTGCCCAGCCCTAAAATTATTTTTTCATTATTTTAGCCCTAGCCACCACCATTTGCATAATTTCATTGTAGAGGCTGAGATCTTGTATTTGCATTTGGTCAGGGCTGTGTCTGAATCCCAGCTCTACCTCTGCCCTCTCATCCCATGCTCAGAGGTCCTGTGGGTGACACACAAACCTGATGCCTGGAGTGCCACGAGCTCAGTGAGCCAAAAGGCCCAGGCTCCTCCTCCTTGGGCAGGGTCCATCTGGCCTAGGGAATATGAACTGCCATTAAAAAGCCAGCCATAAAGAAGGAGAGGATCAGGCAGCCCCTGGCTGGTGTGGCTGTGAGGTAGCTGTCCATTGCAGGTACAGGAGGAGGACCCCTCAAAGGGGCCATGCAGTCTCTATCTCACCACAGCCCCCAACCCTCTGTGATTTATTACCCGCTTCAGTCATTGCCTAGAGCCTCCCTGATCCCTGTAGGCCTTTGAGTCTACAGCCCCGATACTGAGTGGAAGCTGCTACTAAACCATGCCTTTTACAAATGATCTTTCACTCGATCCTTACCACAACCTACCTATGAAGTGGCTGCCTTTCCCATTTTATGAATGTAAAAACTGAAGCTGAAAGAGAGTGATTTCTGAAGTTAGCCAGCTAGTGAGTGGCTGAGCCAGGGATCAAACTGACTGACTTGCTAATTCCTTTTTTCAACAAATCTTTAATAAGCACCTACTATGTGCCAGGTGCAGGTCCTCCATCTAATTCCCACTCCTTTGCTCTCCCTCCCTCTCTGACCTTTGTCTTCCTGGCTCTCCATTCCTTCCACATAGAAGGGAGGAAACACAGTCCCCTGAGTAGGAAATTAATAATGATAGAGTACTGCCTAAAATATACCCTGTTGAGCCCCTGGAGAATGCCATAGAACAGCACATTGATTATACATTGTGTATATTTTTGGCTGTGGCAGCCACTGAAATGTGCAGCTCAGCTTCTGGACAGCTTTGCACTCAAACTAGTGAGCTGTTCTCCTGTGTCACAACCTGTCATCTGATCCTTGACAGATTTTGGATCAGAACGTGACAGGTGTCTGGAACCTGCCTCAGCAATGTGACACCTGGAGCTCAGGCGCAGAGAGAGGCCCCCAGAAGTCTTCTTTCACATCCAGCCTGCTGGGCTGGTGAAAGGCACCTGGGGCTGCCACTGGGCCGTCATGCCTGTCTGCTCATTTGTCAGACGTGCTGGGGAGTGGGGAGAGCTGTCCCAATCCTGCCCGACCAGCCATCCCAATGCGGGAGAACCAAGTGGGCCTCAGCAGAGATGTCTCAGTGACTGGCAACTGATGGCGTACAGGCATTTCCAGCACCTTGGAGCAGAACTTTGTGCTGTCAAGCCTGCTTGCTTCCCACAGAAGTGGGTGGCGGCAGGAAGGCCAGGGGTGCTCTCGAAGGCAGGGTAGGCAGGAGCTTCATGTCAGGCAGACCTGGTTTCCAGTGCCAACTTAGTACCTTACTTGCTTAATGACCTTTGGCAAGTCACTTGCACCTCAGAGCTTCAATTTCTCCTTCTGTAAAGTAGGGATATTGGCAACATATCCATAAAGATACTAATAGCAGCAAAGCACTTATCTCTTGCCAGATGTTGTATAAAAGATTCTTATGATCCCTGTTTACAAGGGGGAAAACAGACTCAGAACAGAGGACCTTGCCCAAGGACACACTACCAAGAAGGGGCCGAGCTGGGATGCAAACCCAGGCCTGCCTGACTCCAGATCCCAGCTTCTTAACTTCCCAAGGGCGGGAACCATGGCTGGATTCTCAGCCTCATTGCCCTGGCTTGTGAGCATTTCCTACGTAAAGTATAAATAGCAGATAATAGGCAGTGGTAGCTGTTTGTTTTATTATTTCATCCACGTATGTCTTGTTTGATCCTTGGAGAGCAGTTTTATTATGCATAATTGAAGAAAACTAGACAAACATTTAGCTGTTTCTCCCACTCATGACCTTGCTATAACTACAGCTCAGTTCTTATTCTGAAGTCAGTCCCTGAGGCAGCTGTAGGATAGCATATTATTTGAGACTTTAACTTGCAAATGACAGAAACCCACCTCAACTAGGCTTTAGCAGAAAAGGAATTTATTGGCTCTTAACTGAGAAGAGTAGAAGTAAATGGTTTCAGGTATAGCTTGATCCAGGGGCTGAAACAATGATCAGGAATTTCTCCATCTTCCATGCAGATAATTTTGGCAGGCTGTGTCTGAAGTCAACTAGTTTAGAGGCTCCTGTAGAAAGAGGCAGAGAAAATAGTGGGAGGGCCCTGACTGGCCCACCTTGGGCCACGTGCCCATTCATGATCAATTACTAGGGCAAGAGGCTTCTGTGGCCAGGCCTAGAAAACATGCTCACTGCTGTGGTGTGAGCCCTGAGGGAAGTCCTGCAGGAAGGAGGACAGTAGAGAGAGAGAGTGTGCCAGCAGGTGAGCATACTTTCTCAGCCTCGGGCAGGCCGGGTGGGAACACACCTCACCTTTTCCTCCAGGAGCTCATGGACATGAATCAGCACCACCTGAATGCCCTTGGTGTGGGCCACGCCTCTCTGGACCAGCTCTGCCAGGTGACCTTGGCGCATGGACTGCACAGCAAGCTCACTGGTGCGGGTGGCGGCGGCTGTGGCATCACACTCCTCAAGCCAGGTACCCAGAGGTGGGCCAGGTTGCCAGTTTGAGTTTGGATGAGGAGTACACCTGGAGAATTCCCTTGGGAAGAGAAAGTGGCCTATGAACGAGTCTCAGCACTGATGTATGGCCTTATGCAAACTAATTAACCTCTCTGGGCCTCATTGGTTAAGTAAGGATGAGAGCACATAGCTTGCAAAGTTGATGCACAAATTGAAAGAGAAAAGTGCATTTAGCTCTGTGCAGGGCAGGGCTGTGATAGGCTGTTGTAGTCACTGTCACTACCACCTCCTGGCCTATCAAGCCTCCCACAAGCTTGAGAAATAACCAGCGCATTGTCAGGCTCTATGTCTGCCCCACCTTCCACTCCTGCCTCTTGACATGGCCAGGATGGGGGTCGATCTTGCTACAAAATGAAAGGGTTTTCTTCCTGTTGACTTTTGGGAAAAGAAGCCTCCTGTGCTAGTAACTGGGGACCCGGTAAGGGGCTCCTGGTGGTGTTTCCCAACCAGGGAAACAGCCCTCAGGGCTGTTCCTGGCATATAGGAGGCACCAAGTGTTCCTGTCTGCCTCTGTTTCCCTCTGTGCTCTATGTCTCTCGTTTTTGGTCTCCCTTCTCTTATTTCTTTCCTCTTCCCCGTTTTTCATCCTTTGCTGTGCAGCAAACCCACCAGTGGCCCCAAGGCATACCGTTCCCTGGGAGTGGTGACTTTCAGGCCTCAGGTGGGGCCGCACCCTCACTTCAGCAGACCCTGACTGTTGGTTTCTTGTTCAGGGTCCATGATGATGCTAGAGTTGCCATTTGTGGGATGTTCCCAGTGTACCAGGCGCCATGCCGAGCACTTCATTGGCATCCCATTTAAGTCTCATAGGAACTTCAGAGGGGTGGGTACTATTAGCCCCTTTCCTAGGTGAGAAGACTGAGGCTCAGAAAGGGGAAGTCACAGCAAGGCCACGTGAGAGAGCCCATGTTTCTAACTGTAGCTCTATAAACCCCCAGGGAGGTGAGGGTGCAAGGCTCGGCATTGCAGCACCTTCAAGACCTGTTAGGAGCCTCTTTGTGCCTCCCAGACCTGTTGGCTTGGGTGGGGTCAGAGCAAAAAGGTATGACAGGAAGACCTGATCCCTGGGCCTTTTCTTTGAGATGAACTTTCCCCAAAGGAGCAGACAGTTGTCACTGGTGACCTGCCTTCCTTCCCCCCAGGTCTGGCACAGCCAGAAGTGGAGGCCACAAAGCAAGCACTGACCAGCTGTGGGTTTGACTGCTGGGAAACCAGCATTGGTGCCCCTGGAGTCTCCATTCACTCAGCTGCCTCTCTGGACAGCCCTGTCCGGCAAGCCCTGGATGGCCTCTGAAATGAGCCTGTGATGCTGCTACCCCACCAAGAGCCCATTCTGGATTATTCTGGGGGATGGATGTAGCCTCCGTGCTGGCCAGTGGGTGCCTAGCTCCTCTATGATGCCTTTCCTGCTGGCAGTGGGCCCAGTCACAGTGGTGGAACTTGAGTCTGCCCTGGGCTGAGCTGCCAGAACACTCAGCATCCTTTTGAGCCAGCCAGACAGTGGGGCCCAATGGGGTCTTCTGAGACTTTAGACCTGAGACATGAGGAGGTTCCCCATCTTCCCTGAAGCTCCCACAGACCTATCTGCTTTGGGCACCTCCACCTTACCTGTGAACTTCTTGGCCCCCATGGATGGATGTCTGGATGCTGGGGTCTGGCTGCTGAAGCAGGGTGCCTGTTCTGTCCCTCTGCCTGGACTCTCCACCTGACTCTCCAGGGCCAGGCACCTCTACCTCCTCCAGGAAGCCTTTTCTGACCCCTGCTGCACTTCCCTCCTGTGTTACCTGCCATCTAGTCTGAATTGTCAGCACTTTCCATGCCTGCCCTTCTGCCCAACTAGCTGGGGCTACCCCAGGGACTGCCTGGGTGGTGGCCTTTGCCTTCTGCCCTCCAGCCTGAGGGGTGGCTAAATGAAGGCAGGGTCAATGTGCAGTTTCTTCCAGTCTGCACCTGAGGGGTTTGCAGAAAAGATGGCGCAGGAGGAATAAAAAGATCTTGAGGAATAAAAAGATTTTACTTTTCCAGAGAAAAGTAAAAAAACCCTTTATTCCATGTGCAGAAAGACAAGGGCTGGGTAGACTCCAGCCCATCATGCCTGTCCCCGTCATCCCTTCTTCTCCAGCTACTTTCTTGGTGGAGCTCTTTTACAATTGAAGGAATTAAGGGCTTTGGGTCACTGTGTGTGTCTCAGGGATAGGGTGGTTTTCCCAGATGGCCTTTCCTATACAGGGCCCAGCATCTGCCAGGACAATGCTCTCAGGCCATCAGCACAACTACAGGCTGCTTTTCCAGAAGGGAAATGTAGAGCTTCTTAGCATCTGGAATCACAGGAACCCAGTAATGCACAGACTTTTGTAAACAAAAAGCTGCAATAGCCTCTGGGACGTTCCTTTCTGAAATTAACTGGCCAGGTGGAGAAAACAGACTCTTGCTGTTCATTGCCCCAGTGCTTTTATGTTGCTGGTCAAGCTGGCTCATTCTGAAATGGCGGGATCCACTGGGAAACCCGTGTAGGTATCGCTTAGTCAACAGAACCTCTGGGAGCCACAGGTCTGCCAGAGGCAGGGCAGAAAGGTGGGGGTGGGGCAGGGATTGCAGGTTTTGGTTCAAATGGCTTAGTGTGCGTCTGCCCTTGGCCACTAGGGGGCAGCTGGTGCCTTTCCCAGCTGACGTCTTCTGGGGAGGGTGAGAGAGCCTGCCTGGAGCCAGCCTGAAGAGTGGAGATCCACCTCCATTCCTATTCCCAGGTTCCTCTCTGGGCCTGCCTGCGGTCACTGCCAGGCACAGGGGAGCAAGAGGAATGACAGCTGGCCCAGCATCACTTATGGCAGTTCCCTGGCCTGGCCTTTAAAACACTGCATAAAACCATAATATTAATACAGAGCTTTCAGCAGAGGCCAAGCACTGTTTTCAGTACTGTACATATGTCATCTCTAAATCTCTTTCCCAACCCCAGAGTGCAATTTTACAGATCAATAAGTTAAGTTCAGAGAGGTTGAGTAACTTTTCTGAGGCCACACAGCTAATCAGCATCTGAGCAGGATTGAAACTCAGTCTGACTCCAGAGCCTGCTTCTGCTGGTTGCAGCTCCGTGCACAGATTCATTGCAATTTTATAGCCTTCCTTGCTCAGGCTCATCATTTCTTCTGGATCCTGATGCACTTGGTGAGGGCCAGTCCTTGGCATGCATATTTTCCTACTGTAGTTTGAGTGAGCATCCAGGGCCCAGAGGCACGGTTCTCAGGGAAGATGCTGGTTGACAGCCAGTTCCAGGAGTTGGGCCTAGAGTTCTCCCGGAGCTTCCGTAGGTATCCATGGCAGCTATAAAATGGGTTGGAGTAGAGTCTGAGGCCCCAGAGCCTGCCTGCTCTTTAACACACTCTTTCTCATTCACTGGGGACAGGATGTCACTCCTGGAGCAGGGAGTGCTTTGTCCCAGTGAAGTAGCCAGCTGTGTACCTTGGCCAGCACAGCCTCTCCACCCAGCCACCACTGCAGCCACCATATGGGCCTCTTGCCAGCCACTCCTGGCCACCTGTCTTTGATATACATTTGCAGACAATTTGCATGTACAGCCATCACTTCTCATTGCCTAGTGTGGTTTTGACTCCCAGCTGTATGTTACAATCCCCTGGGGAGCTTCTGAAAGACACCCAGGAATGCCTGGCTGCATCCCCAGATATTCTGATTTTACTGATCTCAGTGGGATTCCATCACTGGTAACTTTTCCCAAGTGATTATAAAGTGTGGCCTGGGCTCCACTTTACCAACCCATTAGACTTGGCAAGCCAGTTCATTTCTGGGGGCCACAGCTTCCTCATCTAGAAAATAGAGTGACAGTGCCCACCTTATAGAAGTTTCATAGTGATTGAAAGAAAATACACAAACAGCCCTTGGCACTGTACCTGGCATATAGTAAATGCTCAATAAATGCTTCTTATAACTGTCTTGTGCTGAAAGATAAGGTATCTTTCAGAGCCCAGAAACATCAGAATGGTATACAGAGCTGGTTAGAAGCTCCCCCCATTGGTCCAAAGCCCCTAGATTGAGATTCCTCAGGTCACTGTTGGAGAAACCCAGCTAATGCCAACTGGATTTCCCACCTCCTGGCAGACACATAGTACCGCATCCCCTTTGCCAGGTGGATAGCATTTGGAGCCACTCCCAGCTTCTACAGCCCATCATGAATTAATACCCACCCTCACAGCCTGGTTCCCAGGTCTCACATTGGGAGATGGGCAGCAAAGACTGACGAATCACCCCCAACAGTGGCTCCTGTGGTTGCCCATGTTCTTTCTGCCAATGAGGATTCTTTTCTGCCTGAGAATGTTTCCCGTGGACTGCTGCCAGGTGGTTGCATTTGTTGGTGGCTGGCTGCAGGTCAGCAGGCACGATCAGGCCCTCTGAGTGTGCTTAGACCAGTCAGTCCATTTGCCTCTCATTTTTTTTTTTTTTTGAGATATAATCTTAGTGTCACCTGAGCTAGAGTGACATGGCATCAGCCTAGCTCACAGCAATCTCAAATTCCTGGATTCAAGCGATCCTTCGCCTCAGCCTCTCAAGCAACTGGGACTACAGGTGTCTACCACCAAGCCTGGCTAATTTTTTCTATTTTTAATACGGACAGGGTCTTGCTATTGCTAAGTGATCCTCTGGCTTCAGCCTCCCAGAGTGCTGAAATTATAAGAGTGAGCCACTGAGCCTGCCTGAGAGCTCTGTTTTCATTCTCATTCCTCAGCAAGAACTCTTTGTAAGGCACCTAGTCTTGTGGCCTGCCCCTCTCAGGTGTCCCCTTCCCCAGCCCTTCCTGACTCGCAGCTAATTTTGGACAGATTCCTTGGCTGTCCCTTAGCACCACTGTCTGCCATGAAGGGGCAGAAAGCTGGGTTTCAGGCCAGGTGATGTGCCTCTGGAGTCTAGCACATGTTTTTGGCTTTCAAATTCTAACTTTTCTATTATTACAAAAACATTTCGTATACACTGTAGAAAGAAGACACAGATAAGCAAAAAAAAGAAAAAGTACTTTTTTATAGACCACACAGAGATTATACCTATTAACAGCTTCCACCTTAGCCAGGCACAGTGGCTCACACCTATAATCTTAGCACTTTGGGAGGCTGAGGCAGGTGGATCACCTGAGCTCACAGTGAGAGACCAGCCTGAGCGAGACTGAGACCCCATCTCCAAAAAATAGCTGGTCATTGTGGTGGGTGCCTGTAGTCCCAGCTACTTGGGAGGCTGAGGCAAGAGGACCGCTTGAGCCCAAGAGTTTGAGGTTGCTGTGAGCAATGATGCCATGGCACTCTACTGAGGGCGACAAAGTGACACTCTGTCTCAAAAAAAAAAAAAAATCTTTCCCTCTGTGTGCACTTGTGTATGTATATTGTGTTTGTGCTCTTCAGTACAATGAGATCATACCATTAGTGCTGTTTTGTTACCTGCTTTTTTTTTTAACATTCACCTTTCTGTGTCAATATGTTTTGTTTTGTGCCTCTACCTAAGATGAAATCTGTGTCAATATATTTTAATCTCTAATGCACAGGCCGTAGTCACATTTCCCCCCAGCTGTCCCCACAATGTCCAGAACCCTGTCCAATACACACATCTGGCTGATACAGCCCAGACTTTTCTTTTAATGTAGCACAGATGCACATACATTCTCACTTTTTTTCACCAGTACATGACTTGCTTAAGACACCCCATGGGACACAGAGGTCTTCTGTGCTGGTCGTTCAGAATCCCTGTGGCAATGGGAGCTAACGCTTTGCAGAGTACCTACTGTGAGCCTGGCACGGTGCTGTTTTCTGTGTGCCTGTTCCCTGTGCATCCTCTGTTCTGCTGGTGAATAAACCGAGTCCCAGGGAAGGGAAGTAACTTGTCCAGGATGGTGAGGTAAGCAAGCGGCAGAGCAGGATTTGAATGCAGGTCTGCATGACCTCAGAGCCCTGCTTCCAGCTTCTGTTCTAGGCTGTTATCTCAGAGAGGTGACCAGTGACCTCTCAAAGGCCCCTTTCCCCTTCCTTGTCCGATTGACAGCTCAATTCTCACCTCCTGGCTCTTCATTGCTGGACACTCATTGGACCACTCTGCCTGTACAGCAAAGGGGCATACTGACCGTGCACAATGTGTCCTCATCTCACAGAACTGAGCCTGGAGCCTTCACCTCTCCATGTGCAAGCAGCTGGGCACAGGGTTTGAAAGAGCCTCACACTGTGTGTCTTCTCAAAACTGAAACGGATAAGGGGAAAAGTCACCCATGTCAACCCAGCAGATGTTTCGGATGCTTGTAATTACAGTCCCAAGTGTCAAAGACAGGAGAACCCTGGGAGATCATTCAGTCCAATGCCTCATATGCTGTTGATGGGGAAACTGAGTCCTAGAGAAGGCAAGAGACCTGCCTATGGTCACACAGTGAGTGGACTCCTTGTTTTTGCCTTTTGGTTTTCTCCACACAGTGCAGGCATCGCAAGAGGGACACGTGGTGTCCAGAGACTCATCTCAGGACCTAGAGCAGGGACTCCCTGCTTTCCTCTCTCTCTGTTACATTCTTTGCCAGCAGTGTGCTAAACCCTCAGGCGCCATCACATTTAATTCCCACAACAACCTGGGGGTGCAAGTACAACAAAATAATAGTACCTTTTCTAAAATCCTGCTGCCGGGTGTGAATTGGAATTGAGACTTGCAGAATTTAGGGATAGACCCTTGTGTGTCATCCTTAGTGGCTTCTGGGACAGCCTCATCCACTCTTGACTCTACAGCAAAAGGTATGAATAAAGAGCCCCACTAAGTGGAGTAAAAACCACAAATAATGTGTGTCAGCCCACAGGTTTGCTGCCAAATGAATATGGCTCCAAGCTTCTGGGTTTCAGAGCATCTTGGATTGTGGGCCTCAATTATTCTCCCATTTTGTAGAGAAATAAACAAACGCTCTCTCAGATAGGTTCAGTGATTCGCCCAAGGGGGCTTGAACCCTATCAGTCTGGCTGGACACAAACTCCCTCGATGCAGGGGCTGCCCGGGGCACATCTTTGTCACTTGGTGTAAGAGGGCTCTGTGCTGTCCAGTGGGGTCTGAGACACTGTTCTGCCTGGGGCAGAGCCCTGAGTCTGGGGTATACTGACTCAAGCTATTAGGTCAAACCAAAGTCTTTTTTACTTTTTGCCACCATAAACCTGGTAATGTGACAAATGAGGCTGCAGAAAAATGGCCCAGTGATGAGCCCACACCTCCAGCCGCTGGGTTTTCCTGGGGGTCTGTGTCCTCCTGCAAACTGGGGGCAGGAACGTGGCCATAGTCTGGGGCACCCTCTCCTCCTAACCTCCCCCACCAAGCCTCAGGAGGGGGAAGGGAGGCCCAAGTACATCACTTCCCACTACACTTAGCTTATTGAGGGGACACTTAGTGACACACAGGAGGTAAGATACAAGATGGCAATTGGGCCTCTTTGACAGGCAGCTCTGCCAAACCCGGCTCACTTCCCTGGCTCAGAGATTAACAGGGTCTGTTATACAATGTTTCAAATCTGATAAGGAAAACATCCATTTTGAGGTATTTGCATAATGTGTTGGCTGAGGCTGAGGTGCCCCTGCCTGCTGAATTCTGAAGGGTTGGAGGGGCTTTCCTAGGATGCACCTGGGGCCTCTGGGGTGTCCTTCCTGCCCAGGGACAGGAGCTGCCAGCCCTACCACTGCCAAGCGCTGCAGGCAGAGTCTGGGCCCTTGGTTGCAAGCACTATTCACTCAACTCATGAAATGCACACCTACTATATGCCAGGAGCTTGGCTCGGCCCCAGGCAAGGAAGGTGATCAGCTGGAGCTGCTCTTATCCTCATAGGCATGCTGGCCCCTAGTTCCAGATGTTCGCACATCAGTGCCCTCCAGCATACTCATGGCAAGTACATGAGGAAAGTGTTGTGAGCCCTATTTTCCATATGAGGAAACCGAAGACCAAAAATGAAATCTGTGCCTCAAGTCATGTGATCATTAGGTGCATAATCTACGCCCTGAGAGAGGTCTCTGGACTTCAAGTACAGTGCTCTCCCTGAGAAGACCAGATGGAGAGGTGAGCATTTCTGGGAGAAGGGAGGTAAGCAGTACATGGAGAGGGGAAGGCAAGGAAAAAGCCGAAAGAAAGAGGATAAGAAGGCTCACTGTGTCACCCTTGACAGGTCTCTTGCCCTCTCTAGGCCTCAGTTTCCCCATCCATAGAAATAATTGTGTCTGTTAGCTGTGCCAGGGACTTTGCCTTAATGCCCTTGTTTAATCCTCCCAGTTGTCTGTGGGCTTTGGGATCAGACAGATCTGGTCTTGACCTATGGCCTGACCACATGCAGGTGTGGGACTTCAGCAGGCTGCGCCATTTCTCTGAGACTGAGATTTCTCGTTGGTGAAGTGGAAATACTAGGAAACAACGCGCATCTCAGCCTGTTATGCAGAGCTCCAATAAATGGGAGCTATTGTTATTATCAGAGAGGGAAACTGAGGCTCAAGAGGTGATGTCACAGCTCAAAGGTGGCCATGCCAGGATTGGAACCCAGTGACATCTGACTCCAAAGCTGACGTCTGCCTTTGACACGAGGCCAGGCTAGGTTTTGCTGATATGTCCTACCCCTAGAGGGAGCAGAATGGTGAGAAGAGCCAGCCCTTCCAGCCCCAAGGGACCCAGGCAACAAGTTGGACTTGACTGAGCTGCTTCAGACGCTATGTAGTCCCCAAGACCACAGTGCCACCCAATGATTATTATGGGTCTGGGAGTCAGAGGACACAACCTTGGAGAAAGAGAATCCCCTTGAACTGAGCACCTGCCTTCTGTTGTCAACATGGCCACATCTGCTTCGTGTTCCCTTTGGCTTTCACCCAGCAGGGGATGTTCTGCATACACAGCTGGCCTGGTCATTGGTGGGCACTGGAGCAGCTCTCACTCACCCCAGGTTGCCATCTGCCTCAGAGAAGCATGTCCACCATTTGGGAAGGGATAACCATCCATCAAGACCATTCCCTGAGAGAACCACCTAACCCTACACTGTGGATGGGGAAACTGAGGCACAGAAGCGGGTCACATAGTCTCTCTGTGGTAGAGCTGGGACTCAAACCCAGGCTTCCTAAACGGCAGAGGGGCCTGAGTCGAGACAGAGTATTTCAGGCCCAGGAAAAAGAGCACAAGGGCTGCTAAGGTGTCCTCATCCACCCTGGGAGGGGCTGATTCCTCTGCCAATGGCCTTAGTGAGTTTTGACCAGAGTGGGCTTTGCAAAGGGCTGAGGGTACACAGATGCAGAAGCCACTGATGGAAGGTGGGATGGGTGTGTGAGGCAAGGCCAAGGTCAGGACTCCCATCTTTCCACCTGACTCCTGTAGTTGGGAGAGCACTATACAGGGAGTCAGCCCCACAAAAAACACCCTGGGCTGTGGCCTCCTCCGGTTTTCCACCATGCTGAGGAACTCTGCCTGCTCAGGGTCTCAAACTCACAAGCCTGCAGGGGCCACTCGGTGAAATACATGAGCCCTGCTCCAGCTTCAAGCTAACTGTTACCCCACAGGCTGGTGGACCAGTCCAAACCTTTCCATCTACAGTAGTTTTGACAGAGAATTCTGAAATCGGGATTTGGGGATAAAATTAGATTTTTTAATACTGTTAAGCAATAAAGAAAAAAATCAATTAAAAAAACACAACAACAAATGATCAAGTCAACCAGCTGCAGACTGAAAACCACCTGGGGTGGAAACCTCCTTCAGAACTGGCACCCCCTGTCCATCCACCCCCATCCCTGCTCTGGGGAGTGGGCTAGGGAGTGGGGGGCATCACCAGTCGCAGGGCTCCCTCCCCGAATCTGATTACCCTTGGGTGCTCCATGAAAAGGCAAGCGGGCGGGTGGCAGGGCAGCGGGGGCACCAGAGGCTGGGTTGAGAGCTCTTCCCCGAGAGGCACAGATGGTATTTTTTTTTTTTTTTTTATTAGTGTCAGCTTCGGCTTCTTTCTGCTCTGATGAATAGATTCTAAAGAGGCAGTGACATTATTTGAGATAACAGAGGGAGCAGGAAAAGGGTCCCGGGTGGAGAGAAAATGGCAGAGCCAGCAGATAAAGGGGAGATCTGAGGGGGTGGAGCACCCTGGCTGGGGTCCCCTCCCTCCAGTTCTTTGATCTCTCCTACAAGCTCAGCTCTGTGCAGCAGGGGTGGGAAGCTGCCCACTGGGCCCTGGCCCTGGGCAGTGAGGCCCGGACAGCTGCGCCAGCACCCACTCTGCTCCCCGGCAGTCCCGCTCGCTCGCTCGGCAGCCGGCCGGCCATTCTGCCTTTTCAATTCGATTCAATTAGGCCGCCCTGCTCGGAAGCTTGTCTCCTCTGATATCCAGTTTAACTGACAGGGGATTAGTGCTGTTGGTATTTTTCTTTCTCTCTCTCTCTCTCTCTCTCTCTCTGTTGTTGAACTGTAGGCAGGGCCAAGGGACCTGGGTTATTTATGGAGCCGGCTGGCCACACTGCCCCTCTGGGACTTGCTTCCTTTGGAGGGGGCTGGGGACCCTGATCTCTGCTGCCCACACCCTGCTTCCTGGTCCATGGGCTTGAGGGCCTGGGCAGTGGAGTGTAACAGCCCAGACAGGACTGGATTGTAATCCCAGCTCTGCTGCTTGCTGGCTATGTGATCTTGGGTAAACAGTGTCACCTCTCTGAGCCTCAGTTTCTTTATGTGGAAAATGGAGATATATGATTAACCACCTCCCCAGGTGGTTGTACAGGGCAAGCTTTGTGGGGAGGATCAAGTGAAGTGTGGGGCATTCAGCTGCCCCCATGGGACATTCATGTCACTCAAATGTGAATGAGTGACAGTTCTGCACCAGGCACCATGCTGAGTCCCACAGGAGGCCATGGTAGCCCAGCATCCCTGGCCTGCCTTCAGGAAGCTTGCATTCCAATGCAGCCCATGAAAAAGAAATACGATGTCACTCATGCTGTGTGTTCATTCTGGAGTGCTAGGCAAATGGAAGCAATGACCACGATGGAAACTAGGACCAAGCCACATGTAGGCCCTTTGCCTCTGCTGTTCCTTCTACCTGGAACATTACACCTCCACCCATATCACACCATTAGCCTGGCTGGCCCCAGGCCTCAACCGACCACTCACCTCCTCAGCGAGCCTTCCCCATCAACCCTCCTTCCAAAGCAGTTCTCCCTGCTGCCTTCCAGCTCTTCCTTTGCTTTGTTTCCAAACTGTGCCACCATTTGTTGACTTGTCACACTGTCTATCTCCCTGAGGACTGCTAGCTCTCTGAGGGCCAGCTGCTCTCTCTCCCACTTCTAGCACAGCCCCTAGCATGGTGGTAAGAGCTTGGGCCTTTATGATTAAATGAATAGATGAATGAATGAAGTAATGAATGAATGAGTAGAGGAGTAGAAAGCAGCCTATAATGTTCCCCCACTCACCACTGCCCTGGGTCTACCTCCATACCCTGCCCCAAAGGGCCTGCTGGGTCTTAGAATGGGTGTGGGTCAGGGGTTGGTCAGAAGGGAGTGGGTGTTCTCTCGTCATCCTTTCTGCACCACAAGGGATGGACGGGCCTCCCTAGACTCTCCCTCTTATGTCCAGGGGGCTGGTGAGTCCTTTGAAGTGATGAGCTAGAAAGGCCGCCCCCAGCCTAGGAAATGTCCTCATTTAGGGGGAGGGATGAGCTGCCAACACCCACCTGCACCCCCTTCCTCATTCCATTTAATGGATCTTGGTGGGAGGACTAGACGTGGGGAAACGCAGGTCCAAACAGTTATACAATTCAGTGCAATAAAATAACAGCCACCACTTATTGGACACAGCCCTGGCGCCAGGCTTGACATTTCATTCTTGTGACCTCATTTCATTCTCACAATAACTTTCAGTAGTAGGTGTCATCTTTGTTCTCCAGAAGAGAAAACTGAGGTTCTGAGTTGGGGTGGGGGGAGGGAGGTAGGCCCAACATCATCTGGCCAGAAAGGGGTGAGGCTAGGATCCAACTAAAGACTCTGAGGTTAGGGCGACGCCTGTGGCTCAAGGAGTAGGGCACCGGTCCCATATGCCGGAGGTGGTGGGTTCAAACCCAGCCCCGGCCAAAAAAAAAGACTCTGAGGTTAAACGCCTGCTCCTTCATCTAACATTGGATGTTTGCGAGGCCAACATGTTTCACGTACATTATCTTGTGACATCCTGAGAAGTAGGTGTTCTGTCCCCCATTTTGCAGAGGGGAATATCAAGGTTCAGACAGGCTAACCTTCAGTCTCATAGCCTATTAGAGGCACAGCTGGGTGGAAATAGGATGCTGATGTCACATCTGGTTTGCACTATCTATCCCATGGTTTCTTCCTCAGCTCAAGTCCTTGATTCTTTAAGATTTGTGTTAAGTCATGAGTGGGTGGTGAGGAGTTGTATTATTAACCAGCTTTGGTTGAGTTTTTCAAGAGCCCCTGAAGAATGACACAGTCTCTGCCAGTATGGGAGATATCATCCATTTGGGAGAATGACTGATAAATATGTAAAGAGTTATAAGAACTCAATGACAGAAACCTTGGGTACTCTCACAGGGTGCACATATGATTCAATTCTCAGGAGTGGGTCGTGGAAGCTGGCTCTGAAAGACACATGAATTTTGGAAACAGAAGTCCACAAAATAATCATTATAATTACAATGAACTGGTCATCATTATGACAATCAATAATCACTACAATTTAGCCCCACATTGTAGGTCTTGCTGTTCCCATTTCACAGATGAAGATGATGAAGCTCAGAGAGATGAAGCAATATGCCCAAGACCAACCAGCTGGTAAATGGGACTCAAGCCTAGGCCCTCTGATCCCAAAGATTTCTCTCCTCTACTCCTGGACAATCTCACAGAGCTTCAGAAACAGAAGGTGGCCTGGCCTGAGTCTTGATGGGTAAGCCAGCATTTATTTCCAAGGTCAGCTTCTTGGTCAAGGGCTGAGTTTGGCTGGGGTCAAGATAGCAAGAGGACTTCCTGTCTGAGATGAGACTATGTGCTGGGCTCTGGGGGTCTCAGGAAGGAGACTTTTCCCTGCCTTTCAGGCTCATAGGGAAGAGCCAGCTAAGCAAACTGACAACAGTGAGAGAGATCAGCAGGTTCCAATTACTATGGGAGCCCAGGGAAGAAGAAGAGGGGTGCATACCCCAGCCTGGAGTGGGCTCAGAGAAGGCTTCCTAAAGGAGGAGGTACCTGGGTGGAATTTTGTGCCAGGAGGTGAGGGAGGGCATCCTTGGAGCAAAGTCACTGAGGTGTGCGATACTGTGATGTGCACAGGGAGGACATGCAAGGCCACAGCCAGCTCCGTGCTCAGACGAGGCTTGGTGAGTATGAGGCAGGGCCGCCACCCACACAAAGTAGGTTCACCCCAAGGGTTTTGGGAAGCCAGGGTGGGCCTTAGGCAGGGAGGACAGGGTCACAATTATGCTTTAGAAAATGACCCAGGGCTGTGGCATGAGGGATGGAGGTTAGGTGAGAGGTGCTGGATGGGGGCCGTGGCAATAAGATGGAGGGGAGGTGACGGATTGGAAGTTTTGTTAGGTTCCTGGAAGGGCCTTTCAGTGTTGGAGTCCAAAGTGTTTCCCTTGCTCAGGGAGCAGGAGTACCCTTCTTGGATAGTCTCTGCTGATTCCCGAGTTGGCATGGAAGCCCTTTGTATCAGTTTCCTTGGGCCGCTCTAACAAAGTACCACAAATGTGGTGGCTTAAAAACAACAGAAATTTACTCTATCACAGTTCTGGAGGCCAGAAGTCTAAAATCACGGTGTCAGGAGGGCCATGCTACCTCGAGACCCTGGGTAGAATCCTTCCTTGCCTCTCCCTAGCTTCGGGTGGTGGTCAGTGCTCCTGAGCACCCCATGGCCTGCAGCTGCATCTGCCTTGTGTCATGTGACATTCTCCCCATGTGACTGTCTTCATATGGCATTTCTCCTTCTTCCAAGGACACCAGTCATACTGGATTTAGGGCCCACTCTATGACCTCATCTTGATTACATCCACAAAGACCCTATATCCAAGGATAAAGTCATATGCATAGGGAATACACTATTCCACCTCCAACATCCCCGAAGGGCAGGGGTTTTGCTGGTTCATTTCCACCTCTGTGCTCATGGCAGTCGTGGAAGGAATGAATAAGCAGATAAAGTCCAGTCTGTCTTCTGTGGGTGACCCCGGCTCCTTCTGCCAACAGCAGCAGCCACAGCCACTTGGCATCTGGCCAAGGCAGGTCTCCTGGGAACCCCTCTCCTGGGGGTTGTTCTCTGAAAGAAGTGGTGTTGATGTCAGCAGTTGCCTGTCACTTCCCTTCCCAGCAAAGTCTCAAACTGTCAGAATAAGTGAAATAGTCATTGCCTATCTCTGCGTTTGAGATTTTATTGGCAGTTTCATTGTCACCCCAAAAAACCTCCTTTTCTCTGTTGGCATTTTCATCAGGCGAGCCTATGGGCAGGAGGAGGAGGCAGGGCTGGCTCCCGAGAACAGGCCTTGGCAGGTGGTGGCACCTGTTCCCCTGGGCCGGGGTCAGCAGACCCCCGTGGTGGGCTCTGCCCTGCCTTGGTTCAAGCAGGAGGGTGCTTGGCAGCCCCTCCAGGGAGCACAATTGAAATGAAAGAGGAGAGAAGAAGGTCCACGATGGCCAGCCAGAGCAGCCTGGAACCCACAGTGGATCCTCGGGCCCTTGTCCAGCCCCCACCCCCAATTCCCTGGGGAGGCATTAGGAAGGTTTCATGGTGGTGATGTGAAAGTGTGGGCTGTGGCATCAGACCCACCTGGCAACACACACTTTAGAGCAACTACTTTCTTCTGCACAGCCTCAACATGCCCATCTGTCAAATGGGGTAGTTGCACGTAATTTCCACTGGCTGGGGGTTAATCTGGGTCACCCACCCATTACCCTGTTCAGTCCTCCCCAGAGGACTCATTTTATTTATTATTTATTTTTTAAATGTTTTTGAGATAGACTTTCACTTTGATTCCCTTGCTAGAGTACTACAGCATCATAGCTCACAACAACCTCAAACTCTTGGGCTCAAGCAATCCTCTTGTCTCAACCTCTCTAGTAGCTGGGCCATCGCAATTTTTTCTATTTTTAGTAGAGACAGGGTCTCGCTCTTGCTCAGGTTGATCTCAAATTCCTGAACTCGAGCAATCTATCCACCTTGGCCTCCCAGAGTGCTAGGATTACAAGCATGAACCACCGCACCTGGCCTACATTCTTATTTTAAGGATGTGAGAACAGAAGCTCAGACAGGTGAGGCGATCTGGCCAAGGTCACCACAGCAGTGGAATGGCAAGAGCTGGGCTTGAAGCAGCCATGAGACTCCACACCTGGCTGTGAATTCACCTCATAGGGTTAATGGGTGTAAGTGATAAGATGTCACCATAAGGCTAGGCACATGGGAGAAGCTCCCTATTATTGTTGTTGTTAGCATGGGCAGAGTCTGGGCCCCTTAGCAGTCACCTCCTGTCCTGAGAGCTCTCTGGGCATCACTGGGTGGTATTACCTACAGTATGGCCTGTGGGACCTCTAAGGGTGTAGTGTTGCACTGGGCTGAGAGGCCCCTTTAGGTGTTCAATCCTGCTCTGTGCCGGGGTCTGGCCTGTATGCCACTTCCCTGGCCCCTAGAAGGACTAGGTGACTGCTTCAACATATCCAAGTAGCACAGATGAGAAACTGAGGCCCAGAAAGCTGCCGCTTGCTCTGGGCTACTGAGCCAGGGAAAGGGAAACAGTGGTTAAGACCACAGATTTTGGAGTCAATGAGATCCATATTTGAGCCACCTGCTAGCTGAATCTCAGAGATTCTCAATTTCATCCTCTGTGCCATGGGATAATAAAAGACCCCTCTGGAAAGATCGGGGGGCCAAATGATAGTGAGTAGAAAGTACAGGCACACCAAGAAAAGAAGACAACATGCAGCATCTAAACGCTCCAAAGACCTTCACGGTGCGGAAGAGGAAACAGAGGCCCAGAGAGGGGAAGGGTTTCCTCTTAGCCACCCGACTGAGCAGGGCTCAAGCCTTGGCCTCCTAACTCAGCTGGCCCAGCGTGCCAGCCACCTCCCTATCCAGCGTTGTCTCCCAAAACCCCCTGAGCCCCTCACCTGCCCTTCTCCCTGTGTCTCTAGCTTCGAAAGCCCGAGCCACAGGCCTGCAGCGAGAAATGCCACTCTCCCTCTCCCTGGCACACTGAAGGTTTTGAAAGTTAAAGTATTACCATTGGCTTTGTTGTTGCCTAACTACTACAGACAAATTGAAAACCAGTTGTCAAAATGTCAGTGCACAACAAATCAACATGCAAAACGAGTCGCAGTGCTCTGTGGTGTATAATTAAACAAAAAATCCCTTTTAGAAATTTCAGCGAGCGTTGGTTCCACTTTATATTTGTCTGTGTGATTAATAAAGGCAGCTAATTTTCAGACTTAAAAACAGCTAGAAAATAGCTCCTAATTACATATTAGGTTCCTAGCGGCCCCCGCTGAGCTCCGCCGGCATTGGTGGGCCGAAGAATTTGGCGGAGCCTTAATTGCATTCTGAGCATCATCTAATTTTAGTTAAATGTAATGTAATCAGCAGCAGATGTCTGAAATAAAATATGAATTATGAATATGATGAAATTTCATTCTTGAATAAAAAAGTAATTTGCTATTTAGTTCATTAAAGTCTTAGAGGTTTATTAGGAATAGGTATATGCAGCCCGATGATGTTATATGTTAAATGACATCTGGGAGAAAGAGAAAAACCCCAAAGGAATGGGAAACTTCATCCAGGAATGTCCAGTTATGATTCATTACTATGGGGCCTTGAATCTATCTGGCCCAATAACTCTCTCAGGCCCTTTGAGCTCTCTCAGGGCCCAGAGTTTTGGGATGAGGGAACAGAGCAGGAAGCCCCAAGTGCTATCTCTGATCCCTGCATCAACCCTGCAGCCACTCTCACCTTCCCATCCAGAGATAGTGTCCCCTGGCTTTTAACATAGTGGAGTGCTGGCTCTTGCAACACCATGCTAGACACTCAACTGGGCTTGGGGACATAGTATGTAGTGGCCATCAGTATCCCAGGCACTGAGCAGAAGGTGGCCTCTGCCCCCCATTTTCTGTGTGACTTCAGGCCTGGGCCTCAGTTTCCCTTTCTATAAAATAGAGTACTCGTAGCACCTATCAGACACTCAGAACAGTCCCAGAATGTGGCAATACCCACATGCAGTGTTAGCTGTTGTCGCAGTTGTTATAATTGGCCAGAGAGGTCATATTAAATTGGCGTTAAGATGCCTTCTTTTGTTTTGTCACCATTAGCAGCCTGTGAGGCAGCAATTACAAACTCTTATTTTGTTTTGCAACTGCAGCTTGGGGAAGTTAAACCACTAGTCTGTGATCACACAGTTAGTAATTTCCAGGATCAAGATTGGAACCCAGAACCATCCATCTCCCAGTGTTCCCTGCTGCATCCAGAGCAATCCTGGGGAGATGACCTGGTGGGAGTCCTGGGCTGAGGATTCCAGAGGGAAACAGGGCTCATCAGCCCCAGATGGAGGCAGAGAGAGGAGAGAGAGGGGCAGGCAGTGAGCTGGGGTAGAGGTCAGTGTCTTGGGTTCTGCCAGAAGCTGCCCTGGACAGGTCCGAAGAAAGAGGCTGCCTCTTGACCCTCTTACCCCTCCGCTTCACACCAACCAGTAATGTCCTGTAATTATCTGGAAAAGATTAATTAGCAAAGTACACCATATTGACTCGAATGCTGCCCTGGCAATCGATAACTTGGGAGAGTTTCTCAGGTGCCTGGAGAGAGGAACCAAACAGGGAAGAGGGGGAGGGGCTCCATGCAGCAGATCTGAACCTCATTTCACCACACTGGGGGTGTCTAGTCAGCTTCTTGGGTTGGGACCCACTCTGTGTGACTCCTGTTGGCTTTGACCAAGTCCCCTTGCCTCTCTAAACCTCAGTTTCTCTGTATAAAACAGGCATCAGGACTGCCCCAGCCAAGCAGAAGCTCTTGGAAGCTCTGAGGGGCAGCAGGCTCCCCAGGGACACAGGGGGACAGTGGGCTGCCACAACGGACAGTGCCCCCTTATCTTGGGCTTGATGTGGCAGCACAATGGGGGCTGAAGGAAGCATAAAGGACTTGCTATGGCTCTGCTCCCAGTTGAAGGAGCATGTCTAGTTTTTCCCAAGATTAATCAGTTCACAGACCTTAAGAGCACTCTTCTGGCTGCGTCTCTGGTTAGCACAGCACAGTCAAGCCTTTGTACCGTGGGGGTTAAGATGATGGGCCTAGGGGTGGTGCCTGTGGCTCAGTGGGTAGGGCACCGGCCCCATATACGGAGGGTGGCGGGTTCAAACCCAGCCCCAGCCAAACTGCCACAACAACAAAAAATAAGTGGGCATTGTGGTGGGCACCTATAGTCCCAGCTACTCAGGAGGCTGAGATAAGAGAATCGCCTAAGCCCAGGAGTTGGAAGTTGCTGTGAGCTGTGTGACGCCACAGCACTCTACCCAAGGGCGATGAAGTGAGACTCTGTCTCTACAAAAAAAAAAAAAAAATGATGATGGGCCTAGGTGTCAGGCAAATGAGAGTTCAAATCCTGACTCCCCTCCTCCCTAATGGAGTCTTATTGGTCTCCTAACCCTTTTGAACCTTAGCATCCTCCTCTGTAAACAGCACCACTCACTGAGCTGTTGAGAGTCTCCAATGGACTGGTGTGTGCTTGTGGCCCAGCCCAGAGCCAGCAGGTGTAGGGTAAATGGAAGCTGCTGTCACCATGAACTACCAGATTCCCCCTGACCCAAGCACCATCCTGCGGGGAAACAGCACTCCACTAGAGTTCCATGTACAGAGGTCCAAAACACCCTGGGCTGGGGAGACCCTCACAGCCTGGAAACAGAAGGACCCCCTTTCTGTAGACAGAGCAAAAATGGAGTTCCAGAGCCTGCTAGGAGCTAGAGCCATGGAGGAAGTGCCACCAGGCAGGCAAGAGCTGCCGTCCTACTGCCAGGAATGCAGAGTTGAAACTGACAAAGCCAGGCAGAGAGACCCCAAAGTCTCCGAGCTCACACCCCCCAGCCTCCCATTGAATCAGCCTTCCTGTAAGTCAGAGGATAGGGAGCCCCCAGATGCAGCCTGTGAAGATCAGCACCCTGGCATAGAGCTGGATGAGGAAAGGGGGAATGGACAGGTGGGAAAAAGGAAAGACCTGTCGCAGCCCCTTTTCCCAGGAATTTGGATAAGTATTTCATGAGGGCAGGCTTCTGGGTAGGAGTGGGCAAGAGGGGTCCTAAGCAGGCATGATCCCAAGGGATCTCCCCAGGGCTCCTCTGCTGCCTCCTCTCCACCCAGCCCACGAGAAGAATCGCACTTCACATCCAGCACTCTCAAAACAGTGCTCCTTGCACATTTGCAAAGGATGGTCAGACCACCCTGGGTCTGTCAATTGCCAACATATTTGCTTCTGCCCTGGATTTAGAGGCTGGGTTTCACCTCTCTGAGATTAAATGAGCCCACACCAGCAAAGTCCCTAGCACAGTGCTTGGTGTAGTAGGCGCTCATGAAACATCCATTCCCTCCTCTTTCCTTTCTTCTCTCTCCCCTGCTCACTCCCTTCTCTCCTCTCTCCCTCTCTCATTTCCTTCCTTTCTTCCTTTTTTTTTTTTTTTATGAGACAGGGTCTTGCTCTGTTGCCCAGACTGGTCTTACTCCTGATTCTCCCACATCAGCCTCCCCAAATGCTAGAATTACAAGAGTGAGCCACCATACTCAGCCTCTACTCTCTTTTGAAGAAGCCACCGTGGCATGGGCCATTTGTCTAATGGTGATTGGGCTCCTGCCATGTGCCAGGCCTGGACTGGGCCCTGGCCCAGGTGGCAGCGAAACTGAGAATCATTTTTCCTGCAACAAACACTGATCATTGAGGCTCCTATAAGCCAGACTCTGGGGTCCACAGTGTCTTCAGGAAGCTTGGAGCTGGGCTTGAAGCTGGAGTCAGCTGCGCCCATCAGGGAACGAGCCCTTCCTGTGTTCTCAGCCAGGACCAGGGAAGCTGCAGAGGGTTGGGGGCTCAGGGTGCAAGACCCCAATAGACAGGGCCAAGCAGCCCCTCTTAGTCCCAGGCATGAAGGGGTCTGAGAAGGCTGGACCACTCAGATACCTTCCCCTCCACATACCCGTCAGGACCCCACCACCACCGCCTCACCTCCCACCAGGACCAGAGGCCGCCTGCCTGCCGCCCCCTGGCCACTCCTGGTTCAGGTCAGCCGTCTGCCCCTGCTCTATTCATCAAGGGCATGACAGCTAAAATTCATTTGAAGATGAAGAAAGTGCCCGCTAATCCGTTCTGCAAGACATTGATAGACTAGCAGCTCAGGGAGAATTGCACAGCAGTAATGAAATTAGGCTAAAACTGCTGGCGGATTGCAGATAATTGCCCTTGTCTGTCACTAGGAATAACATCTCCCAAATCCAACACAATGATTGTTCAAGTTGCAGGAATTTCTTTCCTTTTCTTTTTTTTTTTTTTTTCTTAAACAGAGGAAGGCAAGGCAAGGCCAATCCGGGGCTTAAACCTTTGCCTGGGCAGCAGCATGGGCTGTGGAGAGTGGGCACCAGTATATGGACCACCTCCCCTGCCCAGCCTCAGCCAGAGGGGGGCAGGAAGAGGGGCTAAGCCACAGTCCCAGGACATTCCTTCTGGGGTCCTTTGTGGGTCCTGCCCTTGAACTTTGATTTCTCCTCAGATGCTCCCCACCAGCATGTTCCAGCTGGGAAGGCCCTGGGTGGAAAACAGACAGCAAGGAATCCGATCTTTGTGGGGTAGTATCTGGTTGGACGAGGGCTCCTAGGCCTTGTATTAAAGTTGCACTTGCATTATGTTGAGACACAATCAATTCTGCATATGAGAGAATGTACTATGGGCCCCTCAACCCCCAAGCCACTCCTTGGTGCTGCTATGAGGGTCTAAGTCCCTGGAGAGGAAAGTTCTGAGAAGGGTCTGTCTAGGGGCACGTAGGCTTCCCCGCTGTTGGTGTGATGGGCACATAGCTGGCACTCCCACTGCATCATTGAACATTCAGTGTCAGCAATAGCACATTTGAATGTCAGCACGATGGGCCTTTTCACGAGTTAGCAGTATTGCATGTGTGAATAGCATCAGATGATGTCACAGAACATTTGAATGTCAACACCTTGCTATGTCAAATGTCATTAGCCCAGAAAACTTGAATGTCCCTCTTATATGAAATTAGAGTGTTATGGACTGTTAGCAAATGCGTATCATTGACTTGCAGAATTTGGGAGCCATTAATACAAGGAGTCTTAAGGATTGGTCCAAATTTCACATTTAACAGATGAGGAATACAGAGGCCCAGTGAAGTCAAGTGGTTTTCTCAAGGTTGCACAGCAAGAAGGATCCTCACTGTAAGCTTCATCAAGGTCACAGTTTAGTTTAGGTCAGCCCTCAGAGAACTTGTGACCCTTCCTCTTCACCAGCCCCTTCTGTCCCAGGCACCCCAGAGTGCTGGTCCCTGGTACTAAGTTCTTGGAGCTAGCCTGTGTTTTGAGATTTATAGCAGGATCTCTCGGAATCCTCTGGTGTGCAACCCTGGGTTAGCTGGTCACTAATCGGTCCCAGAATTTTCAATATCCTCATTTCTTTCAATCAGCCAGAGTCTGCTGAGGGCTTCTTATGCCTGAAGGAAAGTGCTAAGAGTGAGGTGAGGCCGTAAGGGCAATAACAGAGGTTCAGAGGAGGGAGACAGATCTTTACTGAGGCTTATGCTCCCGGAGCCTCGAGGAAGAAGTTGATATTTGCAGAGGTGGTGCAGGGAGCCAGCCTTAGCCAGAGTTGGGATTGGAGAAGGACACAGACATGTGAATAGTAGACGTTTGGCCCCAAATGGGGAGGAGCCTGGGATGATGTGGTAGTGGGGTGGTACCTGATGACATCAAGCAGTTTATTAAGGTCCTTGCACCTAGCAAATTTCGCCCACAACTTCCAGCATCCCTGGCACCCCTAGGAGGGCCACCCCAGATCAACAGTTCTCTGAGTATAGTCCACTGACATCTGGGGGTCCCCCAAACCCTTTCAGGGTGCCTGGGAGGTCAAAACTGTTTTCCTAACAATGCAAGGACATTACTTGCCTTTTTCACTGAATTGATATTTACATGAATGGTGCAAAAGTAATGAGTGGCTAGAACAGCTGGCTCTGTAGCATCAACCAAGGCACTGGTACCAAACTGATATAGCCCATCTTCTTCATCCCAAACACTCTCAGCTAAAAAGCCACTTCCACTTAAGAGTGCCCTTGATGAAAAGTAAAAAATCTCAGCCTTTGAGTAACCAGCTTCTAAATATCCTGAGTGACGAAATGGGCACTATACACAAAAAGCCCCTCCAATGTGCATGGAACTAGTCCCTCTTCATGGAACACCATTTTTACTCAGAAAAACAGCTGACAAACAAGCAATAGCCTTTCAGACTTGGATATTTGGCATCTATTTTCTCAAAAATGAAAAAGGTGCCTGTCAACTGGCAGTATTTGTTGCCAATGATGAAATCTGACTTTCGAGTGAAAATTAGAATTTTGGAGAACTTGTATCTGCCACTGTGGGTTTGACAGCTTCCTACTTAAATACTTTCCTGAAGAGATTGGTGGTATTATTAGTGACTGTGACTCTTTTTGATATTGCATTATGAAATGTGACATCTGGACGAGCTGCATAACTCCGTATACCAATAATTCTCCAATGACCAATGCATAATGTTACAAAATGAGTCAAAGATTGATTCAAAGTGCACAACAGACCTATGGGTTTTAATTTAACAAAGTACAAAAAGTTTATTGACGTGGTTTCAGATATTGTGTTGTGACTAACCATTGCGAAAGCTACCACTTGTGGAGATTTGATTTAGTGTCAAAGAAGAATATTCACAAATTTATCCAAGAAGCCTATTAGAATATTCTTTCCTTTTCAAGCTACATACCTTTTTTTTTTCGGACAAGATATTCTTCCTCTACTTCAACCAAAACAGCTTGTTGCAATAAATTGAATGCAGACGCATATAGGAGAATCCAGCCATGTTCTACAAAGGCAGACAGTAAACAGATTTGCAAAAATGTCAAACAGTGAATGAACCCCCATTTTACATGTGCAGAAACGAGGCTTAGAAGGTAGCAGAGCTGGCCCTTGGATCAAATCTCTGTACCTGCTGGGCTCACTCTACCCACCTAGTCACTGACCTTCTAGGGGCAAATGTCTTCTCAGGTCTCCTGCCCAGGCATGGGAGGGGGCAGGCACAAAGCCAGACCCTGATCTGTTGGCTCTCTTCCCCTCCTGCTGCCCAGGGTGGGTGGGGACCAGGCCCTGGGAGGCTGGGAGGCTGGGAGGCTGGCAGCCGGCCGCATGTCCCTGGGCCTGGCGAGGGAATGACCAGGGCCATTTACGGTAATGGATTGTGGGCGGGTGGCGGCCGGGTGAAGGAGTGAGCCGGCCACGGCCCGTAATGCCTCACACACCAGGTCTGGCACGGGTAATTTACTGCCACCGACAATAACATATTTCACTTCCCGTCGCCCCGATGAAGATTAGTTGTGTTTGAAAGTGGCTGAGTACACAGTCAATTCCGCTTAAACGTTTACAGTCAACTGAGCACAGATAATGCCCCCTCCAAACATGTGTCTGTGCCTCTTATGGCTCAGGGAGGGGCTCAGAGCAGGGTATGAGGGTCTCTGCCCCAGGAGGGGACCACAGCTGCTGTCACACCCAGACCCAGGCTGTGCAGAGGAAGGGCTTCAGAAGCTGGGGGCCAGACTGACATCAAGGGATTCCTTTGACTCCACTTTTCAGATTGTCTTTTAAAATCATTCATTCAACAAACTCTTCCCTGGGCCTGGCCGGGGAGAATCCAAAGCCATGCTTACTTACATTTGGAGATTTTAGCTCCAGTTTCCCGGAGAATGGAAACTAAGGCTCAGACAGGCTCAGTAGCTTTCCCGAGGTCACATAGCTGATAAGAGACAGGGTAGGGATGTGAAATTAGGCCTGATGGGGTTTTTGAGTCTCAGGTTATTCCTAGTGGCCTCAGTTCTACCATCTCAAGCACTGGCCTGGGCTGGGTCGTATGCTCAGTCCAACAATAGCCTTGGAGGAATGCTAGACGTGCATTCCCTGTGCACCCACGTTTGGGCCAACCAGAAGACTCCAGCTTGGAATCCCTGGGTAAAATGTGGGCCCCATGGCAAGGCTGAGGTGCTGAGAGCCTAATGGGATTGGAGGCTCCAGCCCTGGGCCCAGTCTCCTGCCAGGCCTGCCTCTGCCCCTTGCAGGGTCTGCACTGGGATCTGCACAGAGGCCTTGGCCCCAGCCACCCGTCCTAACACAGGCTACATCCAGGCCTGGAAAGGCCTCCTGCACACATGCGGACATCAGCCCACCCGGCAAGGTTGTTCCAGACCCACCCCTGGGGCCTGGGGGTACTCATATTGGTAGCAGATTTGTCCTGAGAGGAGGGACAAACTTTGGATGGATCTCAGGAAAAGCTCCCATCCTCAGGCCGTGGGAGTGGGCTCAAGGCTGTTAGGGAAGAAGGTTCCAGGATCCCAGCTTCTGGGGGTATGGCCAGGGGAGATACAGGTTCCCAGCCACCATGTCCCCTGAGCCCTAGAGACTCCCCAGCCTGTGAAAAGGGGCCTGGGCCATGCTCTCTGAGATGCAGGAGACCCCAGACCAAGATGGGGCTTCCCATAGACACCCTTGCTCACAGAGGGCTTCCCACCTGAGGCCAGCCCATGAAGTCCCCAAGAGGCTTCCATACCACGGTGACCTTAGCCGTGCCACATGTCCAAGGCCATGGAGAACCGGAGACCTTCACACCTCACCCAGGACTGGGCCTTCCGTTGTGGTGATCACACCATCAACGGCATCGCAGCCCTGCGTGCTTGTTATCTCATGGAAGCCTCTGCTACCTGGCGAGTAGCCATTCCCACTCCCTTTATCAAGGAGGGCAAGTCTCAGGGCGTGGAGGCAAGGACACAGAAGGGGAAATGGGGCCAGGATTTAAGGTCTGTGTTCTCGGGAGGTTGTGGTCCTCTGTTCTGGACCTCTGGCTTGAGGGAGCATTTGTGCACATGCGTACGTGTGTTAGCTAGGGAGTGTCCCACATTCTGTATCCCATCACGTCTGGGATGTCACGCCAGTGGATGCCTCAGGACAGCGTGTGTGCTGGGATGGCTGTCCTAGTTACACTGTGTTTATTCATGTCTCGAGGACACTGCCAGGTGACTCTCTTGTCTGTATGACACAGTTTATCTGTATCAGAGTGACACTGTCTAGCTGACCCTAGCTGGTGGATGGGGCATTGTTTAACTGTGTCTGCATGACCCTGTCCATGGCCTTGTTGATCTCCATTTGTGTGGGCCTTGGTGTGTATCTGTGAGGCATTGCTGATCTCTGTCTGCAAGGAGCTATCCAGGTGACCCTGTCAGCAGACAGACATTGTCCCAGGACACTGTCAATCAGGCTCTGTATAACACAATTTCCCTGTGAACCTAGATGGTCAGTGTGACACTGTTTATCTGTCTCCATGACACTATCCAGGTGACCTTGCTGTGTCCATATAGTGCTGTCCCCTTCTAGACTATAACTGTGTGTCTCAGGCTTGGGAGTCCCAGCTAGACTCCGCGTGGTGGCAGAGGCTGGTGACCACTGGACCAACTATCTCTGAATCTCTGAGTCATCTAGGCCACTCTGCCTATCTACCTGGCTGTGCCTCAGACTCTGAGAGCAGGGCCGCCCAACCATGGGAAGCCACCAAGGAGATACCAGTCCTCAGTGACCACAGACCAGGGTGCCCACTGCCAGGCAGATCCAACCCCAGTCCTCTTGTCTGTCCTCTTGGCTGCACAAAGGAGGACATCTCTCACCCTCACCCTCAGGAGTGGTAGTGGCAGGACCCTCAATCCTGGGCTAGACCCCTCCCCAGCCATTTCTAAACCTGGTGCCTCTCCAGGGCTCCCAAGGCTCTCCATCTGTCCACTTACCCCCTTACCTTTTACAATAGGTCGAGCCCAAGCCTGTGCAGGCACTTGGGGGACACCATGGAATGATGCACTTAGGCTTGGAGCACCCTACTCAGGCCACCCTCAGATACAAAGTCCTGTCCAGCCCCCATCCCTAGGATGCACATAGCACAGCTGCAAGCCTCTGGAGGAAAAAGAACCCAGGACAGGAGTCTGTGACCCTGGCTGATAAGCACGTTGCTCTGTGACCTTAGATAAATTACTTAACTTCTCTGGGCTGAGACCTGAGATGACCTTAAAAGACCTTCTTTTTCTGCTGGGAAGTACAGCAGAAAAAGCAGAATGGTATAGAGCTCCTCAGTGTGCAGAGGGCTGCTGCTTCTCCCACTGCTGATGGTGACAGGAATGACAATTGCTGTCTCTTAGCTGAGCCCTTTGCATGCTATATCTCCTCTGAGACAGTCCTTTTTTTTTTTTTTAAACACAGGGCTTTACTCTGTCACCTAGGCTAGAGTGCATAGTCACAGGAACCTCAAACTCCTGGGCTCAAGCAATCCTCCTGCCTCAGCCTCCCAAGTAGCTGGGGCTACAGTTATGCACCACTACACCTTGTTAATTTTTTCTATCTTTTGTAGAAATGGGGTCTCCCTCTTGCTCAGGCTGGTCTAAACTCCTGAGCTCAAGTGATTGTCCTGCCTCAGCCTCCCAGAGTGCTGGGATTATAGGCGTGAGCCAACACTCCTGGCCACAGCTCTTTCTCTTATTTCTATTTTACAGATTCAGAGAGGGCAAGTGGTTTGCACTAAGGCCACACAGTAAGAGACTAAAAGAACTGGGACGAAACCCACACTCAGAATAACCTCTACTTTCCCTACCATTGTCTGCGACACAGATGAGGCATGGTGGGACTTACTCTTCCCTTCTACGGATGGGGAAACTGATGCTCAGGGAGGAGATGTGATGTTTGGGTCTCTGAACCCCCAGGCCTATGCCCCCCTCATCTCTCTACCACCCTGAGTGCAAATCACCATGACTGGATTGAGAGGAGAGTTGGGCGGACAGGCAAAGAGAGACTATTGGGGACAAAGGGCCCCTGTAGCCACACAATAGTGACAATCAAAGCCAGATGACAGGCACTGGGCTAAGAAGCAGCTTGGAGCCCACCTGCAGCTCCTTCCACACAATGGAGAGGCTGTGCTCCTGGGAGGGGCACAATAGACACCCTGTTTTGGGGGCCTGCCTGCCCCCACCACTCCAGGGGCGGAAGATGCCAGTTTTGGAGTAAGGGGGAGGGAGCCACACATGGTGGTGCTGGGAGAGGGGCATGGGAGGCCCACCACCATGGCCTATTTGGAAAGTCTGTCTTTCCTGGCCCAAATACCCCACGAGCTGTGGCCTGTCAGCAAGTCTAAAAGCGTGCAACTAGCTCTTGCCTTTGGGCAAGAAACTAAAACATCTCAGAGCCTCAGTTTCTTCATCTGTGAAATGGACCTCAGGTGGCAGAGGTGCTATGAGAACTTGATGGGAAAGACACGTTGAGTGACAGAGTAATGGTTTGAGATGTATTAGTCCCTTTTCAGGATGGATGGATGGACGGATGGATGGATGAACAGATGAATGGGTAGTTGGAAGGATTGGTGAGTAGATGAGAGCATGGATGAGTGGAAGAAAGGATGGATGGATAGATGGATAAATGGACCCATGAATTGGTGGATAGAGTGAGGGATGGATTGACTGAGGGGGTGGATGGAGTGAGGAATGGGTGTGTGAGTTTGAGGTGAGGGTCTGGGTAGCAAGTATAAGGAACAGTGACAGATGGGACAGAGGGTGGGGTGGTCAGGGCAGGCTTCCACGGAGGCAAGGTGCAGATAAGCAGAGAGAAAGGTATGCTCCCCCAAGGGCAGCTCCAAGCCCCAGCTCTTGGCCTGGGTCCTAGAACAGTTGCTCAGAGATCTTTTCTTGACTGAATCTGTGGCATGCCACCAGCAGGACCTCTCTCCCTGGATCCCAGGTCTGTGCTGATTACCTCCTGGGGTTTTCCAGTCTTGTGGCAGTGAGAGGTGATGGAGATGGAAGACCCTGCCGCACAGTAGGTGCACAGTGCTGAGTCTGGCTGGAGTGCAAGGAGAGTATGACGGCCATGAAACGCCCATCCTCCGTCCCTCATCACTAGATGGGGCATTTTATAATTTAAAGAGAGCGAGTGAGAGACTCTTAAACCACAACCACCTCTTAATGGAATTACTGGAAAGGGCTTTTTAATTAAAAACAAGAAGTTGGGGACAGGTTCATATCCATAATTCAGGGCCCTGGTGCTGCAGCCACCCTTGGTTTCATTTCCCCCTATTTATGTCTTTCCCTCGGCATGATCTATATTGTTAAAATCCTGCATGAAAAACAGGCCGGTTTTGCAGGCGGAGCTGTAAATATTTACCCTTCCTGTGGCAGGGTCCCCTGTCTCAGAGAGCTTAGGGGCTTTTAAATGCAGCTTACAACATCCCACAGATGTCTCATTAAAATTTAGTTTTGTCTTTCCCCATGCTGTGATTAGTGCTTACAGGGTATGGGATAGGTGGTGGGGATGGGGACAGGGAAGTGGTAGGGACCAGATCAGGGAACCCTCTTTGTGTGGGCCAGGACACCCTCATGGGATCTCCAGAGCCTCAGCCCAGAGAGGGGCTGAGAGGGCAGGAGGTGGCCAGCGCCACCTCTTCCTCGGGACAGGTGATGCCAGAGCACCTGCAGTATTGGCTGGGCAGGCCTAGGGGTCTTCCTAACTCATGCCCTTCTTCCCTTTCTTCCTCTGAGTTTCCCACCATCTCTTGAGCGTCTGAGCCTTCCCACCTGCCTGGAATGCTGAAATGCTTTTCCCAGTTCCCCTGGGTCTCTGCCTGCTTGTCTGTTCCTTGGATTTGGCCTGGGTTGGGGCCCTTCCTGCTGTGCTTGCCTTGAGTACAGCAATGTCACATTGGGCTGTCATTTTCTGCTCACTTCTCTGCCCTCCCTCGGCCCCTACCCCCATGTGTCACATCTTGGAGGTAGAGAATGTTTCCTTTCTTGGAGATAGAGAATATTTCTTTCTCTCTGGAGCGTCCCCAGCACCAGCCCTCAGCAAGAGGACACTGAAGCAGTGTTGTTTTGTTGTTGTTGTTTGTTTGATTGTTTTTGAGACAGAGTCTCACTATGTCGCCCTTGGTAGAGTGCTGTGGCATCACAACTTACAACAACCTCAAACTCCTGGGCTTAAGTGATTCTCTTGCCTCAGCCTCCCAAATAGCTGCAGTTGTCATTGTTGTTTGAACCCGCCAACCTGCGTGTATGTGGCTGACACCGTAACCACTGTGCTACAGGCGCCGAACCTGAAGCAGTGTTGAATGAGAGATGAGGTGTAGGAATTTGCACAGAGGGTCTCCAGTGGCAGGTTCTCTATGGCCCTTCCTGGGTTGTGCCACGTGGCCCTGCCCTGCTCTGGTGAGAGGGCTGAAGGCCTGGGGTGGCTCGAGGTGGGCTGTCCCCTCACCACAGACAGGTCCAGGGCATTGATCACAGAGACTCTGCATGGGGCTCTACCCACTGGAGGATGATGGTTTGTTGTTTGCATCCCACATAATGCACACATTTGAGGTACATAATTCAATGATTTTCAGTATATTCACAGAGTTTTGCAACCAGCACCACTGTCAATTTTAGAACATTTGCTTCATTTCCCCTGAAAGGAAACCCCTTCCTCATTAACAGTCACATACATGAGAGTCCATGGCAACCACTAATCTCTGTGGATTTGCCTGTTCTCGGCTTTGCTTATCAATGATTCCTATATAACATGTGGTCATTTGTGACTGGCTTCTTTTACTGGGCATGATGTATTCGAGAATCAGCCATGTCTTGGCATGGATCAGACTTCATTCCTTTTTACTGCTGAATAATATTCCATTGGATGGACAGACCACATTTTGTTTATCCAATCCTCCGTCGATGGGTATGTGGACTGTTACCACTTCTTGGCTATTATGAGTAAAGCTGCTGTGAGCAAGTGTGCACAAGCTTTAGTGTGGACACAGGCCTTCATTGCTCTTGGGGAGATACCAAGCAGTGGAATTGTTAGGTCTTATGCTTGGAATTGTTGCAGTTGTTTTAGAGTCAAGTTCTCACTGTGTTGTCCTGGAGTGCAGTGTCTATTCACACAGTGCACTACAGCCCAGAACTCTGGCTCAAGCAATCCTCCCACCTCAGCTTCTACAGCAGTATTTTTCACCCTTTTTTAAATCTCATGGTCCACTTGAACCTATAGTTGAACTTCTGCAGCACACTTAAATTATGTTGATTAAAAAAGAGTTAAAAAAAAAAAAAAGAACATAACTTCTGCACTTTGAATGTCTCTTGAAAATAATTTAATTAATGATCTTTACAAATTTTCGCAGCATGCCCAAGATCCTCTCACAGTACACCTGCCATGGCACACCAGTTGAAAATCACTGCTCTAGAGTACCTGAGGCTACAGGTATGCACCATCACACCTGGCCTTGCCTGGGCTTTATGATGGTATTTTGGCGACTTTGAAGCTTTCCAGCAGTTCTTGGGTGATGAGAGAGGCTGTATGCTGGGAGATGGGGGCGGGAGGTGGGGAATGCACAAAACTACTCTGGGAAAGTCACACCATCCCCGAGCCTCAGCTTCCCCTAGCTGCCAAACAGGAATGACCAAGGAGCCTGCCAGTGTTGCTGGGGAACAGAGGGAATGGCAAATCTCACTGGGAGCCACTCCCCTCTCTCAGGGGTGGGAAGGGCCCAGGCATCACTGCACCAAATGTCAAGTGCAGCTGTTGTGCCGCTCTGCCTGGTCTGGGTGCTGTCAGTCAGCTCTTGACACCTGTCTTGGGTCACGGCCTCAGTTCTGCCCATCTTGGGGGCACCAAATGAATGTCTCCTGTGTGCAGAGGTGCCTTTGCTCATTTTTCAGATGATGTGGCCAATTAGTAGTGTCAAGAGGTCCTCTCACCTGTGATTGTGTTATGACAGCCAGATGGGAGGACACTGCCCAGAGAAGATATTAACAAGTCTGGAATTATCAGGTGCCCAGTACCACCTCTCCCCTCTCTTGCCCAGCGATGATGGCAGAGGGGAGGTGTCCATAGGGTAGGCGGTGATCAGAGACCTGGGACACTTGAGGGGGCAGGGCCTCTCCTACCACAACTTAAAGCACTGGCTACTGGTGTCAGGGGCCTCTGCCCTCTGGGTTGTGGGCTGGCAGGGATGGGAGGGGAGCCGAGGCCTCCTCCACTCTGGAGCACTTGGCCATCCTTGCACTAACTCACTCAGTCCTCACAAAGGCGATATAGTTGATTGTAGAGCTGCAGTCCCCCTGGGTCTGCCAAACATAGAGCCTGTGCTTTGTCAACCTCCGTAACAGGTCATTGCTATTATTGTGTTATTATTATTGTCAACATCCTCCACATATACACTTTTCCAAGTGCTGTCCTGGTGGAAAAACCTGGGGAGTAGGAGCACAGGGTCTGGGTCTGCTCCCCTGTCTGCTGCAGGGACCCTGAGTGACCTTAGCAAATGCCACCCCTTCAAACCTTGAGTTGCCATCTGTACAGTGGAGATAATGGTGCTGCTGTCTTATAGAGCTACTAGCTCTGACCTTCACGGGCAAGTAATTGGAACCCTTTGAGCCTCTGTTTCCCCATCTGTGAAATGGGAGAGTAATAGTCTACAGCTTGCCTGGTTGTGGTAAAGATCTGCGTCTTGGAAACAGTATGGTACAATCCCTGGCTCAATAAATATTAGCAAGGGCGGCGCCTGTGGCTCAGTCGGTAAGGCGCCGGCCCCATATACCGAGGGTGGCGGGTTCAAACCCGGCCCCCAGCCAAACTGCAACCAAAAAATAGCCGGGCATTGTGGCGGGTGCCTGTAGCTACTCGGGAGGCTGAGGCAAGAGAATCGCTTAAGCCCAAGAGTTGGAGGTTGCTGTGAGCTGTGTGAGGCCACGGCACTCTACCGAGGGCCATAAAGTGAGACGCTGTCTCTACAAAAAAAAAAAAAAGAAAGAAATAAACATTAGCAAACATGGCCAGTCTTCACACCTGTGGGGACCTGGGAAAGTGATGGATGGAGGGGTGTTTGGGGAATGACCTTGCAGTGGACAGAGAGAGAAGGAATGGGACCAGCATTTTCTTATTTCTTTCTCCATCTCCTCCAGGGTAAACCAGGAATAAGACTCCAGATAGACCCCTGGTCCCCAAGATGAGGCCATGCCAGGACTCCTTGCCTGAAGGACCCCTTGCCTGGGGCAACCACACAGGTGGACATGCAAGTGGGTGGTCTTCAGGTGTCACCCAGGGGCTGCACTTGGAGCAAGTCAACGTTTGTGTCACTTTCCAGTCTGCCACAGGAATCAAAGCTCTGACAGGCCTGTTAGTGCCCATTCTCCATGGATCACTCAGAGGATTTCCCCAGCGCTCCATGACAATGGGCCGTAATTAAGGTGTCAGCATATCATTTAGCCCGTTCAGTGCAGAGCCCGGAGACAGGCCGGGCAATCTTCAGCCCTTTTAATGAGAGAAGGGCAGAGAGAATGGGAGGGTGGGAGGCTGGTGCACATGCACCAGATGGGGGTGCATATCCCCTCTGGAACCATTCCTCCAAGGGATAGACACATCCAGTGGGCAGTGGACATCTGAGCAGGCTTGGGGGTCATGATATGGAGGTGGGCAGGAGAGGAGATGGCGTGTGAGCTGGAGAGGGGCAGAGAAGACCAAGGACAGGTTGCCCTACAACCACTGGAACCCCCCATTACAGCCCACAGGTGGCTGCTTTCCCAATGACTGTGCAGGACTCACACTCCTTATAGCCAGTCAACTCCTTGAAGACAGGGCCATGGGTGTCCCCTTCACCTCAGTCTCCAGCTCCTCAGAGCTTGGCAGAGAGCAAAGCCCCATAAATGCTTAAAGGGTCCAAGAGAGAAAGAAGAAAGGAGCCAGGGATGAGGGTGTGTGTGCTTATGGCTACTTGGAAGCCTGAGGCAGGAGGACTTAGTGCCTAATAAATCTGAGGCTTCAGTATAGCCTGGCCAAGTACACTTTCTGTGCTGAGGCTCTTAACGGAAGTACACCTTTCCACCACCATCGCTGCTATCAGCACCACCATCACCTTCATGACCAACACCAGCACTACCATCAAGATCAACACTAGAGGCACCATCACAATCACCATCCCTGCCGCCATCACCATCACCACCACCGTCGAAACCCTCTTGACCAACACCACCACCATTACCATGATGACCATGGTAATGTTAAGAGAAGGAGAAGCAGAGGGGAGAAGGGCAGAGCCCTAGGGAATACCCGCACTTAAGATATAGCAGAAAAGGAGCAGGCTGCACGCACGCACGCACACACACACCTGTAGGATAGAGGTAAAAGGAGGACAGGAGAGAAGGCGTCTCAACACAAAGGAGAAGAGAGTTGCAAAGAGGGAGTTACAAAACAGTGATCAAGCACCAGGGATGTCTGTGAGGCGGGGCTGATGCACGTCCAGGGGCTGGGGAGAGCGGACTCAGGGGACAGATGTCCAGAGCTGGTTGCAGTGGGTGGAGAAGTGGCATGAAGCACCAGGTTGGTAGTTGGAAAGATTCCCTTGGTTGCTGGGAGAACAGATGGAGGGACAAGCCTGGGGCAGGGAGTTGAGGGAGGGGGTGGTACCATCCTCTGTCAGGGGGACAGTGCCATCCCTACCTAGGGAAGAGGCCAAGGGCGAGGAGTCTAGAGAGCCTCAAAGGAGATGGCTTTGGCCTTGGTGGCCAGCTGAACAGCTCATCCTCATTACCACCCTGTTAATCATGGCTGCTGTAACAAAGTACCACAACCTGAGTGGTTTGAAACAACAGAGATTTATCCTCTCACAGTTCTGGAAATCGAGATGTCGACAGGGTGGGTTCTGAGATTCAAACCATGCCACGCTTTTCTACGAGTTTCTGATGGCTGCCGCTGATCCCTGGCATTCCTTGGATTGTGGAGGCATCTTCAGTCTCTGTTTTCCTCTCTGTGTTTATCTCCAAATTTCTCCTTCTTGTAAGTCATTGTGTTAGGGGTCACCTTAATCCAGTGTGACCTCACTATAACTTGATTACACCTGCAAAGACTCTATTTCCAGATAAAGTCACATTCACAGGTACCAGGGATTAGGGCTTCAGTGTATCTTTTGGAGGGACACATTTCAAACCACTGCAGCCACTGTCACACTAGCTGTCATCCCATTACTAGAGGTACTTAATTAGCACCTAACTGGCCCTGGAGCTGGCCCATCCTCCTCTGGCAGTTTACAGTCCACGATCCAAACATGGAGCAGAAGTTTGGAGGAACAGGGCCGGGGCCCAGCAAAGCCAGGGAGTGCCCAGGGCCACCCCGTGGAGCATTGTCCCAGGAGCTGGCCTGAGAAAAGGGAGTAGTCTGGGGGAGGGGGTAGCTCTGCCCATGGTCCTTCCTATCCTTCCCTGGCATTTGGATAAATCCACAGAGAAGCCTGTGACATCTGGAGCCTGTGCAAACGGAGCATAAATTAGCTCTAACAATCACATCTGGAGCTGCCACACGGCAGTCTGTTTCCTGCCGAAACCTGGGTGGGGTTGCGGTTGCGGTGGGTGGCAGGGCAGAAGGAGGTCTAATCATGCCCCCAAATCCTCTCTATGAACATCACTTTGTCTCTAGAAGCTTCTGCTGAAAGAAAATGTGTCTGTGCTCATGGCACACAGGACACTGATTCCAGGATTCCTTTCCTAGATTGTAGAATCTGGATGCTAAGAGACAGGACATGGGAGGGGCAAGATTTGGAAAGTGGAGGAGCAGGTGAGGGGGCACCTCCTGGGGGTAAAGGAAACAGGATAGGACCAAGCATTTTGGTGCTCAGAGGGTGTGAGGGAGAGGCACAAGTGAGCTGGGTATGGCTACAGCACCTTCACTGTCCTTCCAAGGTCGGAGACCTGGAGCCGGGCAGAGGAGGCAAGAAGGACCCTTCTCGGTGACCCAGACCTTTACATAAATGAACTTACTTTGCTTCTGCTCATTTCGCTGATGCCCTTGTGGGGATAGTTTGTGTCATCCCCCATTTTGCAGATGAAGAAACTGAGGGGCTAAGACCAACCCATTCAGAGGTTTCTGAGCCAGGATCCAAAGTAGGTACATAAACCCCTCTTCCTCACTGTTGCACCCTGTGCCTATTGAAAGAGGATGTGCCTGTGTGTGTGCATGCATGTGGGAGCATCTGTGTGTGAATAAGCGTGTAAAGGCACAGAACATGAGTGTAGGTGTGTCAGTGTGTGTGTGTGAATGTGTATGTATAGGGTGTGGGGGGGACAGTCTCTTCCCCTACCTGGGATCAGAGTGTGGGAAGCAAGGTCTCCTCCTCTTCACCTGACCCAACCAGCCGGGCTGCCACTGACTGGTGTTGCCCAGAATTGAGTGCCTACTGTATACAGGACCAGAACATTCACCCTTGTATCTACCTACCCATTCACTCATTCATTCAATTTAACAGGTTATTTCTTGAGTGCCTACTATGTGCTGAGTCCTACACCAGGCATTGGGGATTAGGAGACCAGTGAGAACTGCATACTGTCTGGTGGGGGAGGCAGCTGTGGAACAGATGAACTTGGCAGCAGACTGTTGCAGGTATTCTAAGAAATTAAGATTACAGTACTTCTGCTCAGAAGTAGGACAATGGTACTTTGAGATGGGAGACTGACAACTTCCTCATTAGCCAACAAATTTAAACTTCTCTTTCCTTCTCAAAAAAAAAAAAAAATCACAGCATGCACAGCACTAGAAGGCGGGCTTCCTGGGGGAAGTGACATTTGAGCCTTTGAGGGCAGGGACAGTGTCTGTTTCATGCTGAACTCCATCACCCAGCTCAATGTTAGGAACACCATAGTTGCCCCATGTGTTTATTGAATGACTAAATGACTGTAGATTGAAAGATGGGCAGGTTCTCAATGGACAAAGTTGGGAGTTGGGGTGGTCAACCTGGTTGAGGGCTCAGAAACATCAAGGTGGGTAAACACTGGAGAAACAGCTTTTTATGACACCTCAACTATAAGAAAGAGCACATCTCTCAGAATCAGACAGGTCTATGGGCATCCGGGTCCCAGCACTTATGTGCTTTTTCTGGGTGACTCTTGGCAAGTTTCTTAACCTCTCTGGTCCTCTGCTTTCTCATCTCCAAAGTGAAGCCTCAAGTCATCTATATTTGCTTGTTTTTTTCATCTCAAGGGGCTTTTTGCTTTTTTATTATGGAAACTTAAATAAGCAAAAAAATAGAAAGAATCAAATCACAAATTCCCAGAAACCTGCCATCTAGCTTCAACAATTACTAACATTTTGCCATTCTACTTTAAAGATATTTAAAACAGTCATTAAACTCAGAGTGAAGGCAATCAGAGTAGCTCCGTCACAGGACAATCATAACACCAGCATAACCACCACCTGTCTGGAAGGAACTAGAGGCCTCCATTACTGCACCCCAACTTCAGAGATGCCAAAATTGGACTCTTGGCATTGATCAAATACAGCAGCAGCAAGGCCTGGCTATACTGTACTTGAAATGTGTAGTTAGTAACTAAGCAAGGTCAGGATTTTCCTCACTCAGTGCTTGTGAGTTGTTTCATTTGGTGTTTTCAAGCTTCTTCCCACAACCAAAACAGAAACAGAGAATAACCCCTTGCAGGATTATTCAAAAGCACCCTCGGGGGCCGGGCGCAGTGGCTCATGCCTGTAATCCTAGCACTCTGGGAGGCTGAGGCAGGAGGATCGCTTGAGGCCAGGATTTTGAGACCAGCCTGAGTAAGAGTGAGACCTTGTCTCTACTAAAAATAAAAACATTTATCTGGATGTGGTGGTGCACACCTATAGTCCCAGTTACTTAGGAGGCTGAGGAAGGAGGAGCACTTGACCTCAGGAGTTTGAGGTTGCAGTGAGCAATGACTACACCACTGTGCTGTAGCCTGGGTGATAAAGTGAGACCTGGTCTCTAACAAAAAAGCACCCATGCTGGGTATGCAGAGACACCTGCTTAGGTGCATTAGGGAAGCATCAGAGAGCAGGTGGTTTGTGCTAAACTCTAATTTGCATGCAGAAAGAATGAATGCTCCAGGCAGAGGAAAGGTCAGGAGGTGACCTTTAGGTTCAGGGAACAGGATGTGGATCAGAGGAGCACATGTGCACAGTGTTGGGGATGGCTGGGATGGCCAGGATGGCAAGGGAGACTTCGCTGGGCCTAGGAGGCCAAGACAAGGACTTTGACATCTTCCTCACAGCAGCACAAGCCTTTGGGTAGGGGGACGTTGAAGTCAAAGAATCATTACTGGGGGTAAGTGACATTTGAGCCTTTGAGGGCAAGGACAGTGTCTGTTTCATGCTGAACCCCATCTCCCAGCTCAATGTTAGGAATGCCATAGTTGCCCCTATGCGTTTGTTGAATGACTAAATGACTATAGATTGAAAGATGAGATCATGGTCCCCTGAAGGTATCCACACCCTGATCCCCCAAACCTATGAATATGCTATCTTATCTGGCAAAAGGATTTTGCTGATGTAATTAAATTAAGGATTATCCTGGATTATCTGAATGGACCCAAGGTCATTACAAGTGTCCTTATAAGAGGGGGACAGGGGTCAGAATCAGGGTAGATGTGAACACAGACATGGAGGTCAGTGATGTGGGACCGAAAGCCAGGACATGTAGGCAGGGTCCAAAAGTTTAACACAGCATGGAAGAAAATCTTCTCCAGAGCCTTTGGAAAGGAATGAAGCACTGCACCTTGATGTTAGCCCCTGAAAACCCATTTTGAATTTCTAACCTCTAGAACTGTGAGATAACAAATATGTGCTGTTGTATGTCACCACGTCTGGTCCTTGGTGATAGCAGCCATAGGAGCCTCACACAGACAGTGAGCTCAAGTTCTCTTTTTTTCTATTACTTTAAAAAAACAAAACAGGCTTGGAGCTGGTAGCTCAGCGTTCAGGGCACCAGCCACATACACAGGAGCTGGCTGGTTCGAATCCATCCTGGGACTACCAAACAACAATGACAACTACAACCAAAAACAAAAAAAATAGATGGGTATTGTAGCGGGCACCTGTAGTCTCAGCTACTTGGCAGGCTCAGGCAAGAGAATCGCTTAAGCCCAAGAGTTTGAGGTTCCTGTGAGCTGTGATGCCACAGCACTCAACTGAGGGCGACTTGATGAGACTCTGTCTCAAAAAAAATTAATTAATTAATTAATTAATTAATAAAAAACAAAACAAAAAACAAGATCTTGCTTTCTCTCCCAGGCTAGAGTGCTGTGGTATCAGCCTAGCTCACAGCAACCTCAAAATCCTAGGCTCCGGGCGGCGCCTGTGGCTCAGTGAGTAGGGCGCTGGCCCCATATGCCGAGGGTGGCGGGTTCAAACCCAGCCCCGGCCAAACTGCAAGAAAAAAATAGCCGGGCGTTGTGGCGGGCGCCTGTAGTCCCAGCTGCTCGGGAGGCTGAGGCAAGAGAATCGCGTAAGCCCAGGAGTTAGAGCTTGCTGTGAGCCGTGTGACACCACGGCACTCTACCGAGGGTGGTACAGTGAGACTCTGTCTCTACAAAAAAAAAAAAAAAAATCCTAGGCTCCAGTGACACCCCTGCCTCAGCCTCCCAAGTAGCTGGGATTACAAATGCCCACCACAACGAGCAGCTTTTTTTTTCTATTTATTTATTTATTTATTTATTTTCTGAGACAGAGTCTCACTTGGTAACCCTGGGTACAGTGCCATGGTGTCATGGCTCACAGCAACCTCAAACTCTTGAGCTCAAGAGATCCTCTTGCCTCAGCCTCCCAAGTAGCTGAGACTACAGGCACCTGCCACAATACCTGGCTATTTTTTAGACAGGGTCTTGCTCTAGTTCAGGCTGGTCTCAAACTCATGAGCTCAGGAAAACCACTCACCTTGGCCTCTTGAAGTCCTGGGTTTACATGTGTGAGCCACTGCACCCTGCCTACCAGGTTTTCATTTTTAAAAGATCCGGGTCCTCTCTTTCTAGACATACAAGGTCACTGGCCATATGGAAGTCCCTGGGGCTGGGCCTCTGCCCTTCTCTGCTCTAGTAGGTCCCTGAGATCTCCTCCTATGGCCGTGCTTTAACTACTATCCGTGTATAAGGAACACCCCAGTTCCTATCACCACTCAGACCTTACCCTCAAGCTCCTGAATCACGTGTACAACTGTTCACTGTTAACTTAACATGCCCCAAACTGACTGACCCCTTGACACCACCAGCCCTGATCTGTTTCCTCTTGCATCTTCCTCTTCTCAACAGCAGCTTCTTCCTTTCAGGCAGCACCCATCCTCTGAGGCCATCCTTGACTCCACTCTTGCTCCCACTCTGAATGGCCAGTCCATCAGCAAATCTGTCAGCGTCACCTCCTGACCACATCCAAAATCCAGCTATGCCTCACCACGTCTGTTGCTGCTGTCTGTCCTGGGCTAAGCCACCACTCTCTTGATCCTGCTCACTGGCTGTCCTGCCTCCACGCTAATTCCCCTCAGCCTATTCTCAATACAACTGGAAGATGGAACCTTTTCGGAGATGGGAAAGCATGTCACTTCTCTGCTCAAAAACTCACCATGGCTCTCAGCTCCCTCAGTGAAAAGCCCTGAGAATCCACCGGCCCTGGTCCCTGGTCCCCTGAGGATACATCCACCCATCCACCCTTGCCCACTGTCCTTTCACTTGTTCACTTTCCATCTTGTTCCCTCATAATCTGCGGCCTTGAACAATTTTTTTTAGCTTAAGATATAAGTCACATGCCATATAAGTGGGCAATTCAGTGCCTCTTATTATATTCACAAAGTGGTAAAACCACCACCACTATCTAATTCCAGAATATTTTCATCACCTCAGAAAGAAACCTCGGATCCCTTAGTAGTCACTCCCCAAACCCACCCCCATCCCAAGGACTCACTTATCTACTTTCTGTCTCTATGAATGTGCCTATTCTGGACATTTTATATAAATGGACTCCCACAGTATGTGTCCTTTCTTGTCTGGCTTCCTTCACTTAGCATAATGTTTTCAAGGTTTGTCCATATCAACCTGTGACATTTCTTTCTTTCTTTTTTTTTTTTGTGATAGACTCTCACTATGTTGCCCTGGTAGAGTGCTGTAGCATCACAGCTTACAGCAACTTCAAACTCTTGGTCTTAAGCGATTCTCTTGCCTTAGCCTCCCAAGTAGCTGGGACTACAGGTGCCCACCACAACACCCGACTATTTTTTTGTTGCAGTTGTCATTGTTGTTTGGCAGGCCCCGGCTGGGTTTGAACCCGCCAACCTTGGCATATATGGCCAACGACCTACCCACTGAGCTACAAGCATAGCCAACATTTTCTATCTTTATTTGCTTCACGTCTGTCCCTCTCCTCTAGAATGCCAGTGGCTGGAAGGCTCACTGGTCTTCCACACCCAAGACAGCATCTAATACTAAGTAAGGGCATAGTGTACAATGGTGGAATGAATGAATGGACAATGGGATTGGAGAGGTGTGACTTTCTCTCAGGGCTTCCCTGCGTGTGTTCTCCCTGAATCTTTCCCTCCTCAGTGGACTCAGAGGCTCTTTGGACCTCCCAGAGCCCAGGGTCACTTTGTCTCTGTAGGGACCCTCTGTGTTGTCCCCATGATTGCCACCCCACAGGTCCCTATTAGGCTACCTTGGTGGCAGCATCTGAATTCTGTTCACCTTTGCAACCTGAATGTGTCAGAATATAAATGGTAGATAACTCAAAAAAAAAAAATGGATATGTGGAGTGGGTGCTTTGAAGGATCTTCTAGCCCTAAAAACCTTCCCTTCCCTCCTGTGGGTCCTAGGATCCCCTGCAGTGTCAGCCTATAGGTAAGTGTGAGCTCCCAAAAGGCCCCTCCAGGAAGACATGGAGGGACCACCTTGCCTGGCCCCTGGGAGCTGTGAATATATGGGCAGAGCACAGGCAGGCTCTTGTCCCCAGCTCCCAGCCCACCCCCAGGAGGCAGCCAAGGTAGGCATTGCTATTGTGCCCATGTTACAGATTGGAAAACTGAGGCTTATTTGTCAAGCAGGGTTGCAACTTGGTGACTTGCCATAGAGAAGCCCAGACTCAAACCCAGGAGTTTCTGACTTCAAGCCCCACTCTCTTCATCCCTCACTATTTTTTAGACCATGTTTGGGCCCTGGTCTGCTTATATTAGTTTCATCAAGGGAATTTGGTTTGAAAAGGCAGAATCCCAGGCCCCATCTGGAAAATTCTGTTTCAGTGGGTCTGGATTAGGGCTCTGGACTCTGCCTTTGCAGCGAGCACCAGCTGATTTTGACGCTTTCTGATCTGTGAGACCCCTGGTCTACACACTCTGCTGCTTGTAAGGCTGTGAGAGGTGAGGCTTGGAACTCAAGAGTTTTGAATGCAGGATAGACCCATGTCTGCTTCCTGAAGGTGTCCTGTTCGACAGGGGCTCAGGCTCCTGCCTCTGTCCCCCCTTCCTCTGCGGGGGCTGCTGCCAGTGAGTGTGGCTCTGCTGGTAAAGTCTTTATCGGGAATGTCGCCTAATGCATTCATATCAAACAATAGTGCCTCATACATCATCCCTGCCAGAGGCCACCTCCACTAGGACAAGCACAGTCCATTACTCTGACGGGCGCAGGCCGTGCGCAGAACAGATAACAGGTCCTGCCTGTGCAGGGGAACGTGGGCTGGGGAGTCATCATGGACCCCACTGAACACCAAGGGGGCCTTAGGCAGCTCCACCCCAGGCAGTCAGGACATGGGTTGTCCGAGGCTCTGACCTTGTAGGGTGGTAGATAGCGTGCTGGTGGGAAGCCTTACTCTGCATCCCCCAGAAAGGCTCAACCTCTCTGAGCCTTGTTTTCCCCTGTTGTAAAAGTGGCTAGAGATGAGGATTTGAGAGCAAGTCATTTATTTCTGAGATGAAGTTCACACTAGTGGGAGAGGGGAAAGTGAGGCAGAAAGGATACAAACCATCGCTGTGGACCGTGGACCACCCCGGTGTAGCCACACCAGGAGCTCTGGGCCACAGCAAGGAACACACACTGCAAGCAGCTGGAGGGCTGATAGATCACTCCCACCTCCACTGAGGCTGCTCCTTGGGAGACAGCATCTCCCAGGCACTTCCAGCTTGGTGTGCAGGTGGCAAAGCAGGCATTAGAGAGAGTCCTTGGACAGAGAAATGAAATGTCGGTGCTGGTAGCTAGAGGCTGAGTAATGTGCACCTGTGCAGTGGGGATGAAGGGACATGGTAGGGCACTTTAAAGGCTGAATTGTGTCTCCCCAAATTCATATAATGACATCCTAGACCCCCAGTACCTCAGTGACCCCCAGTGACTATACTTAGAGACAGGGTCTTTAGAGAGGGAAATGGGGTTAAATGAGGTCACTGGGTGAGCCCTAATCTAATATGAGTGATGTGTCCTCATGAGAACAGGGGATTAGGACACAGACACGCGCAGAGGGAAAGGCCAATCAAAGGCAGCAGAAAGAGGCCACCTGCAAGCCCAACAGGGAGACCTCAGAAGACATTATCCCTGCTGGCACCTCAGTTTCAGCCTTCCAACCTCTTGAGCTGTGAGAACATGCTTTTCTTGTTGTTTGAGCACTTACTGCTTAAACTATGGCAGCCCAGGCAAACTAACACCGACACTGATGGACAGTGTCCCACACCAACCACGCCCTCCGCGCTCTCATTCCCACCCTCTTCACTGGCCATGAGTCACCCTCTGTTCTTGATCCAGCCACCCCAGCCTTCTCTGCCTCTGCATGCCCTAAACTTGCCCAGTTCCTTCTGCCTTAAGATCTTTGCCTTTGCTCCTCCCCTGACCTGGCATGCTATAACCCGGGACCTTCATGTCCTCATCCTCCCTGTGTCAGCTCTCTGATCCTCTCTATGCAGAAGTCCTCGCTGACCCTTTATCATTCTCTTTCACATTAGCCTATTTAATTTTCTTCTGAGCCTTGCACTGCCCTTTCTTTTTTGTTCATTTATTGGCGTTTTCTTCCACTGAAATGCAGTTTCATGACCACATGAGCCTTGTGTGTCTTGTTCACTCCTGTGGCCACAGTGCTCAGAATGGTGCCTCCTTTATAGTGGGAGCTCAGCAAACCATGAGTGGATTGACCCTTCAGAAGTGGAGCCAGACCCTCCAATTCCCTGGGGGAAAATTTTATCTCCCAGGCACCGACAAGCTCTTGAGAGCATTTCAAAGCTGTTTGCATTTCCTTCTTCCCTTCAGCACAGTATGGGCACATAGTAGATGCTGAATAAATCATTAAACAGAAAGAACAAGGTCTCTGGGGGCATTTTCCTTTATTTGTCTGCATGCGCCTGTGGAGTTTCCTTTATTTTTTACTTAGAAAGTTTAAAGCCATGGATGTGCCCAAGAGGTGAGGGAACAGATCCCCCATTGTTCAAAGCCAGAAAGTACAAAAGGCAAGTGGATCCCGCCAAAGGAGTTAGGGGTAGAAAAATAATTAGTCAGATTATTTTCAAGTCTTTGAGGACCACAATGAAGACTGGGAGATTCTAGTGATGCCCCCAAGGTGGGGGGTAGGGCTTGGTGCCCTGAGTGCTCAGGATGAGCAAGGAAGGAGACCTCTGTGCCTGCTAGTTCCAGGGCCCACACTAAGTGCTTTTTCGAATTATTTCACTGAATCTTCACCCCAGCTCTGTGAGGCAACCTGCAGTCATGAAAAATGGGAACTCCAGAGCCCTGTTCCTCTGGATTCAAATCCCAGCCCAATAACTTATGGGCTGTGTGTCTTTAGGCAAGTGTATCAGATTCTTTGGGCCTCAGTCTACTTTGTCTGTGAAGTGGGGTAATGGTAACCACTTCAGATGGTTGTTACAAGACCAAATGTAAAACCTGATGGTGTGAGTTTGAACATAATAGAATTGGTTCCCCAGAACTCCCAGTCATTCTGTTAACATGTGTGACTTTGTGCTATATGTAATTGAATTCTTTGGGCCCTGTCTTTAATATTATGGCAGGGGTTTTACTGCATATAAAGCACTTGAACAGTGCTGTAAGTGGTAGCTATTATGACTGTTCATCTCATTTTAGAGATGACAAAGCCAGTGCCAGAGCTGGCAGCTGGTAGAAGCCCAAGTGCAGGCGAGGGCATTTTGGTTACCCCTGATGTAAGAGGACACGTCAGCCCTCCCCAGGGCTGTTGGCAAGTCCCGAGGGGCAGCAGCTTCATTACAAGCCCCAACCCCCTCACATCAGCCAAGTTGCATGACGAGAAAACACTGTAGTAAACCAAGACTTCCTTAGCTGCCCTGCTGGGCTGGGCTGGGTGTCTTCCCTCTGAGCCCAGAAGCTGAGAGTCAGATGGCCACGGCCCACTTAGCTCCCTGAGCCCACAGTTAACCCAGGAGGGCTCACTTAGAGCACCCAGGGTTGGAGGTTGGGTTTGGGGTTGCATGGAGACCCAGAGAATAGAGAAGTGCACCAGGCTTTTAACAGCTTGTGATTAAAGACCCCGATAATTGTGTCTGATGGGGACTCATCCCTAGGGCTGGACAGGAGGGGGATCCCAAAGCCCAGATGTGGCCCAGGGTCAGAGGCTGACGCGTTGGGAAGCACCCCCCAGCTCCTGAGCAGTGAGTCCTGTGGTTCTAGAAGATGGTGCCATACATCACTCGACACGCTTTTCCGTGGGACCAGCCAGGCTGACAGCAGCCATTTATCTGAATGTCATTGGCAGTAAACTGCCTCCAGGGAGGGCGGTGAGGAGGAGGCAGCCGGGGGCAAGGAGGCTGGGAGGAGGCTCCTTGGGGATTTCTCAGAGGCCGGTCCACAGCCCCAGACTTTGTGTGGGGGATGGGGAGAGGCCTGCTGTAAGGCTCAGTGAGGAGCTGTCCAGGTGCTGCCGGCCCCTTCCTCTTGGCTGGGGACACTGGGGACAGAGGTGCAGGAGGCAGGAGAATTCAGCCCTAACTTAAGAGTCAGGTGGGAGTTGGGGGAAGCTCCTGTGGGGAGACACTCTGGCAGGGGTGGCTAAGGCCTGTGCTCAACTAAAGGGGTGACCACTCTTGCTGTGGGAAAGGGTGCTTAGCATTGCTTGGCAGTCTGACATCTCAAAAGAACCCTAAATTCTGATTGCATGTAGGATTTTTCCCTTTTGTAAGTGTTTGAAATGAATTCAAGCTTTTTAAAAACACAGAGTAGGTGGGGCAGTGCTTGTGGCTCAAGGAGTAGGGTGCCAGCCCCATATACTGGAAGTGGTGGGTTCAAACCTGGCCCCCGCCAAAAACTGCAAAAAAAAAAAAAAAAAAACCAAAAAGCACAGAGTAGGAGAAATCATGTTTGTGACTTAAATTTGATCTGTGGGACTGCCTGATTACAGTCTCTGGTGGAAGGTAATACATTCAGTAAGTGCTCAATAAATGAAGTCCCTTTTCCTTGGGAGTTGCTGTCTGGCCCCAGTTTCCAGAGCGCTCTGCCCCGCGCGCGCTCTCTCTCTCTCCCTCTCTCATAAAGTGCACAGTAAGCCCTGCTTGGAGTTTAGACCTTTCTAGGTCATGTTGGGACCTTGACCCAAGATCCGGAACTCTCCAGTTCAAGATGGGGCTGAGTCCCCCTCAGCTCTGGGGCTCTTCTCATTCCCACCTCTCCTCCTGCCTGCCTGGGAACCCAGGATCACGAAGCAGGCAGGTGGCTGGTACGGAAGGCACATGTCACAGCCTTGTCACCACTGCTGCTGCTTCTCCCAGCTCCTGTCTGTGACATCAGAAAACCCTAGGAAGCAGGTGACACAGCTCCCCAGGGGCTGCACCTGCCTCGGGGATGATGGCTGTGACTCAGAGGTGGGACCAGGCTCAGATGATGGTGGATGCTCCAGTAAAGCAGGCAGAAAAGGAGTGCATGAGGTCAGACTTGGATGAGGCCTTGGAGGACAGTCCAATAGTATTTAGTGGAGAAACTGAGGCCCAGAGAAAAGAAAGTCACACAACAGGGCATTGGATCCATGTCTGCTGACTTGAGATGGCATGCTCTTTCCATGACACCTTTCTGCCAGACCATTGTCTAGAGGAGGGATATTGGAGCCTGGGGCAGGAATATATTCCCTGGTCTTCCATGTCACCTGAGTCATGAAAAAAAGATGGTACTGAAGCCTATGGACTATGTTCCCATTCTGGTCCTGGTTTTGTCACTTCCTGTGTGTCCTTGGGCAAGTTCCTTAACCTCTCTGGGGTCTCAAGTTCTATCATCTATAAAGTTGAAATACAACTTTTGCTAAAGTTAAATGAGAATTTGTATGAAATGCTTGGTTCATAATGGATGCTTAAAATTCTTTTTCAAAAGGTACTTAAGTCTGGTCTCTTTTCAAAAAAGCCAAGTGGAAGTGGCTTATAAGTATATACTGTGATGCCAAAGCAGGAAATGCCCTGACTAAGGGGAACAGGAGGACAAGATGGTGGGGTAAGTTTTCAAGCAGCAGGCTGCACGTGGGCTCAGAGTTTCCAGGCAGCCAAAGCAAAGAGAGAAATGTGACCATTACATGACTCCTGGAGTCCATAAACTACCAGTTGCTTAGAGGGGAAAAAATGGCTTTTCTTGGTAAGGAAATGTGATCAAATAATATCTCATGTGAGTCTTCAAAAATGAGCTCTGTGGGAAGTGTTAGTTCTCTTTCCTGTCCACACAATCTCTTCTCTAGCTACCCCATAGAGTCCCCCAAAACCTACAACCATAGCTGGAGGCAAACTGGCTAAGAGCCCAGGCCCTGAAGGCAAAACCAGGCTCCACTACTGTGTAGCCTTGGGCTAGAGACCTCCCCTCTCGAGCCTAGTTTCCTCATCTGTAAAATGGAGAGGGAGGAGTTCTAATGATTACCTCATTGAAAACTCAAGGAGGTATTTTCCGTAAAGAGCTTACAGCACACAGTAAGTGCACAACAAATGGAAGCTGCTACTCTTAGGGAGTTTGATGCCTATGCGGTGAATGAGTATCACAGGACGGTAAAAGCATCTTATCTCCCAAGCCATCCCTTCAGTGTTTCTCGGTAGCAGGCTTTCTCCCCAAACTGAATAGAAACTGCACGCGTATGTCTGTGTGTGTGTGTTTTAATCAATTCCATGGTTTGTGAGAGCCAGTAAGCCCAGGTTAATGGAACAGAGCTGAATCCCCTGTGAATTTCAGACCCTTCTTGAAAAGCCTTTGCTTTTTCCTGTTCAGCCACTGGGAAGCTGCTGCCTCCACTCGGGAAGGAGAAATTGAATAATTGATGCAATTTGAATAACACTAGGATTTGTAATGATATTGAAATGTAAAGATAAAAAGGGGCGTGAACGGGCGCTGATAGCGGAAGGGAAAGTTGTTAATAGGCACTTAGGGGCTGGGGGTTGGGGAGCTCCACTGAGAAAGCATTTAAGAGAGGAGGCGCCAGCGGTGGAAGGTGGGCTGGGAAATCTCCACTCAATGAGGGGGGAAACTATATTCATAAATAAGATGCAGAAATTTCTCCCGACTCAGCAGCGCTAACAGTTAGAGAGTGGATAATTATTTAAATGCCAAATCATTCCGTTCATTAGAATCCCAAATCATTTCTGAAGAAACTGATTGCCTGGGGCAGGGCTGAGAAGGAGGTGGAGGAGGAGGGAAGTAGCTGGGGAAGCAAGAAATCAGGGAGGCTCTCCCCAACTTCTTTCTGGTCCGAGGCCCAGGGGAAGATGAGGTAGGAAGGAAGGCAGGAGAGTAGGGAGGGTAGGAGGGTCGGTGCAAAAGTCAGACTTGAGTTTTCAAGTCCAAGAGCTGACACAGCCTGGCTGTGGCCGTCAGGCACGTTGCCTTTCTTCTCTGAGCCTTAGTTTGTCCAGCTGAAAAATGGGGTTAATGCAAGGATCTACTCTGTAGGCAGTGAATGTTATCTGCTATTGTTAGGGAAGGATCTTGGGAAGCAGAACTAAGAATGGGTCATGGAGGAAGGTAGCTGGAGTTTAGGGGAGTGGGAGAGAAGTCTCAAATGAGCCCCAAGTTGAGCCCATTTCTCCTCATTTCTTCCCCACCATGGGGGCCCACTTAAGAGAAGGGAAACTGAGTCCCAGAGAGTGGAAGGGACTTGGCTAAGATGACACAGCAAGCCAGTGGCAGAGCCAGGGACCCAAAATACACACACATCCTATTATGCCCTACAAGGCCCCCACTCCTGGCCTGCTCTAGTGGCCTTGGAGGATCCTGGAGGTCTCTGAGGTGGGCGCCAGCCCAGCCACTGGGAGTGTGAGTTAGCAAGTCTAAGGATGACAGTCACAAGGGCAAGTCAGTAACAATTTGATTATGCCGAGGGATTCCGGACTGGCTGGCGCCCCCTCCCCTGGCAGATGGCCAGGCTGCCCCTCAGACATAGTAAGTGAAGTCGGGGAGCAGAAAGCGCTGGCTAGGCTCAATTGGGACAGAAAACCCCCCAAAACAAGAAAGCAACCGTGCTTATGAGCTCTCAGGGTAACAATCCTAAGAGTAGTAATAAGACAACTGCATGTGTGTTAGCTCAATAGTGTCCTGTTGGCTTTTATTCTGGTCAGGCCCTGTGCTGAGCATTTTATATCATTTGATTGTTAGCACAACCCCATGAGCAGCAATAATGGGGAAACTGAGGCCCAAAGACTCAGGTGATTAGTTCATACAGTACAAAAGCTGTGAGGTGAAGGTCTGAACCCAAATCTGTCTGCAAAATGAGACTCTCAGCTGTGGGCGGCACCCAAGCCTCGGTCAAGCTCTTCACTGTGGCTCAGGGAGGTCCTCTGGGTGCCCTGTTTGCAGATGAGACCCCGCACAGCCTCGCAGAAAGATGGGGAAGGAGCTGAGATTTAGACATAGGTTGATCTAAGTCTCAATTTCATACATCCCTTTGTCTGCCTCTCTCTGGAGCCTCAGACCCTCTCACACCCCACCTGTCCCACCCTGTGGCCTCCTGTTCACTACAGAGAGCTGCCTGGGTGCTAATTCCCCCATTCCTTCATATAAGACTTTAGACAGCCACTCATCTAGTCCCAGAACCCAGATTTGCTTGATGAAGATCACCCTGGACCTCACAGTCAGCTGCAGTTGGGGCCAGACCAGGCAAGGCACCCTAGGTAGTAATTAAAGCATTTGCTCTATCAGCTGCCTTCCAGGGCCCCATCCTGGAAGGCAGCTCCTGCAGCAATGAGGCAGGGCCCTCTACCTTCCCAGGGCCATATGGGTACTGCTGGGAAGCACTGGGACCAGGGCCAGCTAGAGGCTCCAGATTGGACCCTGCCTGCATCACCGTGTGGCCTTGCTTGAGTCCCTTCCCCTCTCTGGGCCTTGTCTGTAGAATGGAAACATCACTCCTGCCTGCCTCATAGTAGGATTGAAATTCACCTGGGACCTGGCACATGGTAGGTACCAAACAAATGTTTGATGGTATTTATAAAACCTGTGTTTTCCAAGGTAAGATACCTGTTCTCTACCTGCTCCAGAGTCACATGGAACACTTGTAACAAATACAGGTTCCTGGGCCCCACCCGGAACAGCAGAACTTGTGGTACTGGAGCCTGGAGTCTGTCTTTGTAGCAAATGCACCCAGTGACTCCCCAGCTGGCACTGCCCAGCACCCCTGCTTCCTGGTGATGTGGGAGGAACCTGGCTTTGGGGCAGGCCGCTAAGCCTGCGTTTTCTTGTATGTAAATGGGAACAGGGATATTCACTCCAGGGTTCCTGGGATGAATGAATGAGATACAGGCATGGAACATAGTAGGTGCTCAACAGATGAGATTCCCCTTTCAGCCACCCATACCCCTTTGGTGGAAGAGCGAGCATAGCCCCCCAAAGAGGGAATGGGGGGGGTATCTTGCCTCTCAGGAACCTTGACCTGCTCCAAATCGATCTTTTTTCCCCCATTTTTGTAGGCGGCGTCAGCATCTCTTGGGGTGGGTGAAGAAAATGCCAGCATCAGCAGACTACGTGCCCCAGCCAGACACTGCTGCTCTTTATTAATTAACTGCCAGATGTTAGTTTTGCATCTTTTATCAGAAGGAGGTTTGTCATTGGGACCTTGTATGTCAGGAGAGGCAGGAAAACATCCCTTGGGGGCCCCTGGAATTGGCAGGGAGCCGGGGAGGGAGGCAGGAAGCCAAGAGTCCGGTACCCTCCCATCTGGGGCACCCAGCTCTTAGCCTGGAGCACCCGTCTGCCCTGGTCACCCCCATGCCTCCCTGGCAGTGTTCAAGGGCAGCCAGATATTTGGTCCTTGGAAGAAGGTCCTTGAAATAGCTACTTGTGCGTCCACCGAGGCCACCTTGGTGAGCAAAACAGACAGCCCTGCCCTGCGGAGCTCACAGTCTGCCAGAGAGACAGCCACAATCCAGTAGACCCAAATAAATAACATTATGACAAATTGTGATCTGTGTCATGAAGGAAACTGACAAGGTTCCAAGAGAGAGGGCACAGAGCGGGAAGGAGACCTAATTTAGATGGAGCGGTTTCCCCAGGGAGGTGACATTTAAGTGGAGTCATAAAAAAGGAGCCAGAGGCAGAAGGTTTCAGGCAGAGGGGACAACACGGGCAAAGGCCTCAGGGCAGGAATGAGCCTGGTGCTTAAAGAACTGAAAAAAGATCCACATGGCTCCAGCATGGTAAAGGAGGCAGTCACCAGTTGGCAGGTTGGCTGGGCCCAGATGAAGGTCCTTGAGGGGAATGGGCAGAAGCCAATGTAGATTTCTGAGCCAGGGATCAATGTGATAAAGGGATTTCCATGTTAGGAAGACCCTTTTCTTTTCCGGGTGAGGAATAGATTGGCCACAACATAGTCGAGGGTTGGTAAGACTCTAGCAACAGCTTTGCAATTACTGAGTGTTTATTAGGCACTTACTGGGAGCCAGGTTGGGTTCCCATTTAAGAAATGGAGTGTGGGAAAGTGGAGGGGGTGGGAGGGATAGTAGGGGATAGTGGGGGGACCACAACTATGGAGCACATTGCAAGTGCAAGTTGGTTCTATCATGTGTAGAACACAAATGTCCTAATGCTCTAAATGGGTAAATGAGATGAAAGATATGCTGATTAGTATCATACTAAGCACTCCAATCTGTATAAATAATTAACATACTGAAATGGGCATAAATGTATTTATGATCTATGTACAAAAGACTTAATTAAAAAAATTAAAAAAAAAAAGAAATGGAGAGAGTCATGTCTGTAATCCTAGCACTCTGGGAGGCTGAGGCAGGAGGATTGTTTGAGCTCAAGAGTTCCAGACCAGCCTGAGCAAGAGTGAGACCCTGTCTCTACTAAAAATAGAACAACTAGCTGGGCATTGTGGCTGGCACCTGTAGTCTCAGCCTCTCAGGAGGCTGAGGCGAGAGGGTCACTTCAGCTCAAGAGGCTGAGGTTGCTGTGAGCTATGCTGATGCCACAGCACTCTACCCAGGGTGACAGAGTGAGACTCTGTCTCAAAAAAAAGAAAAAAAGAAAAGTTGGGGAGGCAGATCTTGGTCCCCCATCACACGTGGGGGGTAAGGAAGAGTGAAGAGTCTAGGAGGCTCCAAGTCCCTTGCTCCAGATACATCTGAGCTACTTGTGTCCCCAACACTTCCAAGACTGGAATTATGGCTTGTCTTCATTTTACAGAAGAAGAAATGGAGGCGCAGAGAAGTGCAACAGTGTGCTCAAGGTCACACAGCTGGGAGCGAGCGTCAGGTCCCGTATTTGAACCAGGTTGCCAACCGCTGTCCAAGCTCAGGCAGGCAGAAGATAATAGCCCTTCCCTAGCTGCTGCCTGGACAGTGTATTGTCCTTCCCCAGTTACCCCTGAAAAGGCCACTCTGAGCATCTGACCTGACTAGACAGGGGGTCAGTAAGCCCCCTTACTGGTCCACACTGCCCCAAGCCCTTGATTGGCCCAGGGGATTATAAATCCAGATGCAGGCTGGTGTCATCTCCCTCCAAATAAATAGGCCACCATTACTGTGGGTTATTTTCTGCCTGATCCACATGCCATCTGATAAACAGGTGATTACTTCTTCCCCTAGTTTAGTTTCTGATTTGCATATAATAAATACTGCCCCCAGGAAGTGTGTGCATGTATGTTGGGGGTTAGAAAACAGGGCTCATGTCTTATTTATGAGAAACAAACAGGAGCACAAGCTCGCATAATCAACATGTATTTAATCTGCCTCTTATTTGCCCTTTTGACTCTTAATCAGACCAGGTCTCTTAGTGGCTCTGTGTGTGCGTGTGCACGTGTGTGCATGCACAGGCTGCAGGGGAATGCCCCTGCCAAGACCTTTATCTCACCCTGGAGAGGGCTGATGGTTGGGGCATGAAATGTCAAAAGGGGTCCTGACTCTTCGGGCTCATCCTGGGGGCTCTTTGAGGGGTAGCAGGAAAATCTAGACTTAAGATATAGAAGGAGGGCATTGTCTCCCACCAACAACTCTACAGTAGCAAATGTTTTTAACATTGCCAAAATATGTCTGAACCATCAAAAGTACTTGGAACCAGTGCTACGAATTGTGCAGTGTTAGCTGCAGTTCTGTTTGCAGCAACATCTAATATTACACATTTATCAGCACGATAGAAAAGCAGTAGTGGGCTAGGAGCCTGTAGCTCAGCAGCTAGGGCACCAGCCACATGCACCAGGGCTGGCGGGTTCGAACCCAGCCCAGGGCCTGCCGAACAACGACAACTACCAAAAGAAAAAAAATAGCTAGGCATTACGGTGGGTACCTGTAGTCCCAGCTACTTGGGAGACTGAGGCAAGAGAATTGCTTAAGCCCAAGAGTTTGAGGTTGCTGTGATGCCATGGCACTCTACCCAGGGCGACATATGAGACTCTGTCTCAAAAGAAAAAAGAAGGAAAAAAAGAAAAGCAGCACTCTAAGGAAAAAACAAAACACCAGCCAAGCACTGGGTACAGAACCAAGTTCACATGCTCATACATGCCAGAGCTGAGACTTGAACTTGTGACTCTGACTGCAAAGCCTGGGTTAGTACTATCTCTTCATACCGTATCCTTACTATTATGATGAGAAAGAAATCTGAGAGAAACCATCAGTTTGTTCACCTGCTGTCCTCCAACTCCTGCTCCACTGATAAAGAAACTGAGACCAGAAAAGTGAAATGACTTGCCAGTGGTTATACACAAAACCATTCAAATTCATGTCTTAAGTGTATGTGTTTTTGTTCAAACAATAACTCTTTTATTTTTTTATTTTTATTTTTATTTTTTTATTTTATTTTTTTTTGTAGAGACAGAGTCTCACTTTATGGCCCTCGGTAGAGTGCCATGGCATCACACAGCTCACAGCAACCTCCAATTCCCAGGCTTAAGTGATTCTCTTGCCTCAGCCTCCCGAGTAGCTGGGACTACAGGCGCACGCCACAACGCCCAGCTATTTTTTTGGTGGCAGTTCAGCCCGGGCCAGGTTTGAACCTGCCACCCTTGGTATATGGGGCCGGCGCCCCACCAACTCTTTTATTATGATCATCATTTTATGTCTGGGAATTTAGTCAAAGTACAGCAGATTCAGCTTGCATTTGTTTCATGATGACTGGGCCCCAGTTTGGAGTGGTTTGAATGGCTAGAAATATGTCTAGGGCCCCAGTTCTGTCTGTCAGATGAGTTTCTTGGTTCTTCTCCATGTGGCATATGCTGGGGTTGAAATGTCCAAGATGGCTCCTTCACTCACATATCTGACACTTGGCCTGGTTCAAGGTCTGGGGCATCTAGACCTGGCTGAACTTGTCCCTCCTCTCCACGTGGCTTCTCCACTTAGCTAGCTCTGGGCTTCTTCACAATGTGGTGGTTTCAGAGTAGTAAGACTTCTTAAATGGTGCCTGCTGGCTTCCATCAGAGGAAACATTCCGAGATCTTAGATGTCTTTTCTATTATGGTATGCTTATTTAGTTTGATTTGGTTTGGTTTTAGACAGGTGTTGCCCAGGATAGGGTACAGTAGCAAGATCATAGCTCACTGCAACCTCAAACTCCTGGGCTCAAGTGACCCTCCTAGTTCAACTTCCTGAGTAGGTAGGACTATAGGTGCACGCCACTATACGCAGCTAATTATTTTATTTTTTGTAGAGATGGGGTCTCGCTACATGGGGTTGCCCAGGCTGGTCTTGAGCTCCCGACCCTGAGTGATCCTCCTTAAGGATCCTCAACCTCCCAAAGTGCTAGGATTACAGGTGTGAGCTGCTGTACCTAGCCTGTTTTTATGAATATGTTGTTTTAAGAAAAATACAAATGATGCATGTGTCATGTAAAAATTCAAACAGTATGGAAAAGTGCAAAGATTAGACAAAAATATCCAATCAAAATTCTGCCAGAAATTAACATTTGGTGAACCTCAGTCAAAGAGTCCTACAACAAAATTAAAAATTGAAGGCTGGATGGATGGATGAATGGGTGAGTTACAGTGGATGAATGGGTGGATGGACAGACGGGTGGTTGGGTAGAAGGGTGGTACATGAGTAGAGGAAAAGAACAAAAGATAGAAAGAAGAAAATAATTCTCATTGTTGATGATTCTAAGACCTGAGGAAAGGACAATTAAGGGTATATGCATGTTGTGGAAAATGATGGAAGAGGCCTGTCTCACTAGACCCTCACTCCATCCACTCGTTAGCCTGAAGCTGACCTTTCTTCTTTTTTTTTTTTTTTTTTTTGAAACAGAGTCTCAAGCTATTGCCCTGGGTAGAGTGCTGCAGCGTCACAGCTCACAGCAACCTCAAACTCTTGGGCTTAAGCAATTCTCTTCCCTCAGCCTCCCAAGTAGCTGGGGCTACAAGCACCCGCCACAACGCTCAGCTATTTTGTGGTTGCAGTTATCATTGTTTTTTAGCAGGCCCAGGCCAGGCTCTAACCTGCCAGCCTCACCCTAATCACTGAACTATGGGCACCGAGCCTCAAGCTGACCTTCTAACAGTCCTGTGCCCAACGGGAAGGTAGAACATTTCAAAATTAGACTACTTCCTTCCTGAGGTGAAATATCTCAGAGGAGACAATCTCCTGCACTGGTACCCAGCACCTCACAGAGCCGGAACAGGTTACTCTCAATGTGGCCTCCACACTAGCCACCTGCCTGCGTCTTCCTGGAACTCAACCTCTCATCCTTTCCTGCCCCTCAGTGACTCTCTCTGCCTACTAGGTAGAGCCCAAACTGTTATTATTACTTCTATTACCACCACTATTACTAACACTATTGCCACTGCTGTTACTCCCACTGTTGCTATTACTATCACATTTGCTATTACTACCTCTGCTGTTAGTACTATTATCATCACACTATCACTGCCTCTGTTACTACTATTACCACCCCTGTTACTATCACCACAATTACTCCCACTCTTTATTTTTTTGAGACAGGGTCTCAGTCTGTTGCTAGAGCTAGAGTGCAGTGGTGTAAGCATAGCTTACTGCAACCTCCAACTCCTAGGCTTAAGCTTTGGGTCCCCAACCCCCAGACCATGTACGGGTACCAGTCCATCACATGTTAAGAACCAGGCTGCACAGCAGGAGGTGAGCAGCAGGCAAGCGAATGAAGCTTCATCTGTCACTATCTCCCATCATCCCCAGAAGGGACTGTGTAGTTGCAGGAAAACAAGCTCAGGGTTGCCACTGATTCTGCTTATGGTGAGTTGTATAATTATTTCATACAATGTAATAATAATAGAAATAAAGTGCTTAACAAATGTAATGCATTTGAATGATCCTGAAACCATCCCCCTGCACCCTTACTGTCTAGTCTGTAGAAAAATTATCTTCCATGAAATTGGTCCCTGGTATCAAAAAGGTTGGGGACTGGCTCAGCGCCCGTAGCTCAGTGAGTAGGGCACTGGCCACATACACCGAGGCTGGTGGGTTCGATCCCTGCCTGAGCTTGCTAATCAACAACTGCAACCAAAAAACAATAGCCAGGCATGTGGCGGGCGCCTGTAGTCCCAGTTACTCAGGAGGCTAAGGCAAGAGACTCGCTTGAACCCAAGAGTTTGAGGTTGCTGTGAATCGTGACACCACAGTACTCTACAGAGAGTGACATAGTGAGACTCTGTCTAAAAAAAAAGGGGGGGGGGTTGGGACTGATGGCTTAAGCAATCCTCCAGGCTCAGCCTCCCAAGTAGCTGGAACTACAGATACACACCACCATGCCTGGCTGATTTTTTTTTTTATTTCATTTTTTTTTTGTAGAGACGGAGTATCACTGTACCACCCTCGGGTAGAGTGCCGTGGCATCACACAGCTCACAGCAACCTCTAACTCTTGGGCTTACGCGATTCTCCTGCCTCAGCCTCCCGAGCAGCTGGGACTACAGGCGCCCGCCACAATGCCCGGCTATTTTTTTGTTGCAGTTTGGCCGGGGCTGGGTTTGAACCCGCCACCCTCGGCATATGGGGCCGGCGCCCTACTCACTGAGCCACAGGCGCCGCCGGGCTGATTTTTTTTTTTTAAGAGACGAGTTCTCTGTTTGTTGTCCAGGCTGGTCCAGAGCTCCTGGCCTCAAGCAATGTTACCATTTCAGCCTCTTAAAGAGCTGAGATCACAGGCGAGAGCCATTGTGCTTGGCATACTCCCATTATTGCTATTGCTACCACGATTACTATTATTATCACCACCACTATTACTGCCACTATTCTATCCCTACCATCACTATTACTATCCTCATTATTCCCATTATTGCTATTACTACCACAATTGGTGCAATTACTACCATCACTATTACTTCCACTGTTACTACTGTCTCTACCACCACTATTGCTACTATCACTACCACTTTTACCACTGTTACTATTATTGTCATTTTCTACCACCACTGTTACCAATACTACTAATACTACCACTGCTATTGATACCACCATTATATCCTTTTCTTCTGCAGTAATTTTTATTGTTATTTAAAAATTTTTATTACAAAGTGAATTATTTTATAATTCACTATAGGAAAATTAAGAAATTAGAGAGAATTTCAAAGAAGAAAGTAAAACTCACCACCAAATACCACCATCCAGAGTTGTCAGCCTCCGTGGAGCTCCTATTCCTGAGCAGGGCCTGCAGGGCCCTCCATGGCCAGCCACCATTCAGCTTCCCACCTCTCTGACCATGGGCTCCATGTGGTCCTCTGACATGCCTAGACCCCCCTCCCCCAGGCTGCTCTCTCCTTGCCTCTGGGCCTTTGCACATGCTGTTCCTTTGGTGTGACATGACCTTCTTCCTGGACTCCATCTGTCTCACCCTGTGCTCCCTGGGCTCCAAGCACAGGCATCAGGCCCTCCAGGGAGCCATCTCTGAGAAGCCACACTGCTTAGGCTGGGCTGGTGGACTGCCTCTCGGCCCCCACAGTCCTCAAGCATCTCCTATTGGAGCATACCTTGCCCTGAGTGTAGGTTCCTGTTTGCCTGTCTATCTTTTCCAATATAGAATGCAGGGGCCATGACTAGGTCACCTCTGTGTGCCTTTTATAGGCTTGCCATATAGTAAGAGACTCTGTATGTGTTTGTTGAATGATTGAGTGAAGACCTTGGTTTGGGAGTGTTTCTTAGAAGAGGTGGCATTCAAGCCATGCTCTCAAAGATGGTGTATGTTTGTTTCTTCTGCGATAGGGTCTTGCTCTGTCACCCAAGTTCAAATGCAGTAGTGTGATCACAGGTCACTACAACCTCCAACTTCTGGGCTCAAGCGATCCTCCTGCCTCAACCTCCCAAGTAGCTAGGACTATAGGTGTGTGCCACTGCACCTAGGTAATTTCTTAAAAATTTGTTTTAAAGGCTGAGCATAGTGGCTCATGGCTGTATTCCCAGCACTCAGGGAGGCTTAGGCTGGTGGAGTTTTTGAGATCTGAAGTTTCAGATCAGCCTAAGCAAGAACAAGACCCCATCTCCACTAAACATAGAAAAACTAGCCAGGCGTCATTGTAGCCATCTGTAGTCTCAGGTACTCGGGAGGCTGAGGCAAGAGAATCACTTGACCTCAAGAGTTTGAGGTTGCTGTGAGCTGTGATGATGCCATGACACTCTACTCAGTGTGACCAAGCAAGATTCTAAATAAATAAATAAATAAATAAGGTAAGGCAGCTTTTTCTGCACTAAGGGATAGGTCTTCTACATTGACTTTGACCTGGTCTCTCACCTGGGTATGGGGAACCCACTTCTGCAGCCCTTCAGGCTCCCAGTGGCACGGTCGAGGAGGCCAGGTAACTCCCGCCCTGTCCACACCACCAGACAACATTAGATGTGAGGAGCAGTGTTCCTCCGTGTGCTATTGATTTTTCATAACTGCCTGCCAACAGACAAGGTGAACAGTTCACTTTTATGAATCCTTATTAACGGTGCAGCAGGAGATATTTCACTTTAAGTATCCCCTTTCTGCTGAAAAAGAAAAAAAAGAAAAATAACAGAAAATGTAAATTATCTCATCTGGAGAGATGCTGAGAGCTCTGAGCCAGAGCACAAGTTGCCAGAGCGTGAGGAGGGGAGGTCCACTTTGTGCCCCACCCCTCACCAGTGGTCAGGGCTAGCCCCAGGGAACCTTCCCAAAGCAGGGATTGGTGCGAAAGCCAAACTAGCAGGCGAGGGCAGTGTAGCAGGTGGTTAGAGCATAGACACTGGCTGTCCATCTAAATGGGCAAACGGAAAGGTGCAAGGATGTTTATGGCAGCTTTAAAACAAAAAAAAAAGCATAGGACTGGACACAGTGTCTCCTGCCTATAGTCCCAGCACTTGGGAACTTGAAGCCAGCAGTTTGAGACCAACCTGGGCAACATAGTAAGACCACATCACTACCAAAAAGTGTAAAAAATTAGCTGGGTGTCGTGGTGCTCACCAGTAGCCCCCCTTACTCCGGAGGCTGAAGTGAGAGGATTGATTGAACCCAGGAGTTTGAGGCTACAGTGAGTTATGATCACACTACTGCAGTCCGGCCTGGGTGACAGAGCTTGACCATGTTTTTTAACATTTTAAAAATATAAATGATAATATGGCTTTTGAGTGGAGTACTATGCCAGTAGGAAAAAGAATAAGGTCATCCTGGGTGGACCAATAGAAAAGAAAGTATTAATACATGAGCTATTACTGAGTGGATATAGCAAGTTGTAGGACAATTTGTAGTGTGCTACCAGTTAGGTAAAAGAAAGCATATACATTGCAGGTCAGATGATTAACTTTGCAAACTCATCCTATAAAAAGTACCTCATTGCTGAATATCACTGGCTTGAATGGTACTTGAATGGTCACCTTCAAAGTACTCCCCTTGGCCTTCTGGTGACTATAATGATATTCATGCTAGCTCTTTTTCTAGGATGAGTTCAGGAATGTCAGCCCTCGTATGATGACAGCTCTGATGGCCATTCCAGAGAACGAGTTTCAAAATTGCTTTGAAGGATAGGCTAGGTGCTGGTGTTGGTACATGGCTTCCCAAGGGGAGTACTTCAGAGTTGACTGTAGTAGTATTCAGCAACGAGGTATGCAGCACTTTTTCTAGTACGAGTTCATGGATTGAATCATCCAACCTCGTATATGAATGAATGTATGTGGACAGAGTTGCACAAAAATCTGTTCACATAGGTCCTCTCCAGGGAAATCGCAGAACAGGAGATTTTCACTCTTCATTCACTAGTTTTACTTTTGTGCTAGTTTTACTTTTTACCGTGGGCAGTTTTACTATTATAATTTAGAAATTTAAGTCTCTTAAAATGTGAACCTGAGGGAGGTGCTTTAAGGTTTTATATCCTTCTCTATTGTTCAGATTTTTTCTACAATAACCATTATGTCTGTAAATATAAAAATATAATACACATTTCTTTTAACAAACATATATTGGTCTTGGTGTCAGGCAGATATGGTTTTTGTTACCAAGTTTTCCTTGACCAGCTGGGTGACATTAGGCAAGTCGCTTAACCTCTCTGAGTATCAATTTCCTCTGCAGCAAAATTGGGTGTTAATAGAATATACAGAGCAAGCTTGCAGCAAATACTAGCTTTATCATTATAGATTATTATTATCTGTCCAGACAAACCTTCATATGCTGTCCCAGTTGGTGAGTTAATGCCTGTCCCTGGACCAGGGTCTATGAAGCTATTTAAAATGTTGTAGACCAGTGGTCCTCAAATGGATTTTAGGAGTGCAATTCAGTTACAAATGAAATCTCAGGGTGAAGCCCAGTATGTGTAGGATAGCAACAGGAACATTGTATTAGCATTCAGGGTGGACATTTATACCCAGCAGATATTCTCAGTCCTCTGTCTGTCCGTCCTGCATCCTCTCCCCTTTTTGTGGCAACAACACCCTGACCTTCCATCAGGGGGAATCATCACTGTCCCCGCTCTCATCCTCCCCCCCAGCACCAGAGGTGGCACGGACCCAAAGCCTAAAGCATCCTTTGAACCTAATGCCTACGGCATCCTCTGGCCACAGGTAAACATCCAGATTGCGACCAGTGGGGACCAGTCAATCTTGACACTTCCCTGAAAAGTGTGGAGAGAAAGAAGTTCCCTTTCCCCTGTATTTGATCCTGGAAGGAGGGAAGAGGAGGAGGGTAAGCCCAGAGTGCCCAGAGGACACCTTCAGAGCCTAAGAATGAAACCAATACTGTGAAAGGTGGGCCATCTGATGGTGAAAACTTGAACCCTGGGGACACTGTACCTGAAGCCAGAACCACTCTCTGGAGTTTTTTGTTGTTGTTGTTGCAGAAACCATTTTGCTCCAGTCAGTTGGGTTTTCTGTCACTTGCAACCAAAGGAAAGCTAAATGATATAATACATTTATTCATAAAGTCACTTAGGAAAAACAATGAAGGTGCTTTGACAGACATTAACATTTAAAATCAGGAGTTAGGGACGACAGCTGCTGTCTTTTATCATCTCTCATCTAATTTCCTTCTTTTTCTTGGTATTGACTTATTTTTTATTTTATTTTATTTTTTAATTGACACATGATAATTCTACATTTTTAAGAGATACATAGTGATGTTTCCATACATATAATGTATAGCAATCAGATCAGGGTAATTAGCATATCCATCATCTCAAACATTTATCATTTTGCGTCCAGTTTCTTTCTCGATATGAGTTTGGTTGTCCAGGGTCAAGAAAACCCTGATTCACAGGTTAGTGGTTATTAATAAAAACAATGGCTTGTTTGCAGTTTAATGTCAGACTTAGGGGCCCAGATGCAGGAACAAGGCAGTCTGAATTCAAAGACTCAGCAACTGTGGAGCCCATTTGACCTCTCTGAGGCTCAGTTTCCTAGCACCCACCTCACTGGAGGCTGGGAACAGCACATAAGTCAATACCCGATACATGGGAAAACATTTAGGTAGTGCCTGACACCTGGTACAGATGAGCGATTGTTCTCATTCTACCACATTTTGACTCATTGGAGCACCTGTGTGTTGCCTTGAGCTGACAGGTTCACAGGAATAAAACTTCACCTGGTATGCCACTGTTATTGACAAACATTCAAGCTCTTTAAAAATTATTTATTTAGAAACAAGGTCTCACTCCGTCACTCAGGTTAGAGTACAGTGGCTCAATCAGAGCTCACTATAACCTCAATCTCCTCCAACCCTGGGTGAACAAACAGGCTGGAGAGCAAACAGTGATACCAGCTGTGGGAATGGAAGATCAATCAAGTCCAGTCATGTGCCCAGGAAGAATGTATCGATTAAGGGGTAGAGCCCTGCCCTCCCGGGGTGAGTACCCAGCAGGCCCTGGAAGATCCTAGTTCCCTGGAACAGAAGAAAAAACTTTATCTATTGAGCATTTTCTGTGTGCCTAGTAACAATGACAACAATACCTAGCATTTATTCAGTGCCCACAATGCAGTGCGTTCGATTTAAGCCTCATAGAACTTCTTCGAGGGGGCGGCGCCTGTGGCTCAGTCAGTAAGGCGCGGGCCCCATATACCGAGGGTGGCGGGTTCAAACCCGGCCCCGGCTGAATTGCAACCAAAAAAATAGCCGGGCGTTGTGGCGGGTGCCTGTAGTCCCAGCTACTTGGGAGACTGAGGCAAAAGAATCATTTAAGCCCAGGAGTTGGAGGTTGCTATGAGCTGTGTGATGCCATGGCACTCTACCCAGGGCCATAAAGTGAGACTCTGTCTCTACAAAAAAAAAAAAAAGAAAGAAAGAAATTCTTCGAGGTAATATCCTTACCTTTCCGCTTTCAGGAGAGAAACCTCAGGACTAGAGAGACAAATCGTTTTGCCCAAGCAGCAGGCCTGTCTAGCTTCAGAGTTCCTGCCCTACCTTCTGTGACTCCAATAATCCTTCCCAAACCTCCAAGTGTAGTTTAGTTTTATTCCCATCTCACAGGTACAGAAAACAGAGGCCAAGAAAGGCAAAGTCACCTGCCCAAAGTGTCATGTGAGCTGAGCCAGGCTTTGGCCCAGTTCCATTTGAACTCCAGTCCCAGGGGTGTCCCTTTCCTGTGGCCTCCCTGAGCAAGACACTGAGGGAGATAGAGTGGGTACTGGGCTCATTTCTGGCTCAGGGGACAGTGTGTATAGTGGAGATGGAAACCATAGACCCTCCCCCTTCTTCTGCAGTCTGGAGGATAGCTCAGTCTTTATGGGGTTACTGTTATAGCAAATCAATCTTTTTTTTTTTTTTTTGAGACAGAGTCTCAAGTTGTCACCCTGGATAGAGTGCCATTGGGTCACAGCTCACAGCAACCTCAAACTCTTGGGCTTAAGTGATTCTCTTGCTTCAGACTCCCAAGTAGCTGGGACTACAGGCCCTGCCACAACACCCAGCTATTTTTTTGGTTGCAGTTGTCGTTGTTGCTTAGCAGGCCCTGGCCAGGTTCAAACCCGCCACCCTGGGTGTATGTGGTCGGCACCCTAGCCACTGAGCTACGGGTGCCCCAGCAAATCAATCTTTATATTTCTCTCTTAATATAAATGGCAAGCAGGTGGGATATTATAGGTTTTGGAAAAATAAAAAGCAATACAAAAGTAATTTGTGTTAGATATGGGTGCAGCTTTTGGCACAATCCCCAAAGAGACAAGAATTCTTCAGCGCTATTTTTAGTTCTGGTCTTCTACTTTGGAGGGTGGTGAGGACTCCCCAAAGAGGGAATAGGCCCTTCGCATATCACTACTTCTTGAAAGAAAAACCCCTGCGTCTCCCACTTTGTCTGTCTCCCTCCCTAATCTCTCCCCCTTTACCAGGCTGTCTGCTTCTCTCTCTTTCCCAACCCCCAAGAACTCCGCTGGAGCACTGCACCGAGAGAGGCAATTTATAAAGCAGATGTTTACTACAAGGTTTTACACGAGCTTGGTGTCTCGCCAAACGTTATAGTAATTGGAGGCTGCGTTTAATTACTGATCAATGTGGAGTTAGGAAAAGACAGGCCTGGAAAATGCCTTTGATCTAGACTTTCCTCTTTGCCTCAAAGAAGATGAGGGCTCCTGGTCCTCTATGGCTCAGCTCATCCTGAGCTGAGGCCTGAGTTGATGAATGAAGTGGGTGTGTAAATAGCTACTGGGCCACTGGTCTCTAGGAAATGGCACTGGGGAGAGGAGACCAGATTTTACTGTTTCTCTTCTTGCCATTCCGTTATTGTTGATACCTATTTTGTTCCAGGTACTGTGCTATGCACTGGGGTCACAGGAATTAATGATTTTCTCCTAGTACTTTGGGAGGCTGAAGCAAGTAAATAACCTGAGCAAGTCCCAAGATCTTGTCTCTACTAAAAATAGAAAAATTAGCTGAGTTGTGGTGGGTACCTGTAGTCCCAGCTACTGAGTAACCTGAGGCAAGAGGATCACTTGAACCCAGGAGTTTCAGGTGGCTAAGAGCTATGATGTCACAGCACTCTACCCAGGATGACAAAATGAGACTATCTCAAAAAAAGTGATAGCTGTGACTTCCAAGGCTCGGTCATTAAAGATGCTGCAGCCTCTGCCTTATTCTCTTAGATCACTTTCTCCAGACAAAGCCAGCCATCACATCATGAGGACACTTCAGCAGCCCTATGGAGAGATCCACTTGGGTAGAAACTAAGAAGCCACCTGGAAGAGCAAATCCTCCAGGCCCAGTCAAGCCTTCACATGGCTGTAGCCCTGGCCAGCATCATAGTTGCAAACTCATGAGCGACATCATGCCAAAGCCACTCAGCTAAGTTACTCCCAGGTTCCTGACCCATGAAAACTGAGATACGAAAATCATTTTTAGTTAAGTCACTAAGTTTTGGAATAATAGATGACTAATACAACAGCCATGGGAAAGAAGGAAACATAAAGAACCCTGATAACTAGGAAACAAAATGTGGCAAGAAAGAATCTAACCACATAGTCACATAATTCTATAATAAATATATATAAAAGATCAAGATATAGCTGGCCACTTTATTGCCACCCTGTATATGGATATATATTTTTGATATATTGATGACATAGATTATATATATTTATATATATATGATATAATAATGTAATCACAATAAATGTGAATGAGTTAAATTCATCAATAAAAAGAAAAAATATTATTTCATTCTTTCCTCACAATAACCCCATTAGATAGCCAATATTACACTAACTTTACAGGTGAAAAATTGAGATTAAGAATGGGAAAGAAAGTTTCCCAAGGTCTCCCAACTCTCAAGTGGTCAGGTTGTGATTCAAACCCAAGTCCTTCTGATTACAAAGCTCAAAGACTCTAACACAATATAGTTTTGTTATTTCTTCTGGATAGAAGAGGAAATTGAAACTCAGAAAGGGTGAGTGACTTGCACAGGGTCACCCAGCAGCAGGTCACCACAAAGCTGGAATATCTGCTCAGTGACCTTTGGAATTCGGCCATCAAAGCACAAGGTTTCCAGGTGCCTTTTGTTTTAGTAGCTATTTAAGACTGCTGGAGACCCTTGACTGTGGCCAGAGAGATCCTGTGGGGTTGGATGGTGGGGACTTCTTAGGGGAGGACACCAGCACAAAACAACGTGCAGGGGTGCAGGGTGGGAGGGGTTCAATGCATTGAGCTAAACTCCAGTAATTACATCAAGGCCAGCAGTGTAATTTGTATCTGAGTGATGAATGTCTGTGTTTTTGGGCCTGATTGCCCTATTTACATTTGGAATTTGCTGATCCATTAATATCTCCTGGAGGCCAGGGTGACAAGTATGTACAGCTGGAGAGTCCCTTGCTCCCTGATTCAGGAAACACTACTCTTAAGTTCTGACTACTCAAAGTCCACCCCATCTCCTCCTTGTGTAACCCTGGCCTTCATAGGGCTCTCTTGGACCAACTGGTAGTGGAGTGGAACTAACTTGAGATTTCCCAGCCTCTTATAGACCCGTGCATACACACTCAGATATACATATGTGCACACTCACACATAGGTATACACCGCAACCTGAAATACTCATAGGCACCTTCATGCAAACATATACACATATGAAACACATATGCATGTGCATGCAAACACACATGTACAACATGCACACATGCCATCATGTGTGCTTATCAGGCTGGAAGCCTCACAATACCTTACCAAGGTCTCCCAACCAAAGAGTGGTAAAGGTTGAGTCCATGAACTCTGGGCCTAGATGGCTGGAGTTTGAATCTTGACTCTGTTACGTACCAGCTGGGTGACCTTGAGCTAGTTACTTCATCTCTTTGTCCTCTATGTAAAATGAGATGCTAACCTTCCCCATCTCATAGGATTGTTGTGAGGATTAAATGAGTTGATTGAATGCACTTGTCTGGTGCAAATACTGGATACAAATTTGCTGTCATTATTATTGTCATTGTTTATGTGACTGAAACATAGAAGGCTCTGAGTTATTTTGTTGAAGGGATTAAACACACCCATGCACTTGTAACGTACACACATGCACACATACAGTCCCCCTCTCTACCTGCTCCATCTCCTCTTCTCCAAACCCCCTCCTGACTTGCCGATGCCTCTGTGTCTACCTTGAGGCTGGAGGCAAGATGAAAGTGTGGAAAGAGCACTGAATTTGGAGTCCTTTGGTATTAAAAATCAGATCTTGGCTCTGCCACATGCTGGTAGCGTGATCCTGGCCAAGCAATCCTAAGCTTCAGTTTCATGTTCTACACAATGGGGGTAATGATAGAAACTACTTTGCACAAACTAAACCTCCAGTGGATGACTAATGGTGGTGTTATGGGCAGTGTAGGGGATTAGCATGGGTGTTCCCTGACCAGACTGGGCTCTGCTAGGGGCTGGTTGTGAAGGGGAAATGACTGCTCTCTGATGCAAATGAGCATGCAAAATTAAAGTTAATTTCTAAAGACTTGGGAATGCAGATACTCTCCAAGCTGAAAGGCTCCCCTCTCCAACCAGCATTTTGCTGAAAAGCATGAGGCAAAAGAGTACTCACTGGTCAGGGAGTCAGATGTGTTTCATGGATGATAGGCAAAGGCATGCATGTTGCATGCGTGCACACATGCCTATGTGTACACACATCCTTATATGGGCACTTTCACACAAACATGCACATACATGGGAATGCATGTGAACACACAAACACACATGGTGCAACCATGTGGAAAGAGCCAGGACTTGGAAAGGTGATGCTGTGTAGCCTTGTCCAAGTCTCTGTACCTCTCTGAGACTTTGTTTTCTTTCTTTGTAAAATGGGATGAGCTGCACCTGGCCCATATTTGCTTGCCGTAAGGACTGAATAAGAGAGTGAAGGGCAAGACTGATATACAGTAAAGCACTTAATACATGGCAGCTGTGTTAGGAGTGTCTTCACCTGTGAAGTTCAAGGCTGAAATACCTGCCAGCTCCAAGGTCCTGTGGTTCTTATGACTTTCATTCATCCCCAACTTCAGAGTTTATCAGCCATCTGGACTGGAGGGCCCTTGTTTGGGTTCCAGAAATTGGTCAAAAAAAAAAAAAAAGGTGATTCTGCCATTCCTCACCTGTGCTGGAACCTCTGTGAGTGCTATCTTGGTGGGGCCAGTGACAGATTAGGAAACTGAGGCCCCAGGGTGAGGCATGGGCCAGACCAGAGCTGGAGGTGGGACTGACACTTGAACCCAGACTCCTGGTCACTCCAGCTGGGCTCCTGCAGCCAGCGTTTTTTGCAGTCTCTTCTGTTCAGACCGGAAATAGAGCATGGTGGCCCCGTCTACTTCAAGATATGATTCACTTCAGTGTCTCCAGGCCCCAAGCAGTGCCTCCCCAAATCATTAACTCAAATAAAATTGTATGTGAAAACCCCCAGACAGGAGCAGGCCCCACGCAGTATTGAGGACTAACTACACACAAGCCTTCCCATTTGCTTTATCTCATGTCCTCCTCCCTCATAAGCAGGAAGCAGAGTCAAATAGGTGCTCAAGGTCATGTAGCTCAGAAGTAGCAGAGTCGGGATTCATACCCAGGTATTTTTGATTAGAGTACCTGCCCTTATCTTTTATACTCCAGTGCCTCTGCAGTAAAGGAGAGCAGATTAAAAATGGGCTTACAAACTGCAGCAGGCTGGCCAGACCTGGGAGCAGAGGCCTCGATTGCTTTGGGGGGAAGGGGCGATGAGAAGTGGTGTGAGGCGTGGCCCAGAGGCCACCTAGCAAGAATCGCTGGCTGCGCCCTGCAGAAAGGGCCCCCGGTTTCCCTGAAATGCCAGGGAAGGTCGAGCAGCGAGCACATTAAATAAGGCCATAAATTTGTCATGAAAGTCTAGAAATGAACGGGCCTTATCATTTATGGATGGAATAATTAAGCCATTGCTCTCGGCGGGATCTCGGAGGTCTGCAGCCCGGACGCCAGGCATCGCCAGCAGCTGAGCCAGGGACCAGTTTGGGGGCTTCACTGTAGCCCCTCAATCCCCAGCGTCTCACATCGGACCCTGGGACAGTTTGAGACTCAAAGGGTAGTCAACATCGACGACCCGCCCCCATGATGTCATCAAAGCTCTGGCCAATCTCAGGGAGACTCCTCTCCGAGGCTCCGCCCATGTGAGGGCCTGTGACAAGATACAAAGCTGGAGATATTTGGACTGGCCTAGATTCAAATCTTGACTTTCTTAGGCTCTGGCTGTGTGCCTCTGGGCTAGTATTTCACTTCTCGGAGCCTTGGTTTTTCTCCTTTCAAAATAGGACAAAATAATGTTTTATGGATCAAATGAAATAATAGCTATAAAGTACCTAGTGAGAGTCAGGCGTGTAGTGCTCCACTATCACTTATGGGAGGCTCAGTCCATTACCCGGAAAAAGGCTGAGGCCCTGTCCCCTCCCTGCTCCGAGCCACCCCAGATCAATGGAGAGGAGAGGACTTTGAAGAGCCGATCGGAACCACTCATATTTGTAGAGCTCTTGCAGTGGGCCAAATATTGTCCTAGTGTTCTGCCCTTATGATTTCACTGTGTCCAACAACCCTCAAAAGTAGGAACCATTATAATTCCTACTCGTATAAGTAGAAATTAGAGAGGTGAGGAAATGGAGGGCCATGCTTAGACCCTCTACCTGAGTCACTTAGACAAGAAGAGGAATTTGTGTGTGATTTCCTGGGTCCCAGAAATGTCGGGCTTGGGGGAGGGTGGCAATTTAAGACTATTTGGATTCTGCCAACATGTTCCAGAATTCCAGCTTTCGTATTCCATATTCTTGAATAGGCTCAAGCCCTCATTTTGCAGATGTGAAGACTGAGGCCCAGCCACAGAGGCAGAACCTTAAAGCTTGCGGGCCAATTCCCCAAGGACTGTCCCATCAGTGGTGGACACCAAGGCTAATGCAATCAGAGAGGCCTCTGCCACCTGCCTTGGGGAAGGGTCTGGACCCTCTTCGCCTCTCCACCCCACCCACCCTCCATCACTATGGTAACCATGCAGGTGAGCCTCATCACTGCTAATCCTCTAATTACCAGCCACCTCTTCAATCGGCTGTAATTACTTTGGGGACACAGTTAACCTCTCATTAGGAACGCACGGCCGCTTTCTCCAAAAGCACAGCAGTGACATGCCTAGTAATTTACCGCCCCGGCTCACGGGCTGCTTTGTGTTTAACTAGGGCGCCATTGCATCCCTGTCATTACTCCAGCCCGGTTGTCATGACGATTAATCATTCAATCCCTAATCAGCAACTTTTGCCAAATGTCACCCCGCTCTTGATCAAAATCCATCCTGCAGCTCAACACTGGGGGACTAATGACTTGGAAATAGGCTTCCCCATTCCTGAGAGCTTTTCCCCAAGACCTCTTTCCACCTCCCTCCAGGAAAGAGGAGGACCTAAGCTCAGGGCATGGTGGCAGGGTGGGGGGGTGAGGCTAGTAAAAACTGGGCACTTTTGAGTACTTGCCCTGTGCTAGGCACCTATGGGATATTAATGCATTTAGCCCCTATGACAGTACACTTCCTGGAAGGGGAAACTGAGGTTTGGGAAACCTGAGTGGTTTGCCAGCAAAAGTATAGACAGTATACTCAGATCTATCTGACTTCAAAGCCAGGCTCTTTTTACCAGACCTTAAGAATCTTGACCATCACCAAATATCAAGAATCCTTTAAAGCCAGAGTTTGGGCCTCCTTATAGTGATTAGCTGGGCCATTAAATTCAGGGGAAAAAGCAATAAGAGACAAACTTGAGCATTTTATGATAAGAAGTTCAACACAGGGTGAGCAGCTAACTGTTATGAACACCTATGCCCCAAACAACATGGCAATGACATCTGGCAGACAGCAACCTCAGAATCCAGATGGAGACTGAAAGTCTTGGCCTGGGGTCCTTTGAGCTTCATGATGGACTTCAGTGATCCCTGAGCCCCCTGAAAATGCAGGCTACATTTTGATAGAATGTGCATGCATTTTTCTGAGATGCTACAAAAAAATGTTAAGAACTACTGTTCTGGTACATTTCTCTCATCTTGCCCCACATACTTATTTCACAGAAGGGAATAGTAAGGCCCAGAAAGGAGCCATGACTTGCTGAAAATTCCACAGCTTTTCAGGGTAGGAACCACAGGTCTGAGCAAGGATGAACTCTTTCTTGGATACTCAGGGCAGCCAAGTAGAGTTGGGCAGGCTGGGCAGTACACAACTCCAAAGGGCCATTCATGAGGACAATGATGTGCATCCACCCTCTTTCTGTGGGTTCTGCTAGATTAAGGGAAGTTTTTTTTTTTTCTGCTTCACAGTGGCTTCCTCAGAAGCCCAGTCCCCCACCCTGCTAAAGGAATCTTTCCTAAGCCCCTCCCAAGGAAGGTTGCTGCTGGCTGGGCCTCCAGCATGTGTGAGACATAATTACAGCACGTTGTAAATGGCATTAACAAACTGTCACAGCAGCCACATGGTATTAGCAAATGGCTCTGTCTTCATAATGCAGTCTCTGCAGCCCACTGGATGGAGCACTTCCCAAGCGGTCTTCTTCCAGGTCCAGTAAGTCTCCTAGTGGGGGACGAAGGTAAAAGCAGTGATTCAGCTCATGGAGGTTCCCCAAGGCTTTCTGAGGTCTCAGCAAAGAGCTAAGTAGAAAGTTAGTAAATCTGATTTGTAAACAGTCCAGCATCAAACTTTCTGGATGGGAGGGGACGGGGACCAACTAACCAGGCAGCTATTTATGTGCCAGGTGCTCTAGAACATAATCTTATTTAAATCTCATAACCACAACTAAAATATTATGTTCATTCTGTTTTATTGAGGCTCAGAGGGGAAAAGTGACTTGCCCATATCCCTTCAGCTAATGAGTGGCAAATGTAAGATTCAAACCCAAGGTTTGGTGCCTCTAGAACCTGACCTGGGCTTTTCTATATGTAGTGTTGCCTCTTTGGAAAATTATTTGATCAATTTTATCCAGTAAGATATTATACTATAGCCCTGAAGGTAATTCACTAAAACTACCAGCCCACCAGAAAGTTACCAGCCCTGGAGCTCTGCTTAGTGGGGCTTCCAGGAGGGCAACATAGTACCTACATAGGAATGGTGATGATTGAGCATAAGAAATACAAGACATGTTGTATGTTTCCTTACAGTTTCTCCTATGTCAATGGTAACATAAGGAAAAAGGAACAAATAGTCCTATTTAAGACTTAGTTCTCAACTAAGGGGGTGGGGGGCTTACTTTCAAGACTCCACAGCAAGTCTGTGTTGGAGCTAGAATGAACTGTCCTTATCTCGTAATTCCCAGTCCATGGTTCTTTTCCACAAGCCACTGAGAAAAGTGTCTGTAGGCCTTCATCTGAGACTGAGCAGGAGGGCATTCACTCTTCTGGTTGCTTACTGCCCTCCCACCTGCCCTGTGGGCACTGGTGATTTATGCTTTATCTGGGAGGCCTCCGGGCTGTAGGCAGCAGCATGGGTTGCTTCCTGACTGGTAAGCAAATCCCCCGCTGAGCAGGTCATATTTTATCCGGGCAGCCACCTGCCAGCTCATTTGCTTACAGATACAGGTGCTTCATCAGGGAGGAATTAGCGATTACTTAGCCCAGAGACCTGAGCAGACAGAGAGCAGCCCAGGGCTAACAGTGCAGTGGGAAGCCAGGAGCCTGCCTGTGAGGTCTCTATCTCCTCTCAGCCCCTTGTCTCTGTTCTGGACTCAAAGAGTAGGAGGCAAGTACATATGGAGGGATCTCCCTGCTTTGAGGGAAGCTGATTCCCAACTCTGTGCCCCATCCAAATTCTACCTGTTTTCCAAGGCCTGGTGCCAATATCCCTGTTCTCTGCAGTCTCCCAGGATCTCCCTCTAACTTTACAAAAAATAATGATATAGTAAATCTAACAGGCCAGAGTGCTTATTAGTACCCAGTACTTTATATATATTACTTTGTTATTAGTAGATCCAAACCAGTAGATAGTAGGCATTTGCAAATCCCCATTTTACCTATGCAGAAACAAGCTCAGAGAGATTAAGCAACTTGCCCGAGGTCACACCTTGGGGAAAGGTAGAATCCAGGCTTCCTTGATTTCAGATCTCTCTCCTAAGCAGGACATTCTGCCCTTTCCAGGCTGTTCTCTGAACTCTATACTTTGCTTTTTCAAAGCCGTATTTCCTTGCTATTTTTTACTTACCTTACTTATTTTTAAATAATTTATAAATTTCATATTTATAGAAAAAAAGATTTATATTATTTTAGAAACATTATATTTTAGACTTATAGAAAAATTATGCAGATAGTATAGGGTTCTCATATGTCCCACACCCAGTTTCCACCAGTATTAACATTTTATTTTAGGATGGTACATTTGTTGTGGTTAATGAACTTATATTAATCTGTTATTATTAACCAAAGTCAGATTTTTATTCTGATTGCCTTGACTTTTCCCACCCAGGCTACCCTATACCTATAGTGGTCACTTTTTCTCTGGCTCTTCCTAGCTGGGAAAGTTTTTCAAACTTTCCTTGTTCAGACGAACTTTGAGCTTCTACTGAGTACTGGACTGGTAGTTTGTAAGATTGGGGTTTGTCTGATACTTTTCTTAAATTAAAGTGGGTTTTGGGAGGAAGATCACATATGTAAAGTACCTTTCTCATCATATCATGACATCCCAGGCACAGACTATCAACATGGCATATCATCACTGATCCAACTATTATCGTGAGGGCAGATGGTGTTTGTCAGCCTTCTCCACTGTAATCTTACTCTTTCTTCCTCCTCTCTGGTTTTTTTTTTTTTTGAGACACAGTCTCGCTCTGTCACCAAGGCTGGAGTACCATGTCTCAGACTAGTTCACAGCAACCTCAAACTTCTTACAGTCAAGTGTCTCAACCTCCTGAGTAGCTGAGACTACAGGCGCCCACCCCAACTCCCAAATGTTTTTTTTCTATTTTTAGTAGAGACAGGGGTTTCACTCCTGCTCAAGCTGGTCACAAACTCCTGACCTCAAGCGATCCTCCCACCTGGACCTCCCAGAGTGCTAGGATTACAGTGTGAGCCACGGCATCTGTCTATATTTTATTCTTTAGAAGGAAGTCATTACTTACATCCCAAACTTAAGGAGTGGAGTTTATGCTATACCTCCTTGAGGGCAGAATATTTACATAAATTATTCAGAATTACTCTGCACAGGAGATTTATATGTTCTCCTCTTTGTTTATTTATTCAATCATTTATTTGTATCAGTATGAACTCAGATATTTGTTTTATACTTTGAGTTATAATCCAATACCACTCTGTGATTTGTAAATGACCCTTGGTTCTTTTTTCCTTGATTTATCAGCAGTTTCCCAAAATCCGTTCTAAGGCAAACTCATTCCGTGGAGTTTTAACGGACAAGCCCTTTAAAATAGATTCCAGAGACAAGTCATTTGGGGTAATAACAGTTGAAAAGGGCTAGAAAGCAATTTTGATTGCAGGACTTCTCAGATCTCTCTTAATGTGCTGATAATGTGAGTAGTGAATCACTCAGAAGAGGACCTAATCTTCAACATTTCCCACATTTCTTTCTTTTTTTTTGAGTCAGAGTCTCACTAGATCGCCCTCAGTAGAGTGCCGTAGTGTCACAGCTCACAGCAACCTCAAACTCTTGGGCTTAAGCCATTTTCTTGCATCAGCCTCCCAAGTAGCTGGGACAACAGGCTCCCGCCACAATGCCCCACTATTTTTTTTTTATTGCAGTTGTCATTGTTGTTTAGCTGGCCCGCGCTGGGTTCGAACCCTCCAGCCTCAGTATATATGGCTGGTGCTATATAAATGAGCCAAGTCACAGTTCCCACATTTCTTATTTTGAAACCCAGATCTGGTGGGTGGTGGGGTGGAGGACACATATGACACTATGTGTCTCGTCTTCCCCTGGAAACCAGAAGCAAAGATTGCAGTTATTCTTCTCCTTCTTTCCAGCAGTTAGTACTAGGAAGGTGCTAAGGGAAAATAGTTAAATAGGTGGAAGGATGGGTAGATGGATGGATAGGTGAGTGAAAGTGTGAGCTGATAGATGGATGAATGAGTGGATGCTTGGATGGATGGATAAATGGATAGTTATATTAATGGTTACATGGAAAGATGGACAGACAGAAGGATTTGTGGTTAGTTGATGGATGGATGAATGGGTAGGTTAGTAAGTGGATGATTGAATAAAATACATGGTTGGGTTGGTAGATGGATGAATGGATGGATAAATGGGTTGATATGCAGATAGATGGACATATAGATGGGCTAGTAGGTGGATAAATGGATGGATGGATGGACTGGTAAGTTGGTAAGTGAATGGGTTCGTAGATGGTGACTTCTGGTTTTTAGTTAGTTCCTTTTGTTACTACTAAGGATATCCCTCACCTCTCAGTTATCAGGGCTCTCAGAGTTAGGGCTTGAGGTAATTGGTCATTGCTCACAGGAGGCAGTGAAACAGAGACCATTTATTATGCCTTGACCGTGTGCCGCGCACTTTGCATGCTGTGCCATCCTCACAACGACCTGTGCAGCAAGTATTATAATTTCTCCTCATTACTCAGAGAAAGAAACTAAGGATCCAAGCACAGAAACTTGGACAAAGTTTACTAGCAGGAAAAATTGATGGAACTGGGATTGCAGCTGAGATCTGAATCTCTTCAACTCCCTGGATTTCCCACCATGGCCCTGGGTCTGCAGGCCCAGCCTCATTTCTAATTCCCTTTGGTAGTCCCCACCAGGTCAATATGAAAGTGATAAAGATCTTCAGGAACCTTGGGAAGAGAGAAGCAACATTACAGGACTTGCCATATCTTGTCCTCCAGCCCCAGCTCCAGAAGGCTAGGGCAGAATCCCAGAAAGCAAAGAGCCAAGGGGACTTCAGACCAGGGTGCATGTGTGTTTTTAAGTGTGTGTGCATGTGTACATTGAAAGGCAAATAATGTTTTGTATAGCTGTGTTACTTCCAAAATGGCTTGCAGTAATTAACATTAAAATAAAATTCCTGCCTAGTCATACCATTAAAATTAGAAATAAAATACAAGAGTCAAGTATAAAGAGGGGTGGGTGCAAAAAGGATCTCAAATCAGATGAAGTGAGCCGGGGAAAGGCCTGTGATGCTATTGGATGGGGGAATCAGAGAGATGCGCTCACACACACACACACACAAGCTTGATTCTCTGACTACTCTCTCTCTCTGCTTTTCATAATGTTGCAAGGTCAACACATTCCCCTAGAAATTGTTTAAAAGGCACATTTTGGGGGGGAAGAATATGTTTTTTTTTTCCTGATGGTATATGAGGAGAGAAATGGTATCCGAAAAATCTAGGTTAAAGTAAAACAATTGATGTCTAAACATAATCCTGAGTTTCCAAGCAGCCATGGCAAAAAAGGCAAACAAGTTAGTTTTCCTAGTTCTCCTGGTCCACCAAAAGCAAAATTTAAGGGAAGTATATATAATAAAACTATAGGATTTTTGGAGAGGGAGATACTTTTTTGGGTGCTGAATCCTGAGAGGGATGTTTCCCCTGGGTTATTTGAGACTCTCTATGACGATCCTGGACAACAGCATGGATCAGTTTCTTGATAGCAGTTTTGCACTTCACATGTGATTCTTTCTCATGTCAACGCTCTGTGGCTGCCAAGGGCACCATCGGTGTTTGGCACTGGGTGGGCAGTTCTGCAGGAAGAGTACTTTGATCTGACTTGATCCAGGGACCAAGCCAGGATAATCTGGAGAATGGAGCATGGATGTCTTTTGGCAGCAGCAGCAAGTAAGGCTCTAGCCACCCTGGGAGTGACAGGAGGGTGTGGGTGGAGTTGGACATAGAGCAGTTGACATTCCCTAGCATTCAGGATCAGACCAGAGAAACAAGGCCTTCCTCTCCCTGGGCATTTGCTCATCAGGAAAAGGCCTCAGCTGAATATCAAGATTCAAGTCCTGGCTCTGTCACTAGCTCACTGTGTGACCTTGGACAAGTCTCTTCACCTCTTGGAGTCTCAGCATCCTCATCTATAATGTGGAAATAGTTACTGCTCCCCAGGATTGCTGAGAGCCTTAGAAGAGGGGATACATGTGAAGTCCCCATAGTAGTTGTCAGTCCTTCCTTTCTTCTTCTCTCTTTCTTCCCCTTGTAGAGGAATCTAGATCCCTGATGGCCTCCCTGAGGGAGCAGAGCCTGATGCTTCAGAGAGGGGGTTCTCTGGGGTCCATTGGTAGGTCTTATTGTGTCCATGAATTCCTGAAATAATACGCAATATTATGTGTGCAGATGCATTTTTCTGGGTATAGAGTCACTAGCTTCTGTCAAATGCCCAAAGGGGTCCCTGACCCCAGTAAGCCAACAGCCACTGCTCTGAGGTCTAGATCTGGCCTCCCTAACCCCAGACTCCAGGCTCAGTCCTCAGTCACTCGCCAGCCTCACTCATCCTTGGGCTCCAGGGACATGAGCACACGTGGTTCTTAGGAGGGCTCAGCCTTGGATCTGTGCTGGTACCAGGAAAAGAAGGCATAAAAATGTGCCTAGGAGTGTGTAACACACTACACATACCTGTACGTGTGGTCTTCTTTTATTAGCCATTAGCCCTGGGATGGAAGGGCTGTTATTCCCCATTCTAGAGATGAGAAAAATGAGGCCCAGCAAAGGGAGTGATAAGGTACCTTCAGTGCTGGAAGCAGTGCTGGGATTTAGATCCAGTGCTAGCTGATTCCAGAGCCTCTGCTCTTCCCATGGTGTCACATGAGACCCAGGAAGGTCTTGGGGTCTGAAGATGGGAACAGGCCTGAAGGGTCCAGTTGTTCACATTGTGCCCTCCCCAGGGGCACCTGGTTGAGACAGTGGGGCTCAGAGTAAAATGCACCTAAAATTTAGTTCCAGATCCACTAACTGAGACTTGTACTAAGAGCCTTTAATGGCCTGGAGAAAGTGTTGCCTCTTGATAATTATTGCACCCACAGGGGTACTTTTTCCTACATGGTCTGCCCAGAGAGAGGGTGCCTTTTTTTAATTCCAACAATGACCCTGGAAAGGCTCCCTGAAATCCTGGTGGCAACATATTTTAAAAGGTGAGCATGTTGGCATGAGCCGAAAAACTCTGCCCAGCTTTTAAGATGGCCATCTTCAAGGTGGGGTCCTGTGGGACCTACCTGCCTGGAAGAGCCAGCCCAACCTCAGCAGGTGGGAGACAGTTCCTGACATTTTTGATTCTGCTTACTGTCCCTGGAGTGCCCCTTCCTCCCTCGCCTGGGCCCCAACTCCCACCTCCTTCTAACCTCTGACTACCAAGCATGAGAGTCAGGGCCCCATTCATGGAGCCCTCAAGCCTGTGTTTATTTTCCCAGCTAAAGTGATCTACAAACTGGTGCTGTGTTTCCAGGGAAGAGTGGGCAGGCCCTCCTGGCCCCCAGAGGATCCCCCCACCACTGGCATCTCCCAAGGACATCTCCCCAGGCAGGAGGCACGGTCACCTACTTATGAGGATTGGCCACCCACATCCTCCTCCCCCCAGCACTCACACTCTCCTTTCTCCTCCCCCTCTCTTCTTTCTCCTTCCTTCTACCGCCTCTGGCCTGATTAATTCTCCCAAATCTGCCATGCCACAATGACTAATCAGGCTCGTGCCCTACTAATTGGCACTTGGAGGCCTGACAAATGGCTCTGTTTCTGGGATTCTAGGGCTGGGCTGGGTTAACTTCCTAGACCCAAATAACCCCAGCTTTGCCCCTAAGACAAGTGGACTGGAGCCCTGGTAGAGAGAGGGAAGCAGAGGACACGGGACAGAATCAGCAACCCTTGAATTACTTCAATTCTGTCACTTCCTGGCTGTGTGTCTTAGAGCAACTTGTCTCCCTCTCTGAGCCTGGCATTCCACCTCTGAGTCTCATTTCCAGCTTCAGTTCCTCAGGTACCTATTCCTCCTGCTCCATCCATATCGCCCAATTGCAGTGGCTTGGTCTCAGCTCTTTGGAGGAAAATGTATGTGTTATATGTATGCATGTGTACATAAGTTTATTATAAACCTTATTAATATAATTTAATTTTAAAAAGTAAGGCTGGGCACAGTGGCTGATGCCTGTATTCCCAGCCCTTTGAGGGGACTGAAGTGGGAAGATCATTTGAACCCAGGTGTTTAAGACCAGCCTGGGCAACACAGAAAGACTCCACCTCTAAAAAAAAAAAAAAAAAAAAAGAAGAAAGAAAGAAAAGAAAAATTAATCCAGCATAGTGGCACAAACCTGTAGTCCGAGCTACTCGGGAGGCTGAGGTAAGAGGAAGAGTTGAGCCCAGGAGTTCACAGTTGCAGTGAGATATGATTGCACTACCACCACTCTGGGCAATAGAGTGAGGCCCTGTCTCAAAAAAGAAAAGAAAAGAAAAGACAGGTTTAATCAGATTTAATAAATTTGGTTATCCATTTTTTGAACTCTACAGTCTTTAAAAAGTGTGGCTGGATGTTTTGAAGAAAATATTTCAAATTGTATATAAAACCAGCACATCGTACCCCATGACTATATTAAGGGGATGGCTCCTGGGATGGAAGGGCTGTTATCATCCCCATTCTAGAGATTTTATTAAATCATACATAACTATGATTTAATAAAAAATAAATAAAAATAAAAAGTATGGCTGGGTGGGCGGTGCCTGTGGCTCAAAGGAGTAGGGCGCTGGCCCCATACACTGGAGGTGGTGGGTTCAAACCCAGCCCTGGCCAAAATGCCAAAAAAAAAAAAAAAAAAGTATGGCTGGGTGTGATGACTCATGCCTGTAGTAGCACTCAGGGAAGCTGAGGCGGGTGGATGGCTTGAGCTCATGAGTTTGAGATCAGCCTGAGCAAGAGCGAGACCGGGTTTCTAAAAACAGTCTGGCATTGGCCCATGCCTATAATCTCAACTTCTTGGGAGGTGAGGCAAGAGGATCACTTGAGTCCAAGAGTTTGAGATTGCTGTGAGCTATGACACCATGGCATTCTACAGAGGGCAACAAAGTGAGACTCTGTCTCAAAAAAGAAAAAAGTATGAGAGACTTGTGAACGTGCTCACACATAACTGTTTCTAAGCTGAGTTGCCAGTGCAAATTAGACTCTTGAAGGTATATTCAGAAAATGTTTATAGAGATGCCCTTATATATTCACCCCTACACACAATTGTTAAAAGTAGCTACATGGGGCTCGGTGCCCGTAGCACAGAGCTTAGGGCGCCAGCCACATACACCAGGGCTGTCGAGTTCGATCCCGGTCTGGGCCTGCTAAAAACAACGACAACTGTAACAACAACAAAAAAATAGCTGGGCGTTGTGGCGGGCGCCTGTAGTCCCAGCTACTTGGGAGGTTGAGGCAAGAGAATCACTTAAGCCCAAGAGTTTGAGGTTGCTGTGAGCTGTGGCCACATCACTCTACCCAGGGCAACATAGTGAGACTCTGTCTCAAAAAAAAAAAAAAAAAAAAGTAGCTACATGGAGTATGGCACATTGTGAAGAGTCAGTAAGTGTTAGTTGAGTGAGTGACTGACTGAGTCAGTGAATGCCTCCTTACCTTTGACAAGCAGAAATGAAGCCTGTAGAGAGTTTTATTTGTTTAGTTTTTAATCTTATATGCTTCCCTGAGATTATTTTCTATATGCATGTGGTTTTTCATATTTAGTTTTATGAAGTAAATTTATATATAACAGATTCACTAATTTTAAGTGTGTATTTGGATAAGCTTTCACAAATGTTTATAGTCAGATCAACAACAACACAATCAAGTTATAACGTACAGAATATTCCCGACTCCCCTTCCCCCATACATCCACAAAAAATTTCCTTTTCCCTGGGGCACCGGCTTCTGAGACAGGAAGCTGGGCTTAGGGAGAAGGGAGAAGGGACCTCTGGCTTCTTCTAGGGCTACCAAGCAGCCCCCATGCTCCCTGGAATGACCTCATTTAATCCTCACACAACCTTACAGGTTAGGAGGCTCTGCATTTTGGAAATAGCGGAAAGGCAGCTCAGAGAGGGAGGGGCTTGCCCAAGATCACAGAGCACAGAGAGGGCTAGCTGGGACTTCTCCTCCCCTGTGTTCAGCTACTGTGATGCTTGGAGGTCCTTCAAGATCCAGAGGAAACAAAGAAGGAAACAACCCAGAAGCACTGAGGGCACTGTTGTACTGAGGGAGTTGAGCAAGGTCACTGCATCTGCCCCTCTGGCCTCATGCCACTGGGGCATTACTGCAGGGAGACGCTGCTGCTTCTCTGGACTGTCTACTTGGGACTATCTCTCCACTGCCTCTGTGAGCTAGCCCAAACCCCTCCAGCTGTGCCCCACTGACAACAGGGGAAGAAACAAAGGAGGGGTCCCTCCTTACCAGCGGGGTGGGAGGTTAAACCCTAGAGCTTGGAGGACTGGAGGAGACCAGCTCAGATCCAGCCACTTAGCTCTCTAAAAACTATTCTTTATATTTTCCTATGTACATTCCCTGTCTCCCTCCCAACCAATAAAACAGCAATTATAATCCATTTTTTAGAACCCCCGCAGTCCCTACTGAAGGGCTCAGGGACACGAGATAGCAGCCTCTGGCTGTCCATAAACACTAGAGACAGATGTTGTCAACATCTGGAGACCAAGGAGGCCTAGTTTGTGTCTGGGGCTGGGGGAAGAGTGCCTGGCTGGGCGGAGTATTCCAGGGGGAGGCCCCCATCTGTCACTCACTGGGAAGGGGGCCACTTCTACCGCTTGGAGCTTGGAGGCCCTTTGCAGGGGAAGCTGGGCGGGCGCCGCCTGCCAAGAGGGGACTTCAAAGGCTCCCCTAATCCCCGTGACATTTTCAGACACAGGAGTTTGCTTTTTTTATGCTGCGGATCAAAGCCTAGAGGTTTATAAATAACCCTCATAAAAGCCAAAGGGCTTGTAAAGTTAAACAATAAGTCACGAAGAGTGTGAGCATTTGAGGGCAGGAGAGAGACCAGGGAGTCCAGCCCCTATCCCTGCTCTGCCTCCACCGGATATCTGCTCACCCACACAACTGCATGAGCCAAGAGATAGAATTCCCCATGGGAGGAGGCCAGGAGGCAGATGGGGGGGGATTTGTTCTTGGAGGCTTTTCACCACCCCCCCATAGGCATCCTAGGGCTGGCCATTCCTTCATGAAATTATCCCTTCACTCATTCATTCTTTCAGTCAGTCAATCAACAAACATATCCTGGTGCTATTCTTGAGCAAAGCCCTTGGCCAGGGAGCATGAGCTTTGGTGTTACCAGGGTTCAAATCACTGCACTGTCTTTCCCCAGCTGAGTGACTTCCAGCAAATCACCTCATCTCTCTGAGCCTCAGTTTCCTCTTCTTCTTCTTCTTTTTTTTTTTTTTTGAGACAGAGGCTCAAGCTGTCACCCTGGGTAGAGTGCTGTAGCATCACAGCTCATAGTAACCTCCAACTCCTGGGCTCAAGCGATTCTCCTGCCTCCGCCTCCCAAGTAGCTGGGACTACAGGCACCCACCACAACGCTTGGCTATTTTTGGTTGCAGCCGTCATTGTTGTTTGGCGGGCCCGGGCTGGATTAGAACCCGCCAGCTCAGGTGTATGTGGCTGGCGCATTAGCCGCTTGAGCCACAGACAGGGAGCCCAGTTTCCTAATCTTTAATATGGAGATACATTTTGAATCTGTCCTAAGAAGGGGCCTCAATAGGCAGGGCATGTGGTAAAGGCTCAAGATGTGGATTACTATTACTGGTAGTGATCACCCGACAAGTGGTAGTCAATGGTGGTATCTACAGGGGGTTTCTTTGCCTCGCTCCCACTGCCCTCAAAATAACTTCTCCCATCTGTGGGTCCCAAACTGGGAGGTGGGTTTTGGTTTGTGTTTTCTGTGAATCACAGGGACCTGTAATCCAAGAAGAGGCTGTTTCAGAGCTGGGCATGGGAGACATACATTCATGTCTCATGTCCAGCACTTCCCACCTGTATACCCTTGGACCCTGTTTTCTCTTTCTGAGCCTCAGTTTCCTCATCTGCTAAATGTGAATAATGGAGAGAATACGGTGAGGGCAGGAATAGCCAGTGCTTGGCACATAGTAGGCCCTCAGTAAATGGAAATTTCCCAAGAGACCACTTAGCATCAGTGTGGAGGGAATTAGCAATAAGGAGGGTCTCTCAAGCCTGTCACATGGGGAGCTGGGACTTGGGCCAAACTTGTATGAGGAGGCCAGGAGGTGGAACAGACTGTGCCTGTGTGTTGCCCCCTCATCAAAAGACCTTCCCTAATTCCACATACCAGCAAGCCCATTTCACAGATGAGAAAAACCATGGCTCAAGACAGTGAAGGCATTTGGATTCGGATTCAAATCCAGGCCTGGCTGATTACAGATCAGCCTTTTCTGCGTTCCTGTAGCCCCAAAGGTGGGTAGCCCAGTGTCAGCATCTCCCTGGCAGCATCTATCTGACCAGGCCATTCCAAAGAAAGCAAATTAGCATTGAGAGCTGCCTTTACATCTAGGAAGGTCCTATATCAGGGGATTCAAATTCAGCTGCATCCTGCAAGTCGCTAGCATCCTGGTTCTCTGCAATGAGGGATGAGGGTCAAGAGAGGTGAGAACGTCAGTGAATTCCATTCTTTGGTGCAGCCATTCACTCACTCAGTGAGGGAGTTAATCATTATTTGTACCTACCACGTGCCAGGCCTGTGGTGGACTCTAGGGCAGTGGTGCACACCAGCTGAGCATGGTGCTATGTGAGCCCCAGAGCCCATGGAGGGTAAACAGGTGATAGGATGCAGATTCACAGGGTGAGGCTGGGAAGCAAGGAGGCAGAAGTCAGCGCATTGTGTGGGAGCATCAGTGAGAGCTTCCTGGTGGAGGTGACAGTTGAGCTGGGACCAAACAGTAAGTAGAAGGTAGCCGGGGAAAGAGGACCAGGAAAGTGCATTTCAGGCTGAGGGAACAGCCTGGGCAAAGCTGAGAAGGCATGGAATGTAGACACAGAAGGGCCCTTTCCCCAACACTCCTTTGTCCTGTTTCAAGACTCCTCCGAGTGACTGGTGTGTCTGGTATTCTGTGATCCCTGACCCTCCATGCCCACCTAGATATTATTATTCCCATTATGGCACCTGAGGCAAAGGAGGCTCAGAGAGGTTGAATAAGTGGCTCAAGGACACACAGGATCGGGGCCTGATGGATGTGGATGTCGGGAGCTGATTATCTGGGGTCCTCTTAGAGCTTCCAGGGCTTACTATCTGTACCATTGGCAAATCACCTCTCCTCACTGAACCTCAGTTTCCTCATTTGCAAAATGAGACCCAGGTGGCTGACTCATCCCTAGACAATCTCCCCTCCCCCGTCTGTTACAGCCACATCTCCCACTGACCTTATTAGGGCAGGTGGTCCCTAGGGGAGGCACAGCCTCAAACCTTGTCCCAACTAGGGCAGGAACAATGAGATCCCCCTGTGGGTGTCTGCCCTAATTGGCAGAAGACCCCAGGGAGCTGTTGCTGCTTTGTTAGGATCATTTCACGACTCAGGAAACACACATTGGGAGCTCCTCCCAGGCAACCCCCAGACCCAGCTCCTCTGTGGCCAGAGGAAAGGTTTCAGACACCTGACCAAGCACCTCTTCCTGCCAGGTGCACACTGGGTGCTGCTCAGAGATGCTCTGTCTTGTTTCACAAGGTACCTTGTGAGGTCAGGACCTACGTGCCCACTTCGCAGAGCTATCTTTCTGGGGAGGAGGGAGGGCTACCTGAAGAGCCCTCCGCATGCTAGAGGCAGCCCTTGAGGGTCTCTCTGATGCCCCCAGGCTTTACTTCCCTTACTGGAAAATGAGGATTATGAGACCCACCTCATAGACAAGGACTGGCCCTCTTTGAGCCTCATTTCCTCATCTGTAAAATGGTGTGTGGTTCTGACTTGGTAGCTTAGCATAAAAATTTATCACCGAATAATAATAGTGCGCAATTATTGATCACTTACTATGTGTCAATTACTTTTCAGGGGCTCTGTGTGTATTCACTCTTCTCATCCATTCCCTATGGCAATCTCAGGAGGTAGCTCCTGTTGTTATCCCCATTTTATATTTGAGCGGAGACATCAACAGGCTGAGAAACCCAAATACATATAAAGGAGGCCTCCATAAAAGGTTAGCTTTGATTTCTGCTTCATTTGTTCCAATACTCAAATACAACCCCTTACCCACACTGTCTGCCCTTCCAGCAAACCCTGCCTCCTTCTGGAAAACAACAGAGGGTGTCATCTGGGGGATCACCTGGAGGATGCAGTAGCAAAGCTTTTTAACTTAATATTAGACACAAAAGGAACTTCCTAGCCATGAAGATTGTGAGGAGAAGTGTATCCTCCATGGTCTAGGCCAGGAGATGGTGAAATATTAACCTATCCCAAGACAGAAATAGAAATAAGGAGTCCTACCCAAGTTCCTTCCAGCCTTAGGGTTTTGGAAGCAGAATTGCAGTATGGCTGGCATGATGCCATTTCTCTTACATGTTTCATCCTGGGGTTGGGGGATGCCGTGCTATTGTCTGGCACTGGGGTAGGGGGAGTTCCTCAGTGACAAGGTCCCAGGATTGGCAAAAACGTCCCCTTCCCCGCCCCATGCACGCCAGCCCCCCAGAGCAGCTGGGCAGCATTTCTGCTGTCTGTGGGTTCATTTATCATTCAAGGGGGGCTATCGCCTCCATGAGGTCCCTGGGGACAGCTCTGCTATGGCCCTGTCTGATTGAAATCCAGGCCCAGCATGCACTTGGCAAAGGAAGTGGCTGCCTGGAACCCAAAATAAATAACACTATGGGCAGGAGGCACAAATCTGCTGCTAATTACGGCATATCCTGATTAAATGGGGTGCGTAAATAAATATTTCATCTCAGAAGATGAATAGGCCATGAGGGCCGCTGTGGCCAGCCCTGCTCTGATCTACTGTTGCTCTTTTTCTTCCTTATAGGAGCAAAGGACAGGGCTTTGGGGTAACTTGCTGTGTGGCGCAGGATCAGTCACTCCCCCTTTCTGGGCCTCAGTTTCTTGATATAAATGACCACCCTTCATCCAAACTCACAGGTCTGAGGTGAGAATCTGGAAAGGGCATTTGGGGTGATAGGATTTTGATAAAGTGGAGAAGGCAGTGATCATGAGCCAGTCAGTCTTGGGTTTGAATCCCAGCTCTGGATCCCTCTCTATGCCTCAATTTCCCCTTCTATAAAGTGGGTGATGTGGAAAGCCAATGAACCCTCTGAGCTAGGTAGTACCCACTGTTGGTGGTAAGCAACACCACACACTCGAGTCCTGGCAGTTATCTTCATTAGATGTGGAGGTCCTCAGGAGACCCGGCCTCAGGCAAGGGCTACACTCTCCACACCCACTCAGAGGCCCTGCCTAGAGACCTCTGTGCTCACTTTCACAGATGCTACCTACTCATTTCCGCGAGGCAGAGCGATAATAGAATCGGGGGCCCCAGGGAGGGCAAGAGCAGGGAGAATCATCCTGGAAAAGTTTAAATCAATTAACTCCCTTCCAGAAAACAGGCTGGCAAATGTAATGGAGAAATAATCACTTTTCTCCACAGGACTAAATGACATAGACCAGGACACCATTGAGGAACAAGGGAGGCAGGGAGCCTTGTCTCTGACTGCCTTGGGAGCTTTGTCTCTGACTGCCTGTGTGGCCTTGGGCAAGTCTTAGTTCTTCTCTGAGCCTTAGTTTTTCCATCTGCACAACAAAAGAGCTTGGACCAGCAACAGGAATGGCAAATCAATGGCATACCTTCTATTGCTCTCCCCTCCTTTGCCATGACAGGCATTGCTAATCAGATGCAGCACAGTTCCTACTAAACCCAGATGGGATAGCCAAACCAATCCAAGCCAATGCTCCAGGCTGTTTCTCCTGATGGGTCAGACTTGACACCCAGGCACCAGACTAGCTTTAGATGTCTCCAAGTCCTTGTCTAGCAGTAGGCCAATATTCGTTAGTGTTATAATTACTGGTCTTGCAGAATCAATAATCCATCATAGCACTAACAGCAAAGGTTAGCAATCACTGAGAGCTAGCTGGTGGTCAGGCAGTATTCTAAATGCTTTCATATTTAGGTGAAATTCACTGCAACATCACAACCATCAGACAAGACACTTTCTATTATTATTTTTTTAATTTTATTTTATAGGAGGAAACCTAGGTCCAGAAAAGGGAAGTGATTGGCCCAAGATCGCACAGTTGATAAGTGATGGAACCAGGATTCAAATCCATGTCTTACCTCAAACAGTCCTGATGGGGTAAGAAAACCATTTTCCTTTCTTGTAGTTGGAAGTCTGGGCAAGAGAACTATCCTTTCTCCAAGCCAAGCTCTGTGCCAAATTCAACTGACACATTGTCAGTTTGGAACTGTACTTACCCTCATTTTCTAGATGGGAAAACTGAGGCTCAGAGGGGTGATGAGACCTGCCCAAGGTTGTGTGGTTGTTTACTAGGGGTGAGGGGATGGTACTCTTTCTTCATTTTCCATCTGCCCTCTCCCTGCCTGCTCGGGGAGCCCCTCAAGGCAGGAACAGTGTCCATTTATCCTGGCATCTCCCATCCAGAGCCTGACACATCAGAGTTGTCATGGAAGAGCTCTGGGCTTAGGGTACACATCACCCCTTTCATTGCCAGCCCTCAGACCCCTGAGCTGACTCCTCATTCCTGTCCCTTGCTGACCCACCTCTCCTGGCTGGGTGACCTCTCACCTCTGCTCATGGTCCCAGATGACTCTATGGGCTTCCAATCAGGGTCCAAATCCATCATTCCAAAGTGGTCTCTCCCAGCCACAGTGCTCTGTCCCACTGTAGCCACAGAGAAGTGGATGGTACTGGGATGGAGGGGGAGAGTCCCGCTCCAGAAGACTCAGCCTATGGAGTCCTTCTTGTCACCTCCTAAAGAGCCATTCCCCATGGGTAGGACCCTTTGGTCAAAAATCACAGTACCCAACATATAAGATAGCCAAAAGCAGGAGGCCCTGGCTGGCAGGTATGGGTTTGGGGAAATTCAAACTGGTGCCTGACCCACCCTCCTTCCCTGTTGGCAGCCCCCAGAGTGGTCTCCCAGAGAACCTCCAAAAAGCCTGAATTCCTGACCAGCCTCATTATGTGACCTGGAGCAGGTCTCTCCCCCTCAGGGCCTCAGGTTCCCCACTGACAACATGACAGAGTTAAACCCAATAGTTTTCAAACCTTTATTGTCAGAATAGTAGAAACCTTTTTTTTGTTGTTGTTCAAACAAAATCACACAGCAGGGCACAGTGGTTCATGCCTATAATCCCAGCACTTTGGGAGGGCAAGGCAGGAGGATCACTTGGGGCCAGTAATTCAAGACCAGCCTGGGCAAAAAGTGAGATTTCATCTCTAAAAAAAAAAAAAAATGCTGAGCATGGTTATGCATGCCTTAAGTTCCAGCTACTCAGGAGGCTGAGGCAGAAGAATTGCTTGAGCCATGGAGTTTGAGGCTACAGTGAGCTGTGATTAAGCTACTGCACTCCAGTCTGGGTGACAGCACGATCTTGTCTCTAAAAACAAAAGAAAAAGGAAAAAAAGAAAGGAGGGCAAGGGGTGAAGTGAGGACCCCAGAGCTCTATCTTTTCCAACACCTTCTGCCCATCTCTGCCACTAACTAGAGGTCCCTGAGTCATCTTCCTAAAACCCTAAGTTTCCTAGAAAGATTTTGAAAATGCAAGAATAGATTTTTGTCAAGCTTTTTATTATGAAAAAGTTCAAACATATGGCAAAGTTGGAAGACATTTATAACGAACACTTAAATACTTACCACGTGGAGTCTACCATTAATACTTTACTATATCCGCTTTATTCTCAGCTCTGCAAAATTTCATGACTCAGAGAGGGCTGTGCTACAGGTTCTGAGCCCTTTTGGATAAATGCTATGAATCCGTGATGGCAACATCAGCTGTTATAACAAAGAGACCCTGACATTTAGTGGTTTAACTCAACAGCATTTTATCTCATGCAACGGTTTCAAAGCCATTAGTTAACTTGTGGGCAGCTTTCTTCCACAAGTGATTCAGAGATCCAGGTTCCATCTATCTTTCAGCCTGCCCTGTACTAGAAGGGTTGATCCTCTGCCTTGGGGCAGAAGAGAAAGGTGGTAGATAAGAAGCACAACCCCTTCTTATGCCCCACTTGCTCACATTTCATTAGCAAGAGCAGTTCACAGAGCCACACCTGGAAATATAGTCCCAGTGGGCACTGCTTCCCAGCATCCATTTTATCCCATGTAAGGTGGCATGGCTTTCACAGCATCCTAGTGTGTCTCGAAGCCCCCTCAACCATCCTGGATTACCCCAGGTATCCTGTCTTCATACTATCCCATACTAGATAAGAAGGGGCCTAGACATCTCTTTAGAGGAGTTTAACTTTGTTTGATAAACAAATATCAAGCTCTTACTGTATACCTGGGCTTGGCGCTAACCCTTGACCACACAGATGAACAAGACTGAGCCCCTGACCCTAAGAGTCTTCCAATGAATGGAACAGACAAATCTTTGCTCTTAACCCTCCTTTTCCTGAGGGAAAAAAACCAGGAGACTTTCCATTTTGCAAGGGTGGGCAGGTCTGATGTTGGACGAAGGATCTGATTTGATAAATCTTTATTATGCACCTTCTGTGTGCCTAGACATTCAAAAATTGAATTAGCTCATTCAATTTTTCTTTCACCTTTGCAAGAGTGTTTCCCCCATTTTACATGAGGAAATGGATGCCAAGATTCTTCAAAGTGGTGATATGACTTGCCCAAGGTCACATAGCTAGTGGTAGAGCTAGGATTTGAACCCAAGTATCACTTCCTGGTTCTCTGCTCTTTTCTGTTCCTCCATGCTGGAACCAGCATGAAGCTCACAAAGGATGAGCTTCCTGAAACAAACCATTCTTTGTCAGGCCCTAAGCTAGGGACTCCACACATGTCCTCTCATTTTCTCCTCCCTTACAGCCCCATGACGTTGATACTGTTATTCTTGCCATTTTAGAGAACAGGAGGCAAGGCTCAGAGAGGTGAAGCAACTCACCCAAGGCTACACAGCCAATTTGATTTCATATCCTCATCTATCTGACTTCTTTGGAGCACATTTTGATGTATCAGTGATTTTTATGGATAAACAAAAAGGCAGTAGGATTGTTCCTTGTCACAGGATAGTTTAAAAGGCGATGGGATACTTTCTCCTTTAACAATGGTGTGAACATATTTTATAGTAACGGCATGGCATCTCTAAGACATAATGGTTTATAAAATGACACCAGACAGTTTAGCAGATCCCCCACTGCTGGCTCCCAGCCAGAAAGGGACTCTGGGACAGGGCTCCAGGAGCCCTCTGGGTCTGAGCCCAGGCTGTGTTAGGGAGTCCAGAGCAGCTGGGCAGGAAGCAGGGACACGGCCTGTCTATGAGGAAGGTCCCAATCAATGCTATCTCCCCAGGCCATGCCTGGCCAGACATTGATTTCTACTGCTGTTGTTAACTCCCTGTTTATGTAACGCCTGAACTTTGCACAACTGAACCGTTTAATGTGCAGAAGAGGGCCTGTTGCCATGAAAACCAGCCTGCACATGACAGCCAGGATGCGGCCGTATCCCTGTTTTATTGGCCTGCACTGAATGTATTTTAACCTTGATAAGTCAATAACTTTTTGTACAAAAGGAGATCTGCCAGGAGGGCTTATGAGGACCTGGGAGGCTTTCTGGCCTTTCCAGGTCAGAGGGGGAGGTGGGGCCGACTGGGTTTAATCTCATGGAAATCTTTCTGCCACTCAGAGCCTGGGAAAACCAGACCCAGCTGGCCAGAGGACAGAGACAGAGAGGACCTTGGGGATTGGAGGTGCTACCCCCACCTTCAGTCACTGTTGCCTGTTTGTCAAGTCCTCCAGCTCAGCCAGAAACCCTCCATGGCAAATCTTGGCTTTACCCACTCAGGAGCTCTGTGTGACCTTCAGCAGCCTCAGAGTCCATACCTGCAACACAAGCCGGCAATTCCCTTCCACAAGTGTGTGGCGAGGTTTACAGATCATGTATGTGAAATGCCTGGCATGGTGCCTAGTCCACAGTGAGGTGTCACTAGATGGATGTTGTTATTGTTAATGATAATCTCTATAATAATCATCATTGGTTAAATTTGTAGAATCCATTAGGCTTGGGAAAATGTTAGACCCATTTTCTCATTTATGGCCCTTGAGATGAGGAAACTGAGCCCCAAGAGAGTTGACTGTCCTGTCCAGGAGTCCTGTGATAAGATGGTGGTGCTGACAAAAGAAATCAAGCCTCCTGGGTCCTAGCCCAGTACTATTAGGAATAGCTTAACATCCAAGCCTGGACTTATGGCAGATATCACTGACATGGCAGCCTAGCACTCTTTTCCTTCTGAGTCTGGCTGAGGTCTCAGAATCCTCCTCAACCTGGAGCAGGTATTTGAGATGAGGCTCATGTGGAACCATATGTCCCAAAAGGGCTCTGGGTTCAAGTTCCAACTCTAGCCCAAACTTACTGCATGACCTTGGGCAAGAGTCTTCCCCTCTCTGGGGTCCTGATTCTCAATGGTGAGAATCAGGGCATTTAATGGTCCCTGATTCTTTCAGAGACCCCTACCATCTCTTGGTTCCTGTCCCAACTCCCCCCACCAAGCCTCCTGAACCTTCTCCAACTCCATTGACAAATACTGATCTAGATCCCACCATATGCCAGTGACTGTGGGACGTGCTGGGAACACAGAGGTGAAGAAATGACGAGTCCTGCCTGACAGTCTAGACAGGCAGACAGAAAATAAGTAACTGAACTTATAAACACTCAGGAACTTGCCAACAGCAGTAAGTGCTGGGAGCACGGGTAGGGATAGAGGTGGAAGGAAAAGCAAAACAAAAGGGAGGTGTTCTGGGGAAAATAAGTGCAGACAGGGTGTTCAGAGAGGGCTTTCCTGAGGAGGTAACATTCAAGCTGAGACCTGAAGTATAAGAACAAACCAGCTGTGCAAAAATCAAAAGGAAGAATGTTCTGGGCAAAAAGAACAGCTTGTGTCAAGGCATTGAAGTAGCAAAGAGTTTGGCAGCTTCTAGCAACCAAGAGGAGGCCAAAGTGGCTAGAAGGACATATGCATGGCATATGGTGGGGAGCTTGGCAGGGGCCCCTTTCCTGGCCCTCTTGCCCTGTCCCGCTAGGCCCACCCCGGAGAGAGACTGCAGGTACTGAGAGGCGGGGCTGGGTGAAGAACAAGGTTACACGTGCTTCTTTTCCCTTTTCTCCAGAAGGAGCATAAAGAGCTCTTTCTTTTCTGCTTATTAATAGCTCTGATTAAATTATCTCTGAAAAACCTACATGGTGTGCGCCAATGGGGGCTCGGCTCCCTCCAGGCCCTGGCCTAGATTACAGCAATGAGGGCAGGTGAGGCAATTGGAGGTGGGGCAGGAGCCTGGGGCAGGCTGTTCCCCTGACCCCCATGCCAGGATAAATGTCTGTTCTGTGTGTCCTCGCCCCTCCCCAGCTCCAGCTCAGTCTCTGATCCACCTCTGTTCTTGGGACATTCATACCTCCCTCACTCTGAACTCTAGGCCTTTGCACTGGCAGTTCCATCTGGCAGTAGCACTCTTCCCGCACCTCTCCCCTCAGCTACCTCCTGTCTCCTTTTGACAAGGCAGCTGCTCAGCCTTTTCACCATCACTGGCCCTCTACTAGGTTAGGTGTCTGCTCAGGACTGTCCCCTTTCCATGGATGATACCTGTTGGTTGCCTTGTCTGTGCCTCATAGGAAACCTGAGTTCCACAAGACCTATGTTTCAGTCTAGGTAACTCTGAATCCCTAGTGTCAGGCCAAGCCCAGGAACTTAGGAAATGTTGAATGAATGGATAAAGGAGTTAGCAGAATTAAAGGAGGAATGAGTGAGACCAGAGAAGGGCAGGAATAACCTTACTCACGTGGGAGGGTGGCAACAAAAGTTCTAGGCTCCAGCCCCACCTCTACTGGTGTCTATGTGGCAATTACCCCATTTCACAGATGAGAGAAACTGAGGCATAGAGAGGCACTTCCTCCTCTTCTTCAAGCTCCCTCTCTACAAGAAAAAAAAACAAACCTGGGCCACATTCATTGATTCAGAGAATTAATTCAACAAACTTTTATTCCAGGCCCATGCTAGGGATAAAGCAGTGCCCTCGAAGAGCCTTCGGACTGGTGGGAACCCTGACAAATAAGTGGGCCATTATAACACACACTGGGCACAAACTACAAAGGGAGAAATGGTCCAGCTTGGAAGGAGGTAGTCAGGGAAGGCGCCTCAGAGGAGGTAGCACCCTGGCTGAAATCCAAAAGAAGAGCAAGAACCAACAACGTGGAGGAAGGGCATTCCAGCTGGAGGAGACAGCCCATGGGAAGGCCTGCAGATGAGAGAGGCATGTGGAAGGATGTGCAGGTATTTCAGCAAGGTTGGTGTGGAGAGGGGCAAACAGGAACAGTCAGGAAAGAGGTGCCCTCTGCCCCCATCCCCTCAGGGCATCTTGGACCCCTGGCTGGATCCAGTGTTCAGGGGCTGGCCTGCCTGGTGCTTCTGTCGACCATGGCAAATTCATCTTGACATTGTCTCCAATCACATAATGCAGAGCTATTGGACTCGACTAAGAGCAAAGGCACAAGGGTCTGACCTCAGGGAGGCGGGTCTATGGGGGAGGAGGCATAAGTGACAGCCCAGGCAGAACATCTTATGGGGCGCTTACTAGCCTGGAGGGACATGAGAGGCACCTGAAAGACTCTAACCTCTCTGCCTACAGAGTCAGCTGTGTGCAAGTGTGTTGCTGCCTGAAATCCCAATATTGGCACAGAATTTCAGAGATTCTGGGACCTTTCAAGATCTAGACTCTGCATTGTCAGCCCTAGTTGTACACGGGAATTATGTGGGGTCTTTGAAAAATGCCAGCCCACCTGGAAGAGTATGATCGGTAGGGCTGGGCTTTGGGCCCTGCTCTCTACCCGATAGCAAAGGAAACTGAGGTCCAGAGAGGAGAAGAAACTTTCCCTAAAGATCACACACATTTAATTAGTGTGTGTGATCTTAAAATACATAACTGAACATATAAACACAGGCTGGTACAGGGTACAATAAATCGAGGTCAGGGGTTCTGGCCTTTGGGACCCAGTTCTGTCATGGTGTGACTTTGGGCAAATCACATGGCCTTCCCCTGCTGCAAGATGTGGACAATTATTGTATATACCTTACAGGATTTCGGTGGGGGTAAAAGGAGACAGAAATAGGTGATATAAACAGCACTGAGCATGTGCTCAGCACAGAGTAGGTGTCAAGTCTTGGTGACCCACAGTGGAAAACTCCCAAACTTTGCAAAAGCTGTGGTGGCCCACTGCCTTCTTCCCTCTTCCCCATTCTCTCCCTTTCTTCACAGAGTTTGGCTGTTGGTGTCTCTGGCCCTGTCCTTGGCTTAAGTTCCAGTTTCCCCGCTGGTCCACACCCTCAATCCATATAGTGAGTTGCCCTGGCAACAATCCTTGATGTCAACGTTCTGGGGGCTGGCCCAGAGTTGGAAGCACCTGGCAGCTGGATCATGTTTCCAGGTAAATCCCCACCCTCACCTTCAAGCTGGGAAGGGAAGGAGGGAGAACAGGGATGGGGGTGGGGGCCACTGCAGAGAAATAGAGCAGAGCACAGAGGCCTCGAGCTGCTGGGAACCACTTGTGCTGCAGCTGCTCAGAGGCCTAAAACAGGGCCAGCTCCTGCCCTAGACAAGGCAGCGGGTGGCCTACTTGGGCTGGCCCTGGAGGTGCCCTGCAGGAACCTCTCCCAGCCGGTGGGTTAGCTCCTGAAAGTAGGCTAGGGCTGGACTATAATCAGCCCATCCACCTGGATACCCTAGGGTCTCCAAAGGCCTGAAATCTGGATGATTACAGCTGGCATTTGGTGAGCACTTACTGTGTGTTGACTCCTTTTCACACAATGATTCATTTCACCCTCACAACAACCCTGGAAGATAAGAATTATGATACCCTCCCTTTCACAGACAAGAAACTGAGGCATAGAGCCACAAAAGTAAATGGCCAATGGGCGGCGCCTGTGGCTCACTCGGTAAGGCGCCGGCCCCATATACCGAGGGTGGCGGGTTCAAACCCAGCCCCGGCTGAACTGCAAACCAAAAAATAGCTGGGCGTTGTGGCAGGCGTGTGTAGTCCCAGCTACTCGGGAGGCTGAGGCAAGAGAATCGCTTCAGCCCAGGAGTTGGAGGTTGCTGTGAGCTGTGTGATGCCATGGCACTCTACCGAGGGCGATAAAGTGAGACTCTGTCTCTACAAAAAAAAAAAAAAAAAGTAAATGGCCAAGATGAACAGCCAGCAAGGGCTGGACTGGAATACTATTCTGGTTTCTGGGACTCCAGGTAGCACACACGGAACAACCTTAGAGGTGTCGGGGATCTGGCTACTGCTTTGTATTTCTGTAGGGATATTGAAGTTTATATTGGAAACTGGCTTTCCAACTTGCTGTGTGATAGACACATAGCAACCAAGGAAACTGTCCCGCTTGGGACTAAATTTCCCTATTTGTAAATGGGACTGTTAACTGGGCCACCCATAGGCTATGAATCTATGAAATTTCTTAGAAAATAAGAGACAAGTAAGTACTTCTTAGTAAGTAAAAGGCAAGCTTCAGTACAGTTTGATAGATGCATATTTGGCCCCCAGATTGATATGATAGTGTGCCTCAGTTTTCTCATCTATTAAGTAGGGGGAGAATGATGGTGCCTGCCTCTCCTGGATGTAGTGTACATCCATGAGACGTAGCTTGCAAAGTGTCGGGTATATAGTTAGTGCCCCATGGATCTCAGCTGTGATGCTGAACACCTATCATTATCCAAAATATGCCTTGGGACAAAATATTCAGGACAGATCTCTTAACCTCAGTTTCTCCTGTAAGTTGGGAGTATAATATTAGTATCTACCATACTTATCAGTTTTTCATCTGTAAAAGAGGCGTGGTAATAATACCTATCTCACACTGTTGCTGTGAAAATTAGGTAAAGTATTATGCTGGGTGTCAGCTACTGATATTATTTTTGTTATTACTATTAACAAGTTACTCATAGGGTTGTTCCAAAGATAAAATTAAACAATGCAGATAATGCACTAAGTACAGTGCCTTGCCCCAAATATATGCCCGCTCAGTAAGTGAGACTAGTTTTTCCACATCTGGTTCCTCAACAAAAGGACTACAAGTACCAGCAGGCTCTGCGCTCCCAGTCAGGGCCCCTCCGCCCGGTGTCGGGGCGCAGCATGCCGGGAGCTGCAGTCCTCACGACGCAGGTCCTGCCTAGTCCCAGCTTGGGGGGAGGAGGTTTGGAGAGCCGCCCTACCGTCCTTTGAATTTTGCCGCGAAAACCGCGCGTGGCAGCCCCCGGCCCCGCCCCCCGCAGGACGCGACGCCGCGTCACCCTGGTAACCTCCTCTCGGCCGCCGCTGATTGGGCTGGGCGGCAGGGGGCGGGCGGGGGATGAGACGCAGCTGCTGCTGCGGGCGCTAACGCTTGTCAGTCGAGTCGGAGCAGAGCAGCGGACAGGACGACTGGGCTGGTGACTTTGCCGAGAGGTTGCGCACGCCGGCCGGGGGAGGCGGACAGCCGGGCCCGCCGCCTGAGGGGCGCGGCGCGCGACACCCGGGCCTGAGGTTAGGTTAGGCGTCGGCGCGCGTCAGGCGGCACAAGGCTGCGGCCCCTGGAGCCACCTCGCGTCGCTCGGGGCTATGGGCGCGTGAGAGCCCAGCGCGCGCGGCCCCTGCTGCAGCTCGGGAGCTCGCACGCCCTCTACACTGTCCCCCGAGCCGTCCCCGCCTTCGCCCTGCGCCACTGAGACCTGCTATTTCTCGGCGCTGAGGCCCCCGAGACTGCAACCGAGGTTCCGCCGCCCACCGCCGCCGCCGCCACAGCCGCTCGCCGGTTTCCCCTCCCCCCACACCCGTGGCTTGGAGCTGGAGGAGGGGCCGGTGCATTCTCACCACTGCTCTTTGCAACCTGCGGGGGACAGTGCATGCCCGGAGAGGAGCTGGGGCGGCTGCAGGTGTGTGCAACCCCCAGCGGAGACGATCCCCCCCCCACCTCCGGGTGAACCCGGGGGCTGAAGCCGCAGGCGGGCGAGTGAACGAGAGGAAGCAACAAAGACAAGCTGCAGCTGGGGCTGGCGAGAGGGGCCACGGCCGCTGGGCTCCCAGAACAAGCGGAGAGGGCGCCCAGGGAGCGGCGCCGGCTGAGCTGCAGCCGTGATCCAGGCCCCGAGGGAAGGCGCAGCGCCGCCCGCCGGACGCGGCAAGCACAGACCCTGGAGAGGATGAGTCGCCTGAGCGCCGGTATGGCCTCAGTTCTGGACGGGCGCAACCCCCGCTAAGCAGAGGAATCCCCACCCCGACTTCTGACGGCGCTGGCTGCCATCCGGATACCTCTGACCGACGTTGCTTCTTCCCACTCAGAGAGAGGCCTTGGCCCCCTGGGGGGGCTTCCTAAGGCAGCCTCTGCCATTTTTGCATGGCTGCGACCCACCGAGTGGAGCGTCGTGGACGCTGAGACCTGGTGCCCTTGGACTGCTTGTCTGATCCCGTGAGTTGCACGGGGCGGAGGGTTTAGGCTGTAAATGGGGGCATTCCCTGGCGTCCGAGCAGTCCAGGTTGGATATAAAGGGGGTCTAGGCTGTTGGAGGTCCTAAAGCAGCGGTACCCTTGTCTGCCCCTTTCCCTCCCACAAACAACTTCGTACTGGCCAGCTGGCCTGGGTGGAGGTTGGGGGCCCGTTCTGGGGATTCCGCGGGGCCTTGGGCGGGGCGGATGCCAGAGAGTAAAGGTCACTGCACCGTAAAGCTAATAGACAAAGGTAGAAGCTCCATCATCCGAAAATTGCTGGGGAACTCTAGCGTCTGCCAGGGGGTGAGGGCACTCAGGATCTCTGGGGCCACAGCGTTGAGGGTCTCCCCAGCAGCCCCAGAGATCTTAAAGGATTGAGAGGGGGATGTGAGGTCCTGGCCACGCGTTTCAAGATTGGCCCTCCTTCAGGGTCCCTCATCCCAACCGTGTTCCCACAAATAACTCCAAGAGATGGTGGCATCCCCAGTGGGGGTCGTGGTGTGACGTCACTGCCCAGCCTCTGATGTCACCGGGGTTGCCTTGGCGACGTGACTTGTCTTGACCCAAGACCAGAGGGGGCGGGATCACAGTGAGCAGGGGCAGGGCTGGATGCCTTTAGGTAGTGGAAGAGTGAAAGCTGACTCCCCCCACCCCCGCTGTAGCCCTTTGACCTAAATCCTCGGTGCCTCATGAAACGGGGGAGGGAGGCAGTGCCAGCTGTCCCTGCTGGTGCCCCTCCCCCCGGGACAGGTGTTCAGAGCTTTGCCCACGTATCCTGGCAGTGCCTGGGGGCTCAGGCCTCCCAGAAAGAGTTTCTGCTTCCAAAGGGATGCTAAAAAGGAGAACTTCTTGAACCCCACCATATACTCAGCCAGCAGTCAGCCTGAAGTTCCAAGGGTGCATAGAGAGATGTGCACTTCCAGCCTTCAAACAGGCTACTTCTGCTCAGGAAAATGTGCCCTACCCTTAGCCAGGGAAAGTGCAGACTCCAGGGGATCCCCTGCTGGTCAACCCCAAGGTGAGGGGCCTTGGCCAAGCGAAACTCCTGACTGCCCCCTTCTTTTTTTGATGTTTAAGATGACTTTGACAAGCACAGGGTGATGCACATTGGGCAAGACAGGTCCGTCAGTGCCAAGGTCTGAATAAAGTGTGTTTCTGCCAGGGGCCAGCTTTGATGGGCATCAGCCACTAGGCCTCCCTCTCCCACACCCCCCAGCACTGGCCCTATTCCCTGCAAAGGCCGAGAGAACCCCCCGCCAGCCAGCATTGTGCTGCTAGCTCTGTGATTCTTCTTCTAAGTCCCTTCCAACAATTACTACCAGTGTCGGATATGGGTGAAACTGCTGTGATCACATTTCTAGAGAAAAGGTTCGAATCTGTGTCATTGCTTCAGTATCATTGAATGAGAGCAGGGGAGTGTGTGTTGGGTCATTAGGAGACATCAGGCCTCAGTGAATGTAGCATTTTTTGTTCTCCTGCCATGCTTTCTAGCTAGATTAACTGGTCAGTAAATGTCAGCAGAGCTGGTTTTGGGGGCTTGGCAGGGAGATGATATTTCCAGCTGAAATGGTGTCGTTAAATACACAGGCTTCTGAGGACAGAGGAGCAACAGCAGATTGGGGAAGATCTGGGAGAGGTGGGCAGAAGGGCTGTTTGCTCTGCCTCTCGAAGCTTCCCAGTTTAGAAACAAACTCAAGAGTGCGCGCCAGAGATTCACAAACATAGGCAGTTGGAGGCCCTCCGTGGAGTATTTACACTTCCTCAGCCAAGGCAGAGGGAAAGGCTGTCAGAATTGGGCAATTCCTTCTGTTCCTTTCTCTCAGCTCCCTGGGCTTGGCACTCAGCATGCCAGACGATGAGCAGGAGGGAGTGCCAGCTTTCCTGGCGTCTCCCTATGTGCCAGGCACTTCACATACTCTCTTACTCCCTGGAGAGGCACATGTGCCATAGCCCATGTTATAGGTCAAGAGATTAAGACTCACACAGAGGAAGTAATGGGCTCCAGAATCCCTGGGCCTCACCACCCCTTCCCATGGGTAGAGGGGAGACATCCCTACTTGTTAGTCAGGGTTGGGCTGTCAGCTATGGAGTGTGGCCCAACAGATTCTTTGCCCAGACCAAAATGAGAATCCTTGTTTCTCATTGCCAAAAGAACAGAGTAGCAACTTCTGCCCTGACCTTGTGGTCAGCCTGTTCCCCTCAATCCCCAGGACCCCCTTCTCTAGCACTGAGGCAGGGAAGATGTGGCATGAAACCCACCTGCCAGGAAGGGCCACCCAGCCTCTTTGTCATCTGCCCCTCTGGGCTTGCTTAGATGGCAGAGGGTGGTGAGGCCATCTCCCCCCACCTTCCTGGCAGCCTAGGGACCTTCCTAAGATGTAGGTGGCAGGGGCAACTTTGCTAGATGTGCTCCTGACCCAGCCAAAGGGTTGGGAAGGGCCCTGAGGAGGGGTGCCATGTGAATCATCATGAAAAGGCAGAGGAATAAGGGGCGTTCTGGCTGGTGCCACTGGCCCTGGAGCTGGCCAGTGATGTCTGTGGGCCCTTGTGCCAGGATATGTTTAATGGGGGAAGAGACAGCCATTTCCTAGAGCCTCAGGTGGATGGGGAGGGTTTAAACAGGGGAGAGGCTTCAGTGAGGGTTCCCTGGACATCTGGACATCCCTTCCTATGCCATGTGGGAAGCCTTCTCAGGTCTCAAGGCAGTCTCCTCTCTCAAGGTTGGCGCCCCTCCTACCCTCTAACCCCAGTAATCCTTCTCACTTGTCTAATTCCATGTAAGCTCATCCATCCCCTATCCCTTCTGAGCCTGGACCAGACCCGGTTAGAGCTGGTTAGAGCCTGGTTAGAGGCAGAGCTGGCTGCTTAACACCCTGGTGAGAAACTTGAGGCTCCCCAGGGATGACAGTGGCTTGAGGTTAAGAGCCAGGATCTGGAGTGGGTTGGCCCTGGGTCCTACTCCCAACCTTACTGCTTGCAAGTTATGTGACCTTGAGTGAGTACGTTACCATCTCTAAGTCTCTATTTTTCATCTGATAATAGCACTGACTTCCTAGGGTCTGGTGAGAATTCAGTGAGGGCCTAGCACAGCCATTGGCGTATAGTAAGCACTCAGTCCTAGGGTCTGGTGAGAATTCAGTGAGGGCCTAGCACAGCCATTGGCATATAGTAAGCACTCAGTAAATGCACATTCTCATGGCTACTATTAGCTTCATACTCAGAACAGAGCCTTGAAGAGCTTTTCCAGTCTCTTGGAGCCAAGGATGGAAGGAACCTAGTTAGTTGCAGGGCAGGTGCCTGGATCTTTCCGCTGCCCCTGCCAGGGACATCTCTGTCCACTGGCGCCCTCCCCCCACCCCACCTGCATGACAAGCACATGTGGCTCCCATCTGAGCTCCAGCGGTGGAGCTGGGATTCGGCCAGGGGGCCCCTTCCTGATCTTCCTGCTGCCCCCTCTGCCTTTCCCATTCCTCACAAACCGGAGGAAGCCAGCGAAGCAGCTCATATTCATGAACCGTAATTCAATCAGGCGGCGATTCCTCTGGGCTTGGGGCGGGGGTGAGAACGAGGAGGCGCTCACAAAAGGGCCGCTTTATTACCTCCTGCGGGCCAGGAATTGCAGCTCTCCCCCAGCAGCGGTTGGAGCCGCCTTTATTGTGTTAACCCATTTGCGTGTCAAGAGCTATTGTGCGCTTTCTCTGCCTGTGCGGTGCGGGCCACAGGAGGAGGGCTGTGCTGCCGGCCGGTCACCTCCACGGGCACCGCCTGCTGCCCTGATTGGTTGCTAAGTGATTTGCATCCAAGGTAATCACTTTTATCTCAGAAGGATGTCTACTATAATTATAAGCTACTGACATCTTTTGAAATCTGCCTAATGACTATTTTAGTCTGCATGGGCTGGGGGTGGGGAGGGAGATTCTGGGGAGGAGGTGGAGGCTGGGAAGGGAGAGAGATTCCTTCCACCTGGACCACCCATCCCTTAATTGAGAAATATCTGAGTGCCTACTGGGTGCTTCAAACAAAAGACAGGGTCCCTGTGATGGGGAGCTTGCATTCCTGTGGGTGGGGTTAGTACCACTGCACAGATGGGGAAATGGAGGCCCTGAGAAGGAGAGCCACATAGCCAAACTCATGTGCTGTAATGGTAATCATACCTGGTTAGAGGTCACCAGCCTGGAACCTTCTAGAGTTTATGTCATAACCCTAAGAAATGCAGGTGCTGATAATTACCTTCATTTTGTTGGAGAGGAAACAGGAGGTACCTGGCTGCCCAAGGTCACAAAGCCAGGGAGTGTCGAAGTATGAGATTTGTTGGTCAGAGGTAAGAAGGTTCCATTGGGTAACATGAGGCATCAGACTGGAGGAGGGCAACCTACCAGTCACTGTCCTGGTGGCAAAGGAAGCAGACAGCCCACAGCCTTGCTAGGGGGTAAGATGAGTCTGCAACTAACTTGAATTCTGTACAGAGCTGGAGCAGGGGAGAGAAGAGACAGAGAAGGGGAAAAATCACAGTTGGTTGTGGAGGGCATCCAGATAGAGAGGAAGTTTTGCTCTGGGCCCTGAAGACTGAGTGGATCTGTCCAGCGTGAAGTGAATGAGGGGGTCATTGTCAAAAGGAATTTGAGAACCCAAAGGGTATGACCAGGAAGGACAGGGGGAGCTTATAAAAGGGCAGAGGTAAAAGGGAGATCAACTAGGATGGTGTTGGCAGGGGCTTTGAGTGCCAAGCTAAGGCCCTGATGGGGTCCAGAGGAAGCGTGAAGCTGATGAAGGTGTCTTGGGATGGGAAAAGATGTGATTTGGGAACCTTAGAGGCTAGCAGGGAGCTTGGGAGTCACAAACTGGGGTAGAACTTCAGCTTCTGTACTCTTACAGGCTGTGTGTCCTCAAACAAGTTGCTTTATCTCTCTGGGCATCGGTTTCTTTATTTGGTCAAGAGAGTAATTGCTGTTTATTCAGGGGCTTGAGTGGAATGAGCTTGAGTGTGCAGGGTGCTTGGGGGAGCTCTGAGGATAGTCTTGGCTGAGCCCCTCAGAGCTGAGTGATTTGGGGTCAGGCACAGTCCCCAGCCAGCCCCCCTGGCCCCACAGCAAGTCAGTGTCCCAGCTATAGCAGCTGTTTGGGGCCCTGGAAGCCCCTGCTATTGTGCAGAGGGCACCGGGGACAAAGGCCTGGGAGGTCAGGGGGTGAGGGTGAGACTGGCTGTGAACAGGCTTCAGGGGACAGGGACTTAATGATGCAGAACTTAATGACCCGGAGTCTGTGGGGAGGGGGCCTCCTTAGAGGAGGAGGAGGAGGGAGATCCAGCTACAAGCACTCTGCTCCAGGACTCACTGCTAGAGCAAGGGTGGCGCAGAGTTCAGGTCTGAGCTTGGCATGAGGGGCGGGTAGGCAAAGGTGAGGTGGCAGGGCCTCGGCTTGTATGCAATCCCCAGGCCTGAATTTGAGGTTTGGCTCTGCTCCTTAGCGTCTGCATGACCTCAGTCTCCTCATCTGTGATGGGCCAAGGGACCACCTTAGAGGGCAGCTGCAAGGCTTGGCAGTTAGCGATAGCAAACAGGCAGTAAACAGGAACTGCTATTTTTGCTCTTTATTCATCTATTCATTCAGAGAAATTCACTGCTCTGTGCCAGGCTCCCTGCCAGCTGCTGGGGACACAAAGATGTGTCTTAAGGGTGATGTATACCAAGGGAGAGGCCACAGACATACCATCACAGTGCAGTGGGTTAATCACTACCATAGAGAAATTCACAATGTGCAGGTGCTATGCCATGAGCAGGGGGACACAGCAGTGAACAAGCTGGGTGGGCCCTACCCTTCTCTGCCTCTTGTCTTTTAGAGGAAACTAGAGCTAGAAATTCTTAGTTATGGTTAGGGTATCTGGGGAGGGCTCCCTGGAGGAAGCGGCACTTGTAATTGCTGGGTTCTTTTTTTAAGACTTCTTTTAAACACTTTTGCCTTTTACGAGAATCACAGGGTACTGTTGGTATCTGCTGTGTGCCAGACTTAGCTTCCTACTTCAGTATTTAATTCTTGCATTTAATCACTCTATGAAGAGTGTTTTTAATCTCTGTTGTGTCAATCAAGGAATGAGGCTCAGCAAGGTGAAGCAATAGCCCAGGGCCATGTGGCAGGTCACGAGAATATCCTTCATTATCTGCACAAGCTTTGGCCTCTTCCTCTACCTGTGCCGGTACTGGGTGTGGGAGGATACTTAGGCAGGGGCCTAAAAGGAACCTGTTCTGGGCCAGCTGTTTTCTGAGCTGCATGACTTTGAGCAGGTCACCCCCCACAACTCCGACCCCTCCTAACCCAGACTCAGCCACGTCCTTCATAAATGTCAAGGATGGCAAATCTGTGGCAGGCCTCGTTGCCTTATACCGCTGTGTCCTTGGCAGACATTGCCAATCAATTGCTGCCCTCTTCCCCTGCTGAGCTTTTCTTTTGACCTTGGGTTCTTTCCAGGGTTCTGGGCAGGCAGTGCCAATCAATCAGCAGGGCCTAGGAGCTGAAACTGGTTGCCTGCCTTGATGAGCTCAGGGGTGCCTCTGGCGTGGCTCTGTATGGTTCAAAGGACCAGGGTGCCAGAACAAGAGATTTGGGAGAATCTGGGTGGTTCTTCAGCCACAAGAGCCTTTTAGGTGTGGAAGTATGTTACCTTCCTCCAACTCACACAGAGACTCATGTTCATCCTGCAGATTCCAAATTACAGTCTGGATGATAATAAGAGTTAGCATTTATTGAGCTCTTCCTGAGAGCTAAGTCCTTCGCGGGCCTGCTCTCATTCAGCATTCTGCAGAGCACTTGGAGCATGCTTCTCAGCACCTCAAGGAGGAATTCTTGGCCCATTTTAGAGATAAGGAAACTGAGGCTCAGCCTGGGCAAGCAGAGTAGGATTATGCACTTGCTGAGTGGCTGCTGAACTGGCATGCAAACCCAAGTCTGAAAATTCATAGCCTGGGGTAGGGCTGGGGGTGGCAGGCAGGCAGGACAGCCTTTCTGGAAAAGGTGCCATTTATTCTGAGGCCTTAAAGGCTGGTGAACTTCTGACAAGCAGATCTGAGAATGACTTTCTGGGCAAAGGGTATAGTATGAGAGGTAGCCCAGAGGCAGGCAGGCTGGAGTGTTTAGATTGAGGCATCAGCATGTGGAGAGAGAGAGGGGACTGTAGAAGGACCAGGGCTGGCCTTAGCATTTGGACTTTATCTTCCCACAATGAAACTTATAGCAGATAAGTACATATTAAACACCTTTATAAGCAGAAAGAGGGACGGAGGGAGGTGGGTGGGGCCTTGGTGTGTGTCACACTTTATGGGGGCAAGACATGATTGCAAGAGGGACTTTACCTAACAATTGCAATCAGTGTAACCTGGCTTATTGTACCCTCAATGAATCCCCAACAATAAAAAAAAAAATAAGAAGAAAAAAAAAACACCTTTATGAACCCAGGCTGAGGGTGCTTGGGGCTACCTCTGGTCTACTGGAAGCTTTAGCTTAGAACAGACTAGTGCACAAGAGTAGGCATCCAAGAAATGTTTGTTGAATGAATAAATGAGTGAATCCTCCTGGGACTTAAACCCTGCTGACCTCCCCAGGGACCCAGCTACATGGAGGAGAGAGGCCAGAGTCCCTCTCCCCAGAGAAAGTTGAACTCCAGACCTGGCAGTGAGGGGCAGGGGAGGGGGCCAGGCAGTTACCTGGGGTAAGAGCTTCCCTCCCAGCACTTCCTCATCCTGTTGCCTGTCCCCAGGAGTCCTCCTATACCTTCCTGCTGGGCTGTCTGTGCCTTGCCAGCCATGCCTGGCGGGCAGTGTTGGCCCAGTGCTTGGGGGGATGAAAGATGAAGGTTCGTGACCATTTTTTAACTCAATAAAGGGAGAGACAAGCTGCAGGCTGCAGGCCGGAGATATAATTAGTTCGCAGCAGTGGCGCTTTCTTGATTTAGCTTCTGAGAGAACAAGACAAGGATGTTATACCCAATTAGCAGTAACATCCAGTCGGAGCCTCAATAGGTGAGATAACAAGCTATTTTTATGACTTTTCTTTCCCAGCTTGGAGGGGGTGGGGGTAAGGGGGTATCAAGGCCTTATTTCTTTTCATCAGGGAACAATTATTAGCAATATCAGGATTTCCCAAAGCCAAATGATGCATTTGTTAACCCAAACAAGCAAGTGTCCTGGGGCAGCAGCTGCGGTGGCAAGCTAGCACTTTTGAGCCCAGGGGTAGTGGGGGTGGGGGGGTGGCCCTCCATTCTGGAAGCCCTCTGAAAAGACTCCTAAATGCAGAGAGCCCATTGGTTTGGCAGGGGGAGCTCAGGCCCTTGAGATATTCTTAGTGCCTACCTTGATTTCCCTACCCGCTTCCAAAGGAATATAAGGAGGCTGGGCCACTTTGTCTGGGGATGAGAAAGAAGCCAGTTTTGGCCCTTGGCATCCCTTCCTGGCATCACTGTAGATCCCTTCTGCCAAGTAGGCCAGAGGTTCTATCTTGAACCTGCATATTGGACCCCCGTTACGACTCTTACTACCTAACCACCCTCCTGCCTATCCTGGGTCCTCTCTGGCAGGGACCAAGTGGTGATTAGCTCCATTCTTTCTACCCTCATTACCCCCACAGCCGGGACACCCAGCACTGGCCAAGTCTCTGCTGAGCAGGGAAACCCTGCCAAACCCCACCCCAGCTGCCTGGCTTTGCTCCGACTCCTGGCGAAGGTTGGGGGACGCCTAGAGAGGGAGCTGGCATGGCGGCTGCAACACCCCATCAGCTCAGGCCCTAAGCCCAGCACAAACTTCAGGGCCTCCACCCATCCTGCCAAATCCCGCCCCGCCCTACCCTGTCCCACATCCTGTCTCCCTGTCAGTGTGGAGCCCCACACTTGTGGTTTAGACAACTGACAAATCCAGCCATGCAAAGTGGGAGTTTAATTGCAAACAGTTTTTATGGATCATGGGACCATCTGTGCCACCATATGCAAAAGGGAAAAAAATCTTCCCCCCCCTTTTTTTTGTTTTTCTCTCCACCCCCTCGCCCCCCGCCCCAACCGAATTCTAAAAGAAATAATTGCCAAGGCTTTTCTGGCAGGAGCCAAGCACAGAGTTGGGACGCATTCTGGGGGCTTCCTGCAGGGTGGGCCTGCCAAAGCCAGAGGCCAGGTAGAGTGAGGGTGAGAGGACCTCATGGGGCCCACCTAGAAGTTGGGCCTGGTTGCTGGAGGATGCTACAGCCTCAACAAAGTGCTGGCAGTTCCTGAACCCATTGGATTCTCTTGCACCTATAGGCCCTTGCGTGCACTGCACCATGGTTAAAGTACCTTGCCTCTGCTTTTCCCAGCCACCTGGCTGATGCTGTTTGCATGGCCTCTGAATCAGGCCTTGGCATGGACTAGGCACTGCACAGTATGTTCATGGGAGTATGTGAGTGAGCAGGGTTGTGGGGCACCAAGGACAAGGCATGTCCTAACTCATTTCTACCCAAGAAATGGAACCCCAGGAGGATAGGGCTGCCCAAGGCTCACAGATGATGCCTTTCTTGCCCTGGTGCCCAGCCTGGCTCTGCAGATGAGCCCCACCCAAGATTGGAAAGGCCACTGAGGCCAGTGGTCAGCTCTCCAGTCCTCAGAGGGCCTTCTTCCCAGGGCCAGAGTAGGCTGGTCTTGTTGGGGGCTTCTGAGTTACTTACCTGTGGCAACCTGCTAGGGTTTGAGTCCCATGCTGCCTCATCCCAGCTGGGTATCTTCAGACTGTCATTTCTCCTTCTGTGTGCCTCAGTTTCTTCCTCTTTTAAATGGGGATGAAAAGTCAGTGGGATACTGCATGTGAAGTGTGTCTGTGTGTCTGTCCTCTTTCTCCTGCTGTGAGGTTGGGAGCCTCCTAAGAGAGCATCTTTGCTTGAGTGTCTTTGCTTTGTTCATTGATATCTTCCCAAGATCCTAACCGGGATATTTAATGTCTACTGAATGAATGAATACATGAGGGAGGTATTTGTAAGATTCTCCAGGGAGGGAATGGGACACAGACTTGGCTTGCCAAGAATTTAGGGTTTTTATTCTTTCTCATTGAAGTCTAGAAACCACCCTGCAATCTAGGGTGCCTGTGAACTCCATTGAACTCCATTCTGCAGGTGAGAGAAACTGAGGCTCAGACAGATTAAGGGGCTCTCCCCAGGTTGTGCAGCTGAAAAGAGGCCAGAGCCGGTCCTGGAACCCTGGTCTGAGTGGCTCCAGCTGAACAAGTCCCTGCCCTTCATGTTCTAAGTGAGGAGGGTGAGGCCCAGAGCTGGGAAGGAACTTGACCAAGGACACACAGCAAGAAAAGAGCAGCCAGCATTTGTGGACATCTTCCTACCCCCATGGCCAGATGAGGAAACTGAGGCTTCCTAGCCTCAGAGCCAGGATAGCCCAGTCCTGCTCTTCTGCTCCTCTCTCTCACTCCTGGGTCTGTGCCTGTGGGTTTCCTCATCAGCTTTACAAATTGGCAGTTGGGATGTGCCAGCAGCCAGGCCTCAAATGGAGGTTCTGGTGCCTGAGGCCTGGCCCTTGGCGCAGCCCTGCCATAGCAGGAGAGTATGGGACTTGGGACCATCCCCGGGACACAGGTGATCCCAGCCCAGGCACTAGACAGCCTATTCCCCACCGGGTAGTGATCACCAGCTCCCTTTGTAATCATTAAAACTATTAGAAGGAAACGTTCGCTTGAAGCAAATGTCAGGCGAGGAGTTGTGCTTTGTAAACGCTCACAATTAATGCCAATCAGGCCCAGAAAAAAGCCGGCCCGGAATCCTGTCTGTTTCGTCTCATTTGTCAGCTGGTGCCGCTCCATGTTGCACATTTTCATACAATTGCTATAAACATAAAAGGGAAACTCCACAGTGTTCCCGGGCACCCGGATGGTGTGCACCAGCTTAATTACTTAGTATTCTGCTGTTCACTTGGCTGCCCTGAGCGGGTGGGAGGGAGAAAGGGGGACTTTGTGTGGCAGGGCAAGCGTTCCTGGGGGTCGGGCTGCTGGCCCGGGCCTCCTGCCCTGTCGTTCATAAGATATACAGCCCACAGAGCTGAAGACCTTTGAGAAAGAGGGGGGAAAAAATGCTAAAAACTGTTCACAAAATCTTCAAGTAGAAAAGAGGGGTTCAGCATCCACCAGACTTGGTTTTGAATCCCTATTGCATCTCCTAAAATGATTCTCAGGGTTTACTGCCCGCCTCCTGCAAGCCAAGCACTGGGCCTCAGTTTCCTCCTCCTTTGAGTGGGGGTAATAGCCCAGTGGTCAGGATTTCAAGCTTGCTGGGTTCTGGGGACATCATGCTGTTTTTATCTCATTTGTTTTTTTGCACACAGCCTTTGAGGGTGAATTGCCTCTCTTCTCTTATCAACAGGGAGAGTATGAGGCTTGAGTCCTAAGTGAGTCTAAAAGGGTGGGGATGGGAAATAGACCCAGGTTGCTGGGGCTGCACAGCCTGTAACCATTGTGCCATCCTGCTGCACTCCCTCAGGATAACTGCAGGGTTGAAAGGAGATGGTGTACCTGCAAGTCCTCAAATACCGTAGATGTTTAACAAACAGTAACTGCTGTTTTCCCTGCTCCTAGAGATGGGCCAAGGGCATTATGGGCTGAGACCTAGCCTGGGGGATCAGCATCCACAGACTGGAAACCTTACTGGGTAGAGAGTAGGCATGGCGTGGTCTAGAGGGGAGTGCCACCCCATCAGGGGCCTGGTCCTAGCAGGCTTCCAAGGCAGGACTGAGGAGAGGAATGCTGAACATGCTTGGTCCTGTTCCTGCCTGCCCACCCTTCACAGCTTCTTATCTGGCTCTGAGGTGATGGGTGCTGACTATGTACCAGGCTCCAAGTCACCTCCCTGAACCTTCTGACATTCCTGGAAGGTGGGCATGTTATTGTCATAGTCCCTCTTGACAATATGGTTCCCCTTGACAAATGAGGAAACGGAGGTTGGAACTAACCTGAGGTTACACAGCTAGGAGTAGGGAAGCTGGAAGCAGATTGGTACCCAGGTTCATCACTCCGAAATCTTCCTAGCGCCTCTCATAGTGACCTGGGCATGAATGAGGCCCTGCCACATATCACACACCCCTCCCAGGACCCTTTTGAGTTCCTGAGCTCTCTGTTGGCAGGGTCTTCTGAGGGCAGGCTGACTTGGCACAGACACGCTGGGCTTTGTGTAGGCTTGGGCCAGGCCGGGCAGCCAGAAGAGTGGGGAGAGGGAGGTGTGGCCTGGCTGGCCGGGGACAAATGCTTAAAGCTGGAATAGAGGCCCCTTTGTATGACTGTCAGTGGGGGAGGAGGTTCTGCCAGCTGCCACCCCGTGTGACCAGGGAGGCCCAAGCCCTCCAGTGAGGGTTGCCCGATAACCCCAGGGAACAGGCCAGGGAACCTGTCATCATTTCCCCTGCCTCCTCCTCTTGTTTCCTGGTGGCCTCTAGCTGTTAGAGGAACCATGGGCAACCATTAACCTGGTTTGCTGTGGGCCTAATATGTGGCAGACCCTGCACTCACCCTGCAGGAAGTAGTCCCTTATTACCAATGAAGACACTGAGGCTGAGAAAGGACAAGTGACTCTCCATGACCATGCAGCCAGTAATGGGGCAGGAATTTTTCCAACCTCGAAGCCTTTTCTCTCCATGGAGTTGCTCTTTGCACTACACCCTTGGGGCCCAGGATTGCGATTCAAGGTGCCTGTTCCCTGGGATGGACTGGAGGGAGAGCACAGAGAGGTGCTAGGGGCCAGGCTTCCAGGTCTGCTCTGTCACTAAAGCCCTAGGTAGAGGAAGGCCATCAGGAAGGCAGCTGGTGGTCTCTATCCCTGAGTGGGCACTGAGCATCCATCCCATCCCATCCTTCCATCTGGCCAACCTCCAAGCTAGAGGCTGCAACCTTGGTGGAAGTCAAGCACAGGACCCGGTTGAGGGCTGCTCTTCTCATTAAACCATCTCTGAGCCTCAGTCTGCATAGTTGAAAATGGGAATGAACTAGAACCCACCTCCAGAGGCATTGGGGAGTGCTGTCGTGCTGGGACTCAGTAGTGCTGAGCTCAGTGTCTGCACAAACACAGAGCACGCAAAAGTGCTGGGTTTCCCAGCATTCCTTCTGCCTTCTGGGAGAGGTAAAAGGACAAGCTGAGGCAGTAGGGGGTGGCAGGGATTCTCAGAAACATAAATATGTTCAGAGATTGTCTCATTAGATCCCTGCTACAGCCCCATTTCACAGGCAAGCAGTCCAAGGATTAGATAGCTAAAGTGATTTATCAAGAGTCCCAGGGTCCCAAGAAGACCAGGAACACAGGGAGGGTGATTTCCAGGGACAGGCAGCTGTCCACTATAGACACTAAGTCCCCTTTGTGAGCCTGGCCCTGTGGGAGACCCAAAACCACACACAGGAATCCCCCAAAGGCCACTTGGCTTCCCACAGCATAATCCAGCAACCTGGGGTGAGCTTCCATCTGCCAGGCCATTCCTTCCTCTGTGCCTTTGTTTAGGCTGTGGCTTCTACCAGGTGTGCTTTAACCATCCCCTTTTCATGCACACAGGTGCCTTCTCTGCAGGGCTAAGAGTCTTATACCCTGCTCATCTCCAGAGCTCCCCCCAAGCCCTTTCTACCTCTCTCCCACCTCTTGGAGTATGGTGTGGTGCATGGTAGGTGTTTAGTGATGTCTGAACCAGAGTCACAGGCTCAGCCCTCAAAGACCCAGTTCCCAGGGTGAAATAGGCACAAACAGGTCAATGACAAGGCTGCATGTGCAAGGATGAAGTCACATCCAGATGCTGCAGAGCAGAGAGCTCCTGTTGCAACTCAAACACTTACCAAGCCCCTACTGTTCTCCTGAAAACTCCATCTCCTTTGAATCCTCCAAAGGCCAGGCAGTGGGTTACAGAGCCTCATATTGGCCAAGGTCAAATGGCTGCCAAGGACACTTTGAACTGCCTAACTCCAGAGCCCACACCCTTCTCCAGGTAGAAAACTCAGGTGCCTGTGGAAGTCAGGCAGGTAACTTGAGGAGCAGAGCAGCTGCCAGCTGGCCTTGGGGATGGGCTCAGTGGTTCCAGAGAGCTGTCAGGTTTGGGCTTTTTTTTTTTATTTTTTACCTCAAGAGAAAGCAGACAATAAGAATTTTAGGTGGAATTCTATCTAGTATGTTTTTTTTTTTCCTTTTGAACATTGGCAACCATGTCACAGATTTTTTTAACACAGAAAACAGGGCAAAGAAAAGCTGTTTGTGGGCAGGATTTGCACCCTGCAGTCATGTAGTGCCATCTGGGTGAGGGAAATGTTGGGGGCCCAGCACGCCTCAACCATCTCCAGCCAGCAAGAGCCCTTAGAACCCAGTGGCTTCTCTTGAAACCCTCAAGACACTTACAGCCACTGCCTTCACTTCCAGAGGCAGGAGGCAGGCCCAGGCCCCACGAGGGCACCACCCAAATAGCTATAATCAGCAGCCTCGCCAAGACTTCAAACTCACCCAATTATCCTGCGAGGGAAAAAAAACACAAAATGAAAACAAATTAACATGTTTGCATAGAAGCTGCTGCAGCAACACACACAGACGCGCACACGCATGCACATGCTGGCACGTGCCCTGGCAAGCCTAGGAGACACCGCTGCTACCCCCCACCCCCGGCCTGGCACCCACCTGGGCCAAAAGGTGGGAGCAGGCCCAGTGGTCATGATTGTCCCCAAACATGACTGGGTACTACCTCAGTCTACCAGCTTTCAGTTTTTAATTTTTTTGTTGTTTTAATGTAATAAATACATAAAAATCCACCTCACTGGTCTGTGGGGTAGGTATATTATCAGCTGCTTTCTATAGATGGGGAAGCTGAAGCATGAAGAGATTAGGTGACTTGTCCAAGGCTGCACAGGTGGCACACAGAGGAGCTGGCTGGGGCTTGAACCCAGACGGGCTGTCTGTGCTGTAACCACCACACCTTTTCCTTGGCTCCCTCTTGTCTGGATGATGTGCCAAGGCCTCATCCGGGCTTTTGAGGCCTCTCCTGACCCCTCCCTCACCTACACCATGCAGCCGGCCTGCCCCTGCCCAACTCTCCTCCCAGTGGCTGTGGGTACTTAGTTAACAATCAGGGAGCTAGATGTAGCTCAAATGCCTGCTCCACCAGTCCCTTACCAGATGGCTTTAGGCAAGGGGCTTCCCCTCCCTGCACCTCAGTTTGTCCTCTTGCAAGATTGAGATAATAGTCCCTACCCCAAGAAGGTTAGGATGATTCAGTGGGCAAGTGACTGACCAAAAAGTACTATCTGTGGCATCTGCCCATGGGGTATTCCTCCACCCCCACACCAGATCATCTAGCTCCAGGAGGCCTGGCTTGTCAGGCTCACTGAAGCCCTGGTGGTACCCTTGCCTTTGGGGCACTCAGATGTTTCCTTTTCCAGAAAGCTGCCTGCTGGCCTGTGAAGGACCCCTCCACTCTGTTCTCCCTGAAACCCCATCTGGGGTTGGGGTTGCGGTTGCCAGGCACGTGTCTTAGTCACTTCTGCTGTGCCTGCCGCTCCTCTGGGTCCCTGCGGCCCTGTACTCCGCAGGTGCTCAAGCAGGGTTTGGTGAGTGCACTCGTTGCAGCCACCTCCACTCAACTGTAACCCAGGTGAGTCCAGGGCTTTGTCCCTGAGAGTTAGAGGATAAACTGCTGGAAGGAGTTGGTTAGATCCTGGAGCTCAGGGGCACCAGCCTCTTCCCCTTGACTGCTGTGTGATGAAGGACAAATCCTTTCACCTCTCTAAGCCCCATGCTGTTGTGTCATAATGGTGAGAGCTGAGGGTGGGCAGTTCAAAGATGGTATATGCAATAGATGCCTCATCCAGCTTAGTTCTCAGGCTGACAAGGAAGGCATGATTTCTAATTCCATTTTTCAGATAGAGAAACTGAGGCTTCAAGGGACTTACTCAAGATGGTCTTGCTAGTGAGTGGCTGAGCTGGGGTGCCAACTGAGTTCTGGGTTTGTGCTTTAGTCAGGGTGTTGTTTTGCCCTGTTGGGGCCAAAGTGGGTCTGGAGATTGAGGACTGGCAGAATGCCATCGTGGCGGTGGTGGTGGCGGTGACACAAAGAGTAACTTGCCTGACCACAGGGTGGCCCCCTTGGTCTATAGTCATGCCAACCTCTCAGGACCGTGGCCAGGAAGATGACCCTATTCCCATCCCAAAAACAGCCAGTCCTGTGAGACACTTGGAAACCCCAGTACTTGCTCAGCATGGCCATGCCATGGCCTCTAGAGTCTGGTAGACTTGGTGGCCTTAGACAAGTCCTTTTCCTCTCTGAGCCTTGGCTGCCCTGGGAGAATGGGAGGAGTGAGGATAGCCACACCTCAGGGCAGACTTAAGGCTCCATGTGAGCTGTGGTGTGACACCCAGCACAGAGCTGCTGTTCCTTTGACCCCCTGCCCAGACCTCCTCCAGAAGCTTCCCAGGCCTTGAGCCTCCACCCTGCAGGCTAGGAGGGGGGCATGCATTGCCTATGCACGTTGAGGAGCACCCTGGTCTCTAAGGCACGGATGTCTGAGATCTGCAGAGGGGTTTCTCAGGTTGAGGTGATATGTTGCAGTGAAACAAAGTGGGGAGAGACCCCAAGGGCCAGGGCAAATGACCAGAGGAATATGTGAGCCCTGGGCCATTTAGGTTAGGAAGCAGTGGGCAATAAAGGCTCCAATCCATCCCTCTGTGCAACTGTGGGATTTATTAAGCATCTGTTATGTATCTGGCCTTGGGGTAGGAAGAGACAAGAGAGGGGTGTGTGGCTTGACTATGTCACTGCTCTGCACCCTGGACAACCCACACAATCCCTCTGGACCCAGACTTCCCCTACAGGGCTGTGGAGTAGGTCACAGTAAAACTGCATTTATTACTTGGTGGTTAGGAGCCCAGGTCTAGAATCACCCCACCCCTTGACCATCATGAAGTTGTGTACAACCCCCTCCTATCTGCCCTTGTGAGGTTCTGAGCACAGAGACTGGGGGCTGGTTAAGGGGCAAGAAGTAGGGAGGTTTTCACTTGAGAACAAAATACACATCTTTTAATATTTGGAAATAACAAATCCAATGAAGAAAATCAAGTTCAACCACCTTCTGACTGCCCAGAGCTGACTGGGCAGCTTTTGTCTCTTATTGGGGACATTCTGCCCAGGTGTTGGGCATTTGGGCAGCATTTGGTTTTGCCTTTCATAAATGACCTCCTTGCCAGAGCAGAGCTCAATGAGTGGGTGCATGGGGATAGTCAAGCCTAGAGTCCAGTCCCCAGGAAGGACCCACTCTGTGCTGAGCCTGTGCTCCTGGGAGCCACCTGCACACCCGCCTGCCTGCCTGCCTGCCCAGCAGCCCATTGTCTGGCATGTGGGGCGCAGAGCAGCCGTCGTTCTGCACACATCTGATCCCGTCTTTTCCACATCAGATCATTTGTAACCGTCACCAGGCAATCGGGCCCGCCGCTGATTCAATCTCGGCTTTGTGCTGTCACAGCCGTTTTTCTGCGCCGGGCTGATTTTGAAAGGAGGCCCATCTTCTGGGCCTGCTTTTCAGAAGTGGGGGAAGGGGCTAGGGGAGATCTGTGTGTGTGTGCATGCATACATGTCCCCCACACGTGTGCTTACCCGCATTCCACCACTGCCTCTCATCACCACAAGTAGAATTTGGAATGAGGTAGATAGACAAGAGCCCCAGACCCAACATCCCCATCCCCTAACACCTGTCCACCCTGAGTGCCTACTTTGTGCCCCAGCGTACAAACAGCAGAGTCTGCGGCCTGGTGGAGAACACAGGCACTAAACCATTCATCAACGACGTGATTTCAGAGCAGTAATGACAGCAAAGGCAGATCAGAGATGACGGGACAACTCAGCCAGGCAGTCAAGGCCTCTTGGAGGAGGTAGAGGGACATTGAGAATGCCCCTGTGGGGGGGAGTGTTGGAGACAGTGTAGCAGTGCCCTGCCCACAGGTGGCATTGAACACTCACAGTGAGGCAAATCTAAACTGAAATCTCCTAATAGGTGCACAATCCATTATGGGTTTCAGAGACTCAGTATGAAAATGAGAACATAAAATTTCTCATTAGTAGTTTCTGAATATTGATTACATATTGAAGGGATAATGATAATATTTTGGATCTGTTGGATGAAATAAAATAAATGATTAAGACTTAAAATTTCTGGCCTGGATGCGGTGGCTCACATTTGTAATCCTAGCACTCTAGGAGGCTGAGGCAAGTGGATTGTTTGAGCTAATAAGTTCGAGACCAACCTGAGCCAGAGCGAGACTTCGTCCCTACAAATAGCCGGGCATTGTGGCAGGTGCCTGTAGTCCCAGCTACTTGGGAGGCTGAGACAAGAGAATCGCTCAAGCCCAAAAGTTTGAGGTTGCTGTGAGCTGTGATGCCATGGCACTCTGCTAGGTGCAACTAAGTGAGAAGCTCTGTCTAAAGAAAAAAAAAAAGGCTTAATTTCCTCCATGGCTGCTGGAAATTTTCAATTACATATGGGTCTCATATTATTACATATTTCTATTGGACAGGACTAGTATAGAATATTTAGGTAGAGACACAAATGTAAGTGAAAAGGCCGTGGGGTAGGATGAGGGTTGTTGTTGGCCAATTAGAGGAACAAAAAGAAAGCCAGTGTGGCTGACTAGGGTTAGCAGGGATCAGGGACAGTGCAAGTAGGGAATGAGGACAGGGTTCATGCAGGGCTTCCTAGGATGCTGTTAGAAATATCTCGAAGCCAGGAGAGGGTTTTTGAGTGGGGAGAGAAGCATGGACTAGAGGATGGCATGGGGGCATGGAAGCAATACATGCACGGACAGAGCAGGGCTCTGCTGTCGAAGATTCATTGCCAAGACTTCGGCTAGACTTGGCACACTGCTTCCTATCCTCCTGGATTTCAAAGCCTCTGGGGTTTCCTATCTCTGCCCCGCCTCCTCTCCAGCACCTGTTCCCTGTCATGTCAGTGAATTTACAATGAGCAGCAACCTCCTGTATGCAGGTGGTCAGAAGAGGGCGAAATCTCTTTTGAAAAGTTCTTTTCCCTTTTCAAAAGGCCAGGCTCGGTGCCTGTAGCTCAGGCGGCTAAGGCGCCAGCCACATACACCACAGAGCTGGCAGGCTTGAATCCAGCCCAGGCCTGCCAAACAATGACAACTAAAACCAAAAAATAGCTGGGTGTTGTGGCATGCGCCTGTAGTCCCAGCTACTTGGGAGGCTGAGGCAAGAGAATGGCTTAAGCCCAAGAGTTGGAGGTTGCTGTGAGCTGTGACGCCACAGCACTCTGCCCAGGGCGACAGCTTGAGGCTCTGTCTCAAAGAAAAAGGCCAGAAGTATGATGAATGTTCATTGTAGAAAAATTAGAAATACAGAAAATCACAAGAAAAATACAACTGCCCAGAGTTAAACACAGTCATGGGCTAGGTGGTGAGCAGAGCCCCGATTTAAACCCAGTCGTTCTGAACCCAAATCATAGTGCCCTGGAGCCGGATGACATGGAGAGCACTCCTCAACCATAAGGGTGGACAGAGACACCACAGCCTGCACCCCAGCTCACAACAAAGGAGGAAAGCTAGAGACTGGCCCACACATGAGTGATGAGTGGTGTTTGGCTCTCAAAGGTTAAAAACCCCAAAAACAAAAGTCGTGAGAGCTCGTGAACTTAAGGATATGGAATTGCTGGGCCAGATGTTGGTGCTGTAGTGGGTCGGAGTGTTCTGTTCTGTTTCCTAGCTCCTGCCCTGAAGGTACCATTCATTTCTGCCCCAATCTGACCTCCAGAAGCATCTGTCATTCTTGGCATCAGGCGAAAAGTCAAGAGTAGCCCTCACCAGCCACTTTAACCCACTCCCCTCCCACCTGGGCCTTTCCATCTTCCGAATGCTCCAGGACCATTCTTGCCCAAGGACCCAGTCATCTTCTCATCTCCCCTTTGGGTCCGGATCCTCAAGACCCATCTGGCCCAGGCTCACCTCTTCCACAGAGCTTTTCTGCCTTGCTCCATCAGCCCACTGGGCTTGGATGGCCTTTCCCTCCTCTGTCCTCAGAGGTACAACAGCAGTGGTGTCTTTCCCAGTTGCAGTGCAGGTTACATGAGGTGATGTCTGTAAAGTGCTGAGCCCATGGGGAACACTAAAAGTAAAACTAGCTCTTATTATTGCTCTTACTATTAGATTTTTTTCTTCTTCCCTGTTGCCTTGTTTAACCCTGAACTGTGGGTATAGGGAGTAGGGGAATAGGTGGGAGGATGGCTGGGAATACTGAGCCCCTCACAGCTCCCTGTGAGATTTACCTTTGCCTTTTGCACACAGTGTTCCCTATTCTAGGATCTCCAGTGTCATCTTGTGACACCCCCACTTTGGTCTGCACTTATGTGTTGCTCCTCTAGAAAGATTCTGTGACCACCTCCAAAAAAACCTTAGTTGGGAGCCTCTACTGAGCTCCCCAGTACCCATTATAGCATTATAGTACCGATGCTGTTCAGTATCGATTCCCAGGTCTCCCCAAGGCCCCTTTGCTGGGAGGTGATGAAGGAGACTTGACTGCCACTTTTCATGAAAGAGCCAAGGCTGGAACTAGGAGAGGGGAGGCTCAGCCACTCCTTAAACTCTTCTCCTTGGGATCTGGCTCTTTAGGAGTTAGGAGCTGGGTAGGAAAGTCTGGGGTCCTGAACCTCTAGCCAGAGCCTCCCAAAGGCTCATGGGCAGGAAAATGAGATCCACACATCCACTTCTCAGGAACTGTTCCTCATGGGCCCCTGGCCCTGGTAGAGGGCCAGCCAGGTCTGTACGTCACTCATCATCAGGAGAGGGTGCCTTTTTGAGCCTTCATAGGAGGACCCCACACACACACACAGCACCTTCTCTGAGTCTTTCCTTGTTGTCCACAGGAAGAGAATCTACCCACCTTAGGGTACCCTCCATTACTAGCCAAGAGGGTTGGTTCTCCAGCAACCTGAAGCTACTGTGGTTCTCCACACTTGCTCCTTTCTGTCAAGTTCCCCCGTCTTGCCTGTGCAGTCCCTCACTTGGGACCTCATTCTCCTGCCTCCTTCAACTTAACTCTTTCCTGCTTATTTGTTGATTATGGTCATAAACAATACTAATCATGCCTGCCACTTAGGCTGCTATCACAATGACCCTGGTACTTTATTTGTGCAAGTTCATGGTAAGGAATTAACCCTTTCTCCAGATGAAGATACAGAGACTCAGATGGAGAGATTTGCCCAAGGCTAGAGAGTTAAGGGATAAAGCTCAGGCATCTGACTTTGAAGCCCAGGACACAATACTGTCACTCTCTTTATGAAGCAGCTGGGGTGTCCTATCTGGACACCCTCAGGCCAAGTAAAGTGGCCCCATTATGACTACCACTGATCTCCCTGCCTTGTAATTCCCCTCTGATGTCTCCTAACCCTTCAGGATCTGTCATTGCCCCAGCCTCTAGCACAGTAACTGGCACACAGTAGGCTCTTAATTTGCCCTGCTGTCCCCATCAGGTAGCATTGTAGTTGGCAGTTCACATGGCCAGTGTCATTTCTAGGCTCCCAGGCTTGGCCCCACCCCGTTCTCCAGGGCATATGTTCTGGGAGCTGGCCGTGGTGCTGAAGGGTCCAGGGATAGATGCTCACCCCCAGACCCCAGTGGTCCAGTGGATAGATGCTCACCCCTGTGTCCCAGCGGGACACTGCTGAACCCTGACTCCCCAGGCCATCCTCTTGCCCATCATTCCTTCAGGAGACATTCTCCTGAGGGCCTCCTGAACCCAGGCATGGTAACGACCCTGTGAACCTACAGAGGAGGGCTCAGGGAGAGCTACCTCAGGGGGATCCAGTCATTCTGTCATCAAACATTTACCATGCTCCTTGTGTACCTTGGAGAAGCTCTCAGGAACCTGGGCTTTAGTTGAGGGTCAAGTAGAATTTTAAGGAGTAGAGACCCAGGCAGGGCCTGTGAACAGAAGAGACTGAATGGGCACAGGTCTGCATGCTGAGGGATGCCCACCTCAGAACTCTGGTGCCACCCAAAATTGATAGTTTTCACTTTACTTTTTGGTCTCCCCTTTTGCCTAGATCTACCAGCATCTCTGCCTCCAGCGCCTAGCCCAGAACCAGGCACAGATGTGCTAGAAACAGCAAGTGATGACTGAACAGAGGGGTTGGGGCCAGGCAGAGGGCTGGCATCTCAGTCCTGGGAACCGAGGGAGCCTGGTATGCTCTCTGATTTGTTTTTTAGAGACCCTGAGCCTGTGGGCGTAGAGAAGAGTGTAGCAGTAATCCTGACAGAAGATGAGGCCTCCTGTTAAAAGGGACAGTGCCCTGCCCAACCCCCAACCTTAAAAAAAGAGTGAAAATCCCCTTCTGGTGCTTCAGTCCAAATGGCAGTGGGAAATAATCACTTTTCACAGGCCCCTTATCCACAGCCAAGTCCTGTGCCAGTTGAATCAGCAGTGCTGGTGTGACTTGAAGAATCCCCGGCTTGAGAGATCAGGAGAGGGGTTAAAGAAAATTACCCTCGCCTCCTCCATGCTAATGTAATCTCTAACCAGATCTGCCTAGCCACAGCTCAAATTGCTTTTTAGATTAACATTTAATTATTAACAGGGTCCCTTGGAAGGCCTCAGGCTCAGGGATAGGGGAGGGAGTAGCAGGAGGGAGGTGGGGGTGGGCTTCTGCTCTGGCTGCCTAGCAGAGACAGAGGTTGGGGGAGTGACAGGGAGAGGAGTGGGTAGGGGAGAGGGTCAGGAAAGGAGAAATGGGCAGGGAATGAAAAAAAGGCAGATACCAGGACAGAGAGGCAGATGGAGTTAAGGATAAGTGTGGAGACAGAAGTATAGACAGTGTATCCTCCTGCTGGAGCCGTAAGGGTGGGGGGTCCCTAGGACACTCCTGGACAAGGGGCCCTCTACCTTTCTGTCCTGGCCAAGACCAGAGCCGGTGGTTCCTGCCCTTGCTGTTAAGAGAGTATTAAGCTTTCTGGGCTTTGTGTTGGCTCAGCTTGTGGTGCTGGGAGGGGGGAACCACCATGGAGAAGTGACCCACTCAGGGCCACACATCCGGGGTCTGACCCCAGTGTCCCCAATCCAGGGTTCATTCTCCCCAGTCCCTGGGCCTCCTACCATGACTCCAGACTCCTCCCTGCATTGGTAATTTTCTTTAACCCCTCTCCTGATCTCTTGAGCCGGGGATTCTTCAAGTCACACCAGCACTGCTGATGTCTCTTCATGTGGCCAGGCAGCATGAAGAGACTTCAATAGCAGCCAGGAGGGTGAAGGTGTGACCATGGTGAGGCTCCCACTGCTCTACATCCCTGAGGAGAGGTAGGGATTGCCTTCTGCTCCTAAGAGGGAATAGTAAGTGGAACTACATACTTAGCTCTTTGCATAAACTGCTGGGTTTTTTCCAGCTTCCCATCTTGTCTGCATTTGAGATTCTAAATCCCTTAAGGACAAGGACTGTGTCCAGAGCCCCCTTCGTGTGCCAGTAGGCCAAGGACCTAGCCCTGTGCTGGCATATGTTTGAGAACCAAACTGTGACACCTCTTATGGCCCTCATGCAACCTGGCTAGCCTGGCTTCTGTCACAGTTCACTTGGGAAACTGACATTCAGCAAGGTGCTGTGACTGCCTCAAGGTCACTCTGCCTATCAGAACCCCAGTGCCTGGCCTTTACCTGGCAGGTGCCACCCTGAGGCCATTACACACTAGGAAATTCCTGGCATGACCTTTCCCTCCCTATCACAACCAGTCATTAGCCTTGAATGGAGCCACAGAGGCCAGAGTAGGCAGTAGGGGCAGGGCTTGGGGTAGAGGTCAGGAGCCTGTGGCCCTCACAGGGTCACAACCTCTGGGCTGTGCTGTGGAGCCCAAGTATGTCTTCATGTTCTCCCTTGCCCCAGGACCAGCCTAGCCAAGCAGGGGCAGACTACTGACCTCCAGATGCGTGAAGGAAAGTTCCATTCACCTGCCACTTCAGGGAAATGTAGGAGGTAGGAAGCAGAGGCCAGGAAAGTTCGTTTATAACTTACTGGATTTGGAAGTGGAAAGTCAGTGGGAGGTCATTTCTGGCTCATGGTCCTTTCTGGCAGGACGTTCTTGCCAATTGCCATACTTCTAGAACTGTTCCCAGCACGTGGTGCATGGCTGGCCTCCCAGAATGCTGGGGAGGCATTCACTGCCCGGATGAATAGGTGAGTGAGTGAATGAATGGGTGGGCAAGAGGCACGGCCTGGGCTTTACTCATTGCAGTATTGTTCTGCCCACCTCAGGCCTCAGGATTCGGGCTCTGTGAATGTTTGAGTATGTGGCCCTCCGGGAGCCCCTTCCTCTCCTCCCCTCCCCCCTCTCCCTTTCCTTTCTCCCTTCCCCTCTGCTCCCCTCCACTCCCCTCCCTTCCTATCTCTCTGGATTCTAGCCCCTCTGGGAATTTCTAGAAGTGGATTTGGGTGCTGAGGAAAAGCAGGCCATGACTTCTGTTCCTCTCTGCCAAGCTGACTGGGAGCTGGGGGCTGACCCTCCCACCCAGCGACAATGGAGTTGCCCTACAGTGTGGGGCGGAAGTTTCCAAGTCTGGTCAGAGTTGACATCTTTAGGTTCTGCCACCTAAATGCTGTGGGACCTTGGTTTGATTGCTTCCCTTCTCTGTGCCTGTTTCCTAATCTGGGAAATGGGACCACAAAGGCTGCAGGGAGGAGGCAAGGAGGTAGAACAGACAGATGCACATGGGCTCAGCGCAGGAACAGTCAATAAATGCTCACAGCTGTTATTAGTATGAAGTCCTCGTCTCCGTTTCTGAGCTCCCCCCTCACACTGGCCTGTGGGCTCCCTGATGCCCCCTGCAGCCAGACAGGCAAGGGCCATATGACAAAAGGCAGGCCAGGGCCAAAGGCCCCAATTCCCTGTTCCTTTAATAAAAATAAAGACAGCTGTTAGCCATCCCCCTCTGATTCATTGTTCTGCCAAGGCCAGCCACACAGACTCAATTCCTCCTCAGACTTGGAAAGTTCCTTCCTTTCTTTCCCCTCCCCTGTCACATTTCCTTTATCTAAATCCTCTGCTATGAAAGGGCATATCGACAGCTGAGGGGTGGGGGTGTTATCTGGTGGACGGACCTTTTCCACGGGTGTCTCTGAGATAAGGCGTCTTATCATCCGCCATGTCAGGGAAGGTGCCAAAGCATTCTAATCATTGAGGCTTTCGACATTTTCCCCCTCCCTCCCTGCCACCTCTTTTTTTTTATTATTAAAGTCACAAAAGACCTTGAGCTTATAAACAGTCTGATTTGCTGATAGGGCTTCAAAATGAGCAGCATTCTCTGGATGGTCCTTGGCCAGGGGAGTGATGAGTCCAGTATGGGGGTTCTGAGAGCTGGATCTTCTGCAAGGTGGAGGCAGGGTAGCGTCACAGGAAGATCATGTCCCTGCCTTGCTGTGTGACCTTGTGTACAACACTCGGTTTCTCTGGGCCTTGGTCACTTCATCTGACAATAACCTATTCATTGATTTGGTCATTCATTCAACATCTATTAAATGATGACTCTTTGCCAGGTACTGGAGAGAGAGAAGCAAATAAGACACAGTCTTTGTTCCTACAAAAATTCAGTAGTCCAGTTACAACTCTGTGTGATTAAGGGCTATCGAGAGGAGGGGACAGCTGAGGCAGAGTCTATAAGACAAACCTGAGCTAAAACAGATCAGGCTGGCCATGCTGTAGGCAGAGGGACCGGCAGGGGCAAGAGGTTAGAGAGGTGTGAGGCAGCCAGGTTGGAGGGTGGGTCTTGGTTACAGTTGCTGGGGATGACAGGGGAAGTCATCCCCAAGCCCACTTATCCTTGTCGTGTTTGGCTGGCCCCTGCCGTCTCTTAGATCTTCCCACCTGCCCATGCCATCAGGGCATAGGGATCCTGAGAGAATGGGCAGTGCATTGGGAAAATTAGGAGTACTGAGAACCCCTTGTAGGCTGCAGGGTCTCACCTCCTGGCCCTCCAGAAGTGAGGAACAGAATGATCCAGGCAGTCACTGAGGAGAAGCTGAGTCAAGGCCTTTACTTGGATACTTTTTTCCCTGCAAATCCTCTGTGGCCCCCTGAGCTCAGTTGGATGGCCCCTCTTGGCTCCTTTAACTGCCTGGGCACCCACCATCAGAGTACTCTGAAAACAAAAGCCCCTCTGGGAGGGCAGCTGATGAGGTCAGGAGAGGCTCCAGAATAGGCGACCTGCTGGTACCCCCTCAACTGCGATACCCCCTTCCTCCCACCAGCCTGCCCATTTTTGCCTTTAAAGCATTCTGGGATGTATGGCTCATGGGGAATTGTCAAGGGCTGGGCTTCTAGACCCCTGGCACCTGGTAAAAGACTAGAGGTAGGGCTGGGTATGGCCAAGGCTCTGGAAGAAAATGACACGAGAGGGACCACAGGGACCATGGAGCCACATTAACAGACCAGAGAGGGTCAGTAGCCCACCTGGGATCTCACAGCATGTGCTGAGAGTGGGGGAGGTTGCAGGGCTTCCAGCCACTACCTGCAAGGTGGCCCTGGCACATGATGGTGTGTCCCCTTAGACTGCCTGTGTATGAGAGGGTGCCAGAGAGTGCCATTAGGCATGAGAGGGGCATGTCACACGCTATACATATATGTGTGTACATGAGCGTGCACCAGTGTGAGTGTGTGTGGGTGCCCAGCACGGTGTATCCTCCAGGACACAGCCTGCCTGTGTGCATGGCATGTCCTCCAGGGCTGTCCAAGGCTGTGGCGGTTATGGCCCTGGCCAGGCCTATGCCTGCCATTTGCTCACGTCCCAAGTCCCTGAGGAGAGAGCAGGACTGCGTTCCTGCAGTCAAGGACTTCCATCCTTGCAATAAGCCCCACTTCATTCCCTTTTTAAACTGTATAATTTCTGCCTGATTGTAATGGCCTATTTTAAAATTACCAGAAATCAAAGCCGGGAAGTGGATACCACAGCTTTTATTGCGTTGCTGTGTTAAGGCTGGCGATTGGGAGGTGGTGAGAATCACCTCCCCTCCCTTCATATCCATCCATCCCCCACTTCCTCTCTCTCTCTCTTTCTCTTTTTTTTTTTTTTCTGAGACAGTAATAGGAGAAAATTGGTTTTGAAACTGAATAAAAGTCCCTTTCAGAGGAAATCATTTCTTTCAGGGTACCTTTGCTGAAAGTAAAATAGAGCATAATGAAAGGTGGTTACGTGATTGTCTTTCATTTACCAAGAGGCCAGGACAGACGGGAGGCTGCAACCGTCTCGGAGAAATACAAGATTGGAATAATTGCGCGGTAACAAGGAGCTTGTTGTGAAATTAGTATCTTAAGAAAGTAGTGAAAAAAGGCTTTTCCTCATGAATACTTCATTATTAGAAGAAAGCAGCAGAATTTAGGGCTCCAGACACCTGTTTAGTATTAAATAACTTCCCTTTCTTCCCCTTCAACACACACCCCCCTCTTTTTTCTTCTCCTTTTTATGAACCAACAGGAGGGTTGAGGTGACCCAGCTTGGCTGCTCAGGACTTGGGGAGAAGGACAGGAAGTGGTGGGGCTGAGGTGCCTGGGTGGGTGGATATCAAAGGGTGTCCAGGGTTGAGTTCACACCTGGGCCTGTCCCTATTTGGAGTGAGAATCCTGGCTCAGGAGAGCCTTGGTGGCCCACGTGGGTTGGGCCTAGCGTGGGTCAGGATTGGCGGCCACTTGTTCTTCCAGGGATGAGCCATCCTCGTATCTCCCCTTGTGAATACACCAAGCAGACCAGTACTTCAGTTGATGGGGACATCTGTGTGCCCATTAGCATTTCCTGGGTACCCTTCCAGGTAGCCAAGATGACCAAGTAGGATCTTCACCTTTGTCCAGCTCAAGGCTGGCCTGCTCACAGAGGCCTGCCACTAGCCTAAAGGACAGCCTGCTGTGGGACACAGAGGGTGAGGTCTGACCCAGCCTGGAGACATCAGGGCAGCCCCCTGCAGCAGGTGACCACACACTAGGCGGGGCCCGGGCCACGTCTGACTCGTTGGTTCCGGCCCTGTCATGGTGGAAGTCCACCACTCCAGAGCCCTGGATTCTGTCCCTTCCTATGAGGCCACAGATGAGCCTCTTGATGTCTCTGGGCCTTGGTCCCCTCATCTGTCAAATAAGGAGAAAGGGGTGTCTGTTCAGAAAGTTTCTCATGTTCTGTGGGGTGCTGGGGAGGGTGGCAGGAGGTGGGCACAGAACACTCCCAAGTGACAGTCATCTCCTCTCCCTCCTCACAGGGACCCTGTTGGAGAGTGTGCCCCCCCGGGGGCCTCCAGCTCCGCCATGCTGGCCTGTCTGCAAAGGACCCAGAACCCTCCAGGCCAGCACCTGGCCTGCCCGAGCAAGAGCCTGGAGCTGCGCAAGTGTGAGTGGGACACCCTCCCCCTGCCCAGGCCACCTTTCCTCTCCCTTGCCCACTCTGAATCCTCTGGGGCTTGCTTTCTGTGCTAGACACTCTAAGCTTACACCACCTTGGGCCTTTGCAGAGCAGGTTGTGGGCAGGAAATGCCACTCACCTCTGACCATGTACCCTCACTGCAACCCTACTGACCCTCTAGGCCTCTGCCCATGCTGTGCCACCTCCCTGGACTTTATTCCCCAAAACAACACCCACCCCTTTGTCTGGCATGACCTCCTTCTCGCATCAGCACCACACTCCTTTGCAACCCCACCAAATGCTGTGGCACAATACACTATCCAACTCACCATCATAGTCCTGAATGGGATCCCAGCTCTAGGCCCCATTTGCTATGTGATTTGGGGCACATCCTTCCCCTCTCTGGCCTTGTTTTTTTACCATGTCAAATTAGGGAGCTGGACTTGGTGACTTCCTAGAGTTTGTCCTCCCTGACCATCTAGGGTCAGAGTTCCAGACCCTCTGATCTGATTATTTTTAGTTACTGCAAGGTTTTTTTTAAAAAATGAAGTGCCTAGAAACAGTTAAAAATAGGGAAATCTGCATAAAAATCTGGATTTCTAGTATCTCTTGGAAAAAAATCAGAGGATCCGGTGACACAGGCCTTTGTTCCTATACTACAGCTATTGGTTAGGGCTGAACTGTTGCCTCTATAAAGGGGATATCCTTTCCCATTTACCAAAGTCCCCACCCCTCCCTATTGCCTCTGTCCTGAAGCCCAAAATCAGTTGTCATCCTTATGCTTACACTGTAGTGTAGTATCTTCCAAATATTTATCTTGTGACAAGATAACACATTTGTGTGATCCAAAACTCAAAATTTTGAGTCCTGGTGCAGTGGCTCACACTTGTAACCCTGGCATTCTGGGAGGCCAATTGGGGTGGATTACCTAAGGTCTGGAGTTCAAGACTAGGCTGAGCAATAGTGAGACAGACCCCCATCTCTACTAAAAATAGAAAAATTAGCTGGGTGTGGCAGTGTGTGTGCTGGTAGTCCCAGCTACTGGGAAGGCTGAGGCAGGAGTATCACTTGAGCACAGGAGTTTGAGGTTGCAGTGTGCTAAGATGACACCACTGCACTCTACCCAGAGAGACAGAGTAAAACTCTGTCTCAAAAAAATGTGTCAATAAAGAAGGGGTATATAGTCTGAAGCCTTCACCTACTCTCCTCCCCAGAGGCAGATGTTAGTTTCCTGTGGGTCCTTCCAGGAGATGTTTTGTGTATGTATCAGTAGATAACATGTGTACATAGCTGTTTTACACACTGTTCTGTACCTCACCTTTTCACTTTGCAGCATCTCCTGTATGTTAGCTTATAAAGAACTCCCTCATTCTTTTGCCACACAGCTCTCCCTAGTAAGAAGGAACCATAATGTATTTAGCCAGTCCCCTATTTATACCCAACCTGTTGCTGTGACAAGCAATGCTGCAGCAACAAACTCTGTGTCACTAGGGTGTGGATAAACCTACAGAGTGTATGTCTGGAAGAAGCAATTGGGCTTTGACCTTGACTGAGTCAAAGGTATGTGCGTCTGTAATTTTGATAGATGCCGTCTGACAGATGTCTGTAGATTGCGCACGTGTTAACACCCCACAGCACCAAAGATGACCAGATGGAGTCTTCACTCTTGTGTGAGAGGGTCTGTTTGCCCTCATCCTCACATGCATGGTACTTTCAGGCTTTGCCCACCTGAGTGGTGAAAATAAGTCATGATGTAGTTTTAATTTCGTTTAATATAAGCGATGTTGAACATCTTTCATGTTTGAGCTGTTTGTTTTTCCTTTGCGTAATCCACTTATCTCCTGAGCCCTTTTGTTTGATTGGGTTGTGGTTTTTGTCCTTCCTGGTTTATAGGAAATCTTTATATATCTTCAGTGCTGCCATGGAGGAATTTTCTTTGGGAAGTGAAATTTGTATTTCCTTTTATGGCCTTTGGATTTTGTGTCATACTTAGAAAGTTCTTCCATGGGCTGAAATTATTATTTTAAGTTTCTCCAGGTTTCTTCTATTATGATTTTAAAAATACTACATATGCAGGCTGGGCGCAGCGGCTCACACCTGTAATCCTAGCACTGTAGGAGGCCAAGGCAGGAGGATAGCTCAAACTCAGGAGTTTGAGACCAGCCTGAGCGAGGGTGGGACTCCATCTCTACTAAAAATAGAAAAACTGGCTTGGCGCCCGTAGCACAGTGGTTACGGCACCAGCCACATGCACGGAGGGTGGCAGGTTTGAACCTGGCCCGGGGCCTGCTAAACAACAATGACAACTGTAACCAAAAAATAGACTGGCATTATGGCAAGGTGCCTATAGTTCCAGCTACTTGGGAGGCTGAGGCAAGAGAATCACTTAAGCTCAAGAGTTTGAGGTTGCTGTGAGCTGTGATGCCACGGCACTCTACCGAGGGTGACATAGTGAGACTCTGTCCCAAAAAAATAAATAAAAATAGAAGAATTAGGGCAGCACCTGTGGCTCAAGGAGTAGGGTGCCAGCCCCATATACCAGGGGTGGCAGGTTCAAACCTGGCCCTGGCCAAAACTGCAAAAAAAAAAAAAAAATTACAAGAATTAACTGGGCATTGTGGGACATGCCTGTACTCCCAGCTACTTGGAGGCCAAGACAGCAGATCATTTGAGCCCAGACATTTGAGGTTGCGGTGAGCCAAGCTAAGGCCACAGCACTCTAGTCTGGGCAGTGGAGTGAGAGAGTTTCAAAAAAACTACAGGTATGTATGATCTATATGGTTTTTTGGGGTTTTTTTTTTTTTTTTTTTGGTTTTTTGGAGACGGAGCCTTAAGCTGTGGCCCTGGGTAGAGTGCTGTGGCATTACAGCTCAAAGCAAACTCCAATTCTGGGCTTAAGCGATTCTCTTGCCTCAGCTTCCCAAGTAGCTGGGACTACAGGCACCCGCCACAACGCCTGGCTATTTTTTGGTTGTAGTTGTCATTGTTGTTTGGCAGGCCATTATTTGTCTGTCGGGCTGGATTCCAACCCTCCAGCTCTAGTGTATGTGGCTGGCGCCTTAGCCACTTGAGCTACAGGCACCGAGCCAGATCTATATGTTTTAAAAGGTTGCTTCTAGTTCATTTATGATAGATTTCTTTTTTTTTTTTTTTTATTAAATCATAGCTGTGTACATTAATGTGATCATGGGGCACCATACCCTGGTTTCATAGACCACTGATTGTTTTGTAATTTATCTGGTATAAAGTGTGATATATGGATCCAAGTGTATTAAAGTATCAGTACAATACTGCTTTGATTATTATATTTTAAATTTTTATGGCTTTATTGGGCAGTGCCTGTGGCTCAGTGAGTAGGGCGCTGGCCCCATATACCGAGGGTGGCAGTTACAAACCCAGCCCCGGCCAAACTGCAACAAAAAAATAGCCGGGCATTGTGGCGGGCGCCTGTAGTCCCAGCTACTCAGGAGGCTGAGGCAGGAGAATTGCCTAAGCCCAGGAGTTGGAGGTTGCTGTGAGTCCTGTGACATCACTCTACCAAGGGTGGTAAAGTGAGACTCTGTCTCTACAAAAAAAAAAAAAAAAAAAATTTTATGGCTTTGAGATATAATTCATATACCATTCACCCCTTTGAGGTGCACAATTCAGATATTTCTGGTATGTTCACGGAATTGTATAACCATTACCACCATCAATTCTAGAATATTTTCATCACCTGAAGAAGAAACCTCTGTGTTGGACAGTCACCTCCTTAGTCTCCAGCCGCCCTTCTTTCTCTGTAGATTTCCCTATTCTGGAATTCCACAGGAATGGAATCATACCATATGTTGTCTTTTGTGACTGACTTCCACTTAGCATATGTTTGCGAGGCCATTACACATCATAGCATGTATGCACAAGTTGAGTGTCCCTTATTTAAAAATGCTTGGAACCAGAAGTGTTTCAGATTTTGGAATATTTGCATTATACTTACCAGTTGAACATCTCAAATCTGAAAAACCAAAATGCTCCAAGAAGCATTTCCTTTGAGTGACATGTCAGGGCTCAAAGAGTTTTAGCTTTTGGAGCATTTTGGAACTGGGATACTCACCTGTACTACATCTTAACATTTGAGAGAGCTTGTTTTGCTCCTTGTTATCAGCCTCCACCTGAATTTCCTTGGCTGTTTTATTTATTTTCCTGTCTAACCTATAGAATCCCTACCTAAGGTGAAAACAAAAACCCTGTTCTTATTGTTACTGAGATTGCATTACTTTTTTGTTTTTTTCCTGAGACAGGACCTCATGCTGTTGCCTAGGCTGGAGTGCACTGGCTATTCACAGGCACCAGCATGGCAGTCTCCAGCCTCAAACTCCTGGGCTAAAATGATCCTCCCGTCTCAGCCTCCCAAGTGGCTGGAACTGCAGGTGCACACCATCACACCCAGCTGTGTTACATTTCTAGATTTATGAAGAAATGGCCTTTTTATGATGCTGCCCTTTCCTCTAAGAACATGATAGCCTTTCTTTTGTGTCCCTCAGGAATGGTTTAACATTTGCTTCATTTAGATCTTGTGCGTTGTTGATTAAGTTTACTTCTGGATAGTTTAGCTTTTTTGGCTTGTCTTTTTTTTCCACAGATGGAGGTTGTTTACATGAAGGCTATTAACTTCAGCCACCTCACTGAATTCTTTTATTGTTTATAATGGTTTTTCAATTTAGGCTCTTGGGTTCTCCATTTATACTATCATATCATTTACAAATGATAATTTTACCTCCTACTTTGTTTTATACTTTAATTTCTTTGTCTTATTAAATACAGTTGGCTACTTTCCCTGAAACTGGAAAAATAATAGTGGTGATAAGATTCTTGCTTTATGGCTTTTAGATTTCCTAATTAATGCTGGTTTAGGGGCAGATATTTTATCAGCTTAAATAAGTGTCCATCTATTCCTGTTTCATTAAGTATTTTTAAAATCAAGAATGGAAGTTGAATTTTGCCAAATAACTTTTCAGTGTTTATGCAGATGATCATATGTTTTCTTTCCTTCAGTTCATTAATATGAATAATGATATTAAGAGATTTCTTAATATTGAACTATCCTTGCATTTTAGATTAAACCCTACCCCACTTGGTGATGGTGAATATTTCTTTATAATATACCGCTGGATTGGATTTGTTTTATAATATTTAGGATTTTTCCCTCAATTTCATTTGTGAGGTTATTTTCTAATTTTTAGTTTCCTAATTTGGGAGGCTGTTTTGGTTGGGTTTTGCTATATTACAGCTCATAAAATGGAGCTTCTTTCAGTGTGGTTCAGAACAATTTAAATAGACATGGAGTTATCTGTTCTTTAAAGTTTTATTGATCCACCAGGACACATTTATTTGGAAGGTGGGTGGCTCTTTGGAAATGTTCTCTATTTCTTGTGTAATAATTGGTCTGCTTTAATTGTTCTACTACTTCTTGATTGAGTTTGGTAAATTATGTTTCTCTAGAAAACTATCCATTTTGGATATTGAACAAAATAATTTTTTACAGTTCTTTTTTTTTTTTTTTTTTTTTTTTTTTTGAGGCAGAGTCTCACCATGTCACCCTTGGTAGAGTGCCGTAGCATCACAGCTCACAGCAACCTCCAACTCCTGGGCTTAAGCTGTTCTCCTGCCTCAGCCTCCCAAGTAGCCGGGACTACAGGCGCCTGCCAAAATGCCCGGCTATTTTTTGGTTGGAGTTGTCACTGTTGTTTGGCAGGCCCAGGCTGGATTCGAACCCACCAGCTCTGGTGTATGTGGCTAGTACCCAAGCTGCTTGAGCTACAGGCACTGAGCTTAGAATTCTTTTAAGTGGTGAATCAGCCTTGTTTCTTACATTATACATTTTGTGCTCTTTTCTTTGTTTTTCTTCATTGGGTTAGTTAGCTAATGACATTATCTGTCCCCCTTCCTCAAAGATCCATCTTTAGGATTTTCTGGTTTCTAATTCATTAAGTTATGTCTTTATCTTTATTAAAGGCTTCTTTCTATTTTCCTTAGGTTTTAATTTCTTGAGTTAGAGACTTAAATATTTATACCAATAAAAAAGAAAAAGGAAAAATCAAGGCCTTGAAGTTTCTGAGCACTGCTGAGCTATATTTTCTAATATGTAGTATTTTCATTATCATTCCCTAGATATACGATAATCTGGTTTTGATTTCTTCTTTATCCTAATACTCATTTGAATTCCACCTATCAACTCAAGTAGTAAGTGCTTCTGTGTTTCATTACTTTTAGAGGTTTTTTGTTTGTTTGTTTGTTTGTTTGCATTATGATCAGGACTCATCTATTATTTCTACTTTCTTGGAATTTATTAAAATTTTCTAAGTGATATAATTGTGAGAATTGTGTGGATTTTTTTATGGAGACTTGAAGATAGTGATTCTATTTTCAAGATTCAGAGTTTAGTGAATACCAACAATTATATCCACCACATTAATTACGTTGTTAGATTTTCTTTACCTTACCTGTCTGAGATAGAGAAAGGAATTAGACACTTATTGCTAACATGTTCCTATTCTTGTAGCACCTGTAGCTTTGACCTTATGAATGGTGATGCAGTGTTATTTAGTGCACAGATATTACCTAAGATTATACCTTAAATCTTCTTAGTAAATTACATCCTAATAGATAAAATTGAATTCAGGCCAAAAAGGCCAGTATTCAACTTTACCTATTAAGATGGTAATCTCTGCGTTTTTTTAATTCACATTTTTCTTGAAACCTTTGCCAATCCTTTTAATTCAGACTTTCTGAATTACTTTATTTAGATGTGACTTGTACTATAGAGTTGGATTAAGCTTTGCGATCCAGTCAGAATGCTTTTTTTCTCCTTTAATAGAGTTTAGCCCATTTACATTTATTGATATGACAGATATCTAGTCTTAGTTCAATCTTTTGTGCTTTAATTGCTTTAAAAAATCTTTTTGTGGTCTGTGTATCTACTAATCATAAGGAAGGTTGGTGGTGATGTTCTAGTGGTACAACTGTAAATAATTCCTTAATCCTCTGTGTCTTTACAATAATATGTTACTTTCCCTAAGAGAAATAAAATGATGAAATTAGTGCATTTCCTTTTTGTCTCTGAAACATTTTTCATGGAATTCTTTTTTTTTTATTAAATCATAGCTGTGTACATTGATATAATCATGGGGCATCATTCACTAGCTTCACAGACCATTTACCAAGTTTCACATATACCCTTGTAAGATGCACCGCTGGTGTAATCCCACTAGTCCCCTTCCTTCTACCCACTTCCCCCCCTCCTCCCCTCCCTCTCCCCCTGCCCCCTATTCTTAGGTTGTAACTGGGTTATAGCTTTCATGTGAAAACCCTAAATTAGTTTCATAGTAGGGCTGAGTACATTGGGTACTTTTTCTTCCATTCTTGAGATACTTTACTAAGAAGAATATGTTCCAGCTTTTTCATGGAATTCTTACTAAACCTCTATGACCTGCTATCAGCTTTAAATGATTATCTTTTGATTCCAGCTATCAAAGACAAGGATATCAGTCCACTTATACTACTCTTCCCTTTTTTCCATACCTGTATCTATACCTGTATTCTTAGGACTTGTCATGTTAGCATCTAGCTACATCACCACGATTACCACATTTGTTTCGGTAAATCAGATCAGTGCTCACTACCAATTCTTTTGCCTTACTTTCCCATCATCCAAAGTTATCCCTCCAATATGTTGCTTAAGAAGGCCTCATGTTAACAGTATTCCTGGAGTTCACACTCAGAAGGTCTATCTGTTGCATTTTTACTTGAATAGGTTAAGTAAAAAAAAAAAAATTCCGGCTCAGCACCCATAGCACAGTGGTTACGGCGCTGGCCACATGCACCAAGGGTGGTGGGTTCAAACCCAACCCGGGCCAACTAAACAACAATGACAAATGCAACAATGCCTGCCCGTTGTGGCGGGCACGTATAGTCCCAGCTACTTGGGAGGCTGAGGTAAGAGAATTGCTTAAGCCCAAGAGTTTGAGGTTGCTGTGAGGTATGACACCACGGCACTCTACCGAGGGCGACATAATAAAACTCTGTCTTAAAAAAAAAAAAAAAAGAAAAAACAATTCCTGGGTCATTTTGTTTCCTTGAGGATTTTTTAGGATTTGTTCTGCTGTCTTCTAATGTTGCGTGTTACCATGGAGCAATTTCCCCCACTTATGCTTTATCTTCCCATCTTTAATGTCGTTACTTTGTAGGATGTGTCTTGCAGTTGACTATTCAGAGTTGGTTTTCTAAGGCAAGAGGATCACTTGTGCCTAAGAATTTGAGGTTGCTGTGAGCTGTGATGCCATGGCAGGGTGACATAGTGAGGTTCTGTCTTAAAAAAAAAAAAAAAAAAAAAACAGTTGGTTTTCCCTGGAACATGGTGCTGTGCCCTTTCGGCATCAGATCCGAGGCTTGTATTATTTAAGCCTCCTTCCTTGGGGACTGCAGTTGAGGATATGTTGGCTGTCTTTCACCTGTCTTCCCTGTGTACCCATTTCTGACTAAGCCTTTCTAACACCTTATGTCCCTTTCATATTGCTCACTTTCTTCCTGTGTTTTTAGCACCTTTTTTTTCTCCTTCTGCTCACTTTATTTCCCCCTTTTCGGGGACATGTTCCCCCCCCCCCCCGCCCTTCTATGCTTGTATATCTTCTTTGTGTTTTGCTTTGTAAAAACAATTGCTTACTAAGTTTTTTCCTTCCTGATGAAATCCTTGGCTATAAATCTTCATCTCTTCTATGGCTACTTGGTCAAAAACACCATGACTTTACTAATGCTTTGCCTTGCCCTCATTTTTTAGTGTATTTTGATTAGGTCTGAAGCTGGTTCAAGGAAGTGAACTTTTCCCAGCCTAGCTATTTGTAGGAGGCTCAGATTGGGGAATAGCCAGGGCCACATCCTGGGCTAACAAATTTTCCTCATGACCCTGAGTTTCATATGTGAATTCATTTATCCTTTAATTCTCTTGGTTGCCTCAGAAACATGCAGGTTCTTGCAAATATGGCTTGTCCGTGTGACTTCTTATGTAGCCTCGCCTTCTTTCTCTTCTCAACCAAGTGTTTTTCAACCTTTTTTATCTCACAGCACACTTGAATCTATAGTTAAACTTATGTGGCACACTTAAATTATATTGATTTTTAAAAAGAGTTAAAAAGTGATATATTTACTGTGCTTTAAACTTCTTTCAGAAATAATTTAATTAATGATCTTTAAAAATTTTTGCGGCACATCTAAGATCCTCTTACAGCACACTGGTTGAAAGTCACTGGTCTAAGAAGAAAAGGTCCTGTCACCAGTGACATACCTGTGCTTTCACCACCTTAAATAAAGGGGCTAGATTTTGTACCTCAGGGTGTGCCTCACTTTTGGGAGGTCTACTCTGCTGGCTCTTTCTCTTTCTGAAAGCTGCAGCTGTGGCACCTATTTTCTGCTTCCCTCAGCCCCACCTGATCTCTGCAGCTACTGGCAGTCCACTTTTTTGTTGAGGGGTTTTGCAGCGGCATTGTATTTCATTTTGTGGATAAAGAATGACAACATTTAACCATCCTTTTGCTTATGAACATTTAGGTTGTTTCTAGTCTCTCATTATTTTAAGCACTCCTGTGATGAACATATTTGTATCAAAATTCTTCCAGGCTGGACTCCTGGTTAAAAAGGTCAGTTCATTTTAACCTTTGATTGCTGCTATCCAGCTCTCTGCCTGGCCCTTTGCTGCCAACTGGCCAGAGGCAGGAGCCAGGCCTGCTGACCTGAGCTGGTCCTTCCTTCCTGCTCTAAGGCTAGAACGAGAGAGAATGGAGAACAACCAAGGATGTCCTGCTTCCCCTGCCTACTCAGATCCTTTGACATCTGTGTGCTTATTGGAAAAGACACTGATGCTGTCTGTAATTGAAGAGCACAGGAAAGAGGAAGGCAGGAAGGGAGATAAGCAAATCGAATTGGGGGCCCTGCTGCCAGTCAGTGCCTGGACAATTGGCCAAGGAGGTTCCTGCCCTTTCCTCGTGGGCACAACTCTTGTGAGATCAGAGCCTAGTCCCCTCCTGTTGCTTTTGTTGCCCCTGGGCATAACTGAGATAGAAAAGGCTGACCCAGAGCTCTGTGATCTGACTTTGGACTGTGCTGCATTTTGTTTCGTTCTGTTTTTTAATTACTAAATGCATCTTTTAGACAAACGTGCTGCGTTAGGCCATGGGCAACGTGACCTTGGACCTGTTGATCACACTCCCAGGGCTTGTGTTCCCCCCATTGTAAAGCAGGGGGTCAGATGAAGTGAACTTAGAAAGCCATCCAGTTCTGACCATCTATGATGATAATGTCGAAAGCTCAGTTTTGAGGGGGAAGAGGTGGCCCAATCTGGACCTCCCTCCTCTTTTTCCTATAAAGTGGGGATCAGAGTAGCCTGACTGCACAGGGCTGTAATGGGATCTGGTCACCACATGTGGCCTAGAATGTGACCAGTGAACCAGAAATGGCTGCAGTTCACCTCTCTGGAATCCAAGGTTAGGCTGGACAGAAGAGCCAGGGGTGTGTGTTCAGGTGAGCTGTTGTGGCCTCTAAAGGTGACTGGAGAAAGTGATGGCAGAAAAAGAAAGGGGAAAAACTGAGGGGAGAGGGAAAGTCCATTCCTCCTCCCCTATCTCAGGTGAAAGTAAGACCAGACCTTAGGCTGCTCTCAGCTGGCCAGAGTCCCGGTGTCCCATATAGGACCTGGCAGCCCCTGGGACTGAAGCCTGTTTATCTCACCTGCTCAGGACCTTCCCTGCTAATAAATATTTGACTTTCTAATCATGGTGTTAATATATAAACTTTTGACAAATATAGGCTGTGCAGAAGCCCCAGAGAGCCACCAGACCCAGTGGGGTTGTAAGGGACTGAGTCTTATCTGTATCCAAGGGACTAAAGTGGGTGGAGTTGAGGCAGCTAATCCAGGAGGCAGACGTGAACTCCCACCCTCTTCTGCTGGACCTTGGGTAAGTGAGGTGGCATCTCCCTGCCTCAGATTGCACCTCTGCGGCTGAGAACAGCATGCCCCACTGGCCCTTCTCCCTGTGACCTCGTAAGGAGTTGAGATGGGTCCAGATCAAATTCTAGCTGTGACATAAATGGGGCGTGTGCATGGTCTCAGGCAGGTAAGTGACTGCAACTCAGTTTTCATTGCTATGACACAGGAATAAGAGAAGGAGAGAGCCCCCAGGGCTTGGCAGCCAATTTAAACATATAGCCTGACCATTCCCAGGGGGTGGGAGCCCCTTCCCACCAACATCCTTACCAACAAGGAAACAAGAAGTTCCTTGATCCGGATGGCTCATCTTCACTGGTGAGCAGCTTTGGAGGGCTTGTAACCCCTCAAGATCAGATAGTGGCTTTTCCCCAATTCCCATCCTGTCCCTCCCTACAGCCTCCCACAACCCTGACAGGCTGGAGGTACTGCCTGACTGAACCATGGCCCTGCCAGCATTCCTGCAGGTACCACTGCTTCCTCCAACATGGATAAAATACGGAAGAGACAAAGCAATTTAAAATTCCAATGAAATTAAAAACAAATTGTGGGCCACACAGCAGATTCAATTATGAAGCTGTTACTGAGTGCAGCCTGAGGGATGGAAGGAAGGTCTGGTGCTACCCCTGCTGTGGGAACTGAGCCCAGGATAAGACAGAGGCCCAGAGATGAAGGGCCAGAAGAGAGTAAGATGGATTTAACCCCCATGTATGATTTGGTAAATGAAAATAAGCTCTGAGCCAACTAGGAAGGCTGGCTGCTTCCTTCACCTATCACAGAGCATCCAACCTGGATCTGCTATCAACAGCCTGAGAGTTGATGGGGCATGGTGGCTCATGCCTGTAATCCTCGCACTGTCGGAGGCAGAGGCAGGAAGATCACTTGAGCTCGGGAGTTTGAGACCAGCCTGAGTTAGAGCAAGAATAAGACTTTAGCAAGATAGTGGATATACATGAGATCAGTGTACAAAAATTGAATTGTGTTCTTCTACAACAGAGGTTGACACCCTTTTTCTGTAAACAGCAGATACTTTCAGCCTTGTGTGATGGTCTCCATTGTAACTTACCAGCACTCCCACTTTTGCACAAATACAGCCATTTACAAAAGCAAGCAGCAGGCCAGTGGTTTGCTGGCTGCTGCTCTCCACTAACAACACAGAGTTTGAAAATACATTTTTACACAGATACTGTCACAATGTTTTATAACAGTTTTATTGAGATACAATTCATATACCATACCATTCACCCATGTAGTAGTTTTTAGTATATTTGGAGTCATGCAACCATCACCACTCTGAAATTCAAAAACATTTCCATAACCCCAAAAAAGAAACCACAAACCCATTGGTAATCACTTCTCATTTCTGCCCAGTCCCCTCCGCCCCAAGAGACCCTCTGGGGTTGCCTATTTTGGACATCTCATGCAAATGTACTCATGAATGTATGGCCACTTATAACTGGCTTCTTTCACTTAACATTTTTAAAGCTCACCTATGTTGTAATATGTATTAGCATTTCATTTTTTATTGCCAGATATTATTCCATTATAAGGATATATCATGCTTTATTTATCTGGCAATAAAAATGAAATGCTAATACATATTACAACATAGGTGAGCTTTAAAAAGAAGGGTTTGCATGGCCCTAGGTTATGAAGATGTACTCCTGTTGGGTTTTTTGCTCTAAGAGCTTTATAGTATTAGTTCATCCACTTAGGTCTAGACATTTTGAGTTAACTTTCATATGTGGTATGAAGAAAGGATTCAACTTCATTCTTTTGCATGTGGAGGTCTATTTGCCCCAACACCATTTGTTGAGGCTAATCTTTCCCCTATTGAGTTATTTTGGAATCCTTAGTGAAGATCAATTTAGGATTTATTTCTGGGTGTGTTATTAATCCTCATCTGTGTGTCTAGCCTTATGCCACACTGTCATGATTATTGTAGCCTTATAATATGTTTTGAAATCAAAGTATGAGTCACCAACTTTATCCTTCTTTTTCAAGATTATTTTGGCTATTCTGGGTTCTGGGAATTTCAGGATCAGCTTACCAATTTCTGCAAAACATCTAGCTGAGATTTTTTTTTTTTTTTGAGGGGGGTGCAGACAGGGTCTTGCTCTGTTACCCAGGCTAGAGTATGATAGTATCATCATAGCTCACTGAAGCCTCAAACTCTTGGGCTCAAGTGATTATCCCACCTCAACCTCTACAGTATCTGGGGCTATGGATATGTGCCACCAGACCTGGCTTATTTATTTTATTTTTTGTAGGCTCAGGCTCTCAAGCCAGCTGAAATTTTGATAAAGATTTGCAGTGTGTCTGCAGACCAAGTTAGGGAGTATTGCCATTGTAATATTTAGTCTTCTAATCCTATTTATTTAAATAAATTTTCAACAATGTTTTACAATTTTCAGATCATAAGTTTTGCTCTACTTTGTTAAATTTATTGCTAAGTATTTTATTCTTTTGATGCTGTGTAGATGGAATTTCCTAATTTAATTTTGGATTATTCTTTGTGAGTCTATAGAAATATAGTTAATTTATATATATATAAATTAACACACACACACACATGCAATTTATATATATAAATACACACACACACACACATATGCAATTTTGGCTGGGGCCGGGCTTGAACCTGCTACCCCTGGTGTATGGGGCTGGCGCCCTACTCCTTGAGCCACAGGCAGTGCCCTAATTTTTGTATATTAATCTTGTATCTGACAACCTTGCCGAATTTACTCATTCTAACAGTTTTTTAGTGAATTTCTTAGGATTTTCTATGTAAAAATTATAAGTTAGGTAAAATAGAAACAGAAAAGGTCATGGCATCTGTGAATGGAGATGGTTTTACTTCTTCCTTTCTAAAATAAACTCTTTTTATTTCTTTTTCTTGTCTAATCACTGTAGGTAGAAGTGTCAAGAGCAGACATCTTTGTCTTAGTCCTGAATTTAGAGGGAAAACATCCTGTCATTTAGCACTAAATGTGATGTTAGCTGTGGATTTTTCATTGTTTTTTGAGAATTTTTATCATGAGGGATATTGATTTGGCCAGTATTTTTTCAGTGCCTGTTGGGATGATGTGATAGTTGTCCTTTATTCTATCACTAATTACATTAATTGATTTGGGGAACCAGCTTTGCAATTCCTGGAATAAGTCCCACTTGGTCATGGTATGTAATCGTTTTTCTGTGTTGCTGGGTTTGGTTCACTAGTATTTTGTTGATTTTTTTTTTTTTTTTTTATCTATATTCATACGGTCTGTAGTTTTGCCTGTGTGTGATAGATATCTTTGTCTGTTTTTGGTATCAGGGTAATACTGACCTTACAGAATTATCTTGCAAGTATTTCCTCCTATTTTTTTGTATAGTTGTGAAGAATTGGCATTAATTCTTACTTAAATGCTTGGTAGAGGCTGGGACCATGTCTAATACCTGTAATTCTAGGACTCTGGGAGGCTGAGGCAGGAGGTTTGCTTGAGGCCAGGAGTTTGAGACCAGCCTGAGCAAGAATGAGGCCCTGCCTCTACTAACAATAGAAAAATTAGCCAGGAGCCAGGGTATGTGCCTATAGTCCCAGCTACTTAGGAGGCTGAGGCAGGAAGATTGCTTGAGCCCACGATTTTGAGGTTGCAGTTATGACAATGCCATGCACACTAACCTGGGCAACAGAGTGAGACTCTGTTGCTAAAAAAGATGCTTGGTAGAATTCATTGGTGAGGCCATTTAGGTCTAGGCTCTACAGTAGTGTTTTGATTGCTGATTCAATCTCTTTGTTATAGGTCTATTCAGATTTTCTGTTTCTATTTCACCTAAGTTATAATGCTATTACAATTTACTAAGGAGACTAAAATAAATTGACAAAAAAGCTAAATGGCTTTTATGGTGAAAAATATAAGATTATTCAATGATATTTTTTAAAGACCTGAATAAACTTAGAAATATGTCAGATGTATAGACAGAGGTTCAAATGAAAATAATTCATTCTGGTCTCTACATCACAACTGTGTGTGTATAACTTGAAAAGCTGACTTTGAATTGATAAGTACAAAGAGGACAAGAATGGCCAAGGCACTTTGACAAAGAAACATAAAGGTGAGAAGAGGGCTGACAGAGGGAGCTAAGAGACAAAGCAGAACCTAAAAATGGATCCACACACACCTAGGGCTCAATGTAGGAGAAAGTGGGGCTTGCAGATCCCTGCGGATCCACGTGTAGCACTGAGACACTGGAGCCCTTCCTCACACCATCTACAAAATGAGAGAAAAGACAAGTTGGATCACACTAAAATTGGTTTACCATTAATTAAAAAAAAAAGTCAAGACAAGCCACAAATTGAGAGGGGGTTTCTGCAGCTCTTATGAGGGACCCACACCCAGAATAAAGAGCCTCGGATATGGATGTAGAAAGACAGAAACAGGAGGGATGGGCAGGAGGGGCAAGACTCAGGGACAAATGGAGAGGGACAGGCTGGGACAGCAGAGGTGTCAGACCCACACAGGTGTGGATGGAGACAGACAGGAGTAGGTATGTGACCAGAAGGAGGCAGGGATGAGGCCGGGAAGCAATACCAAGGCACCCACAACAAGCCAGGGTGCAAGGAAAGAGTGAGGTGTGGTCTCCTAAAGATAGGGAGCAGGCAAGGGAAACTGAGGCACCAGTGAGGGAAAGGGAAACCAGGTTGGGAAGGGATTACTACCCTCCACAAGTACACTATGGGAAGTTACCTACAGGTACACTTCAGCCACTCTAGGGCCAGGGCTCAGCTGTGCTTGGAAGCACCAGCCTGTCTTTGTGTGAGATGTCCCTGGATGTCTGAGCATATGTATGCCCGCACAGGGTTAAAAAGCAAGAGAGGCAGGACCCTTTGTGCAATGCCCAACAATAACCCCTACCCTCCCTGCCTGTTCCATCCAAGAAGGCTAGGATGGCAGCTGGCTTTTCCTGAGCACCTTCTGTGTCCCAAGCCATCTGACATGCATTCTCTTATTTAATCATCCTTACCCTCTCCTGCTTGCCCCCCAGAAACAGAGGCCAAAGAACTGTAGGCACTTCCCTAAAGTCCCCCAGCTGACATCTAGGGTACATGGATACACCCCAGGTCTGACCCCCAAGCCACCCCTGGCCAGTGGGCCAGACTGGGGCTCAGAAATAGCCAGGAAGGTACTAAGCAGCCACCTCCACCTGCCCCCCCCACATCTCTGCCAGTGGAGGCCAGAGGACAGCCACATCTGTCCCAGCCCAACCACCTTCCCTGCCCCCACTCCTGGTCGACCTCATTAGGGATTCTGCCCGTGCCACCAGCTAATTAGTGTCATGTTAATTGAGCATTCAGGAGGCTGCCACCTCCAAGGGCAGAATGTCACAGAGAAGGGGAATGCAAATGGGGAACAACTCCTCCCTGCAGGCTGGGGCCAGACCCTGTCCCTGGGGACCCCTTCTGTCCTGGGGAGGCCTTGGGCACCTCTTGCTCCCCCCATTTCAACACAGATAATAACCTGTGTAGACAGAGTCTGTCACAGCATGAAAAAGATGACGTTGATTGAACACCCCCCTTCTCCCCCCCTTCTGTGGGAAGAACAGTTATAATAGCTCCGTTCAACTGTCCAAAAAACTGAGGTCCCCCAAGGGGGCTGCCACTTAGGGGCCTGTCCAGGGAGTCAACAGGGTTGTGGGACCAAAGGGCAATGCAGAATGTACCTCTGGTGTTGGCAGAACCCAGTTCTAAGCCTGCTGTTCATCACTCCTGGGCCTGGGACCTTGGACAGGTAGCCCACTCTCTCTCTAAGCCTCAGTCTGCTCATCTGACTACTGGCAACAACCCCAGAATGCTCCTTACAGGGTGGTAAGGGCTAGAGAAAGTGAGCCTCTTCCGGGATGCAGCCTGTTCCTGCTGGGCAGTTCCCAGAGGGGCTGGCTCATAACTACAGTAGGTGCCTGGGGTTCAATCAAGAATCCAGGACAGCATGGGACCAGGACTTCTGGGCTGCCGCTCCATCTCTGCCTCCCCTTTGATGACGTACATCACATGTTTTATAGTGCAGAGAGTACGGCAGTGACTTGAATAGCCCCAGGACATGCCCACCCCTTCCTTCCCACACAGATGGGGCACTGAGGTTCAATGGCCCACCCAAGGTCACCTGCAGCAAGTGGCAAAGCTGGGCTCCAAGCCCCTGTGACCTGACTCCATCCTGAGGCTGAGCTTCTCACTGGTCCCTGTGGTGCCCCACCCATATCACCCCCTCCTCACAGCTTCTGGAAGGCAGTGGAGCAGCGGAGGCCCGCTCTGGAATCTCCCTGTAGCAACATTAAATCCACTCAAAGGGTTGGTTTTAATTGGCTTAATATACTCGTTAATAACCACGTCTATTTAACACACCTGTAAAAAGCCCATAACATTAACTTAATGGCAGCGACAGCTCACCCAGCACTTCTAGCCAGGCTTTTAAATTTCCCGACAAGCCTTTAATGGAGGCCACGGCAGCAGGGGCAGAGCAGGGGAAAGGGCGGCCCAGTCTACAGAGTGAGGAGGGCACTGTGGTTTCTGCACACCTAAGTCCAGATTCTCAGGACTGTCCAGCGGCCCTGCAGCCTCTCAAAGGCCTCTGAACAGGTTTCCCTGACCTTGAACTGCCACTCACTTCCCTGAGCACACTTATATCAGGGTGGTAAGAAAGAACAGTGTTGGCTCTCAGAGGTCTCCACATCTAGCCCAGGAGACAAGTTCACAGACAGCTACAGCACAAGGGTCCTGAAGGGCCCTCAGCTGAGATGTGGAGGAACAGAGGTAGGTAGGGGTGTGTGACAACACATCTCATTGCCTTCACCTGGTGCACGCCCCTACTGTCCACAGGCCTGTGGTAAGCCAAACATGCTGCCCCTGCTTCATGGGTGATCCCACCCTATCCCCAGATTCGCCACTTTGGATCGGGTTCTAGGACTGGAAGATGAGGCACTTCCCATGGGGGCGTGGATCAGGGAGACAGATGGATGTAGACCAGGTGAGCAGGATGCAGTGCTTAGGCCTCTAAAGGACCAGTGAGATTTTGCTTATCAAGGGAAGAAGGCGTGTCTGCATGCCAGAGCAGGCATGAATAACAGCGTCTACTACAATGCATGGTGACTAAGGGCAGGACCTCAGGGAAGGCGGATTACCGGGACTTCAATCCTGGCTCACAGATCCCTTCTCTGCCACCAAATGTCTCAAACTGGTGGACTGTTTGGGCCACATCCTGCCCATCCAGTGTGATTTGCCTGCTCAGTGTTCCAGCATTATTTTAAGTATGAACATTCTGGGCCAGGCTCACACCTATAATCCTAGCAGGCAAGGGCAGGTGGATCGTCTGGGCTCAGGAGTTCAAAACCAGCCTGAGCCAGAGTGAGACCTCGTCTCTAAAAATAGCCAGGCATTGTGGGCATCTGTAGTCCCAGCTACTTGAGAGGCTGAGGCAAGAGAATGGCTTAAGCCCAAGAGTTTGAGGTTGCTGTGAGCTATGACGCCATGGCACTCTACCAGGAGCAACAAAGTAAAACTGTCTCAAAAAAAAAAAAAAAAAAAAGAATATTCTCAGTAGTACTGCCCTCCCTGCCCACCTGTCCTCTGTAGGGATTTGCATTTGCAGACCCTGAAGATTTGGCCCAGTGCCTGGCCCAGAGGGAACACTCAATAGAGTGACATGTGAGAGGAGGCCCCAGGGACCCTGTGAGTACATCTAGGGGGCATGGGGAAAGGGAGGGTTGCGGAGAGAGGTCAGATGGCTGCAGGTGGCCAGGGATTCAAATGCCCCCTTGAACAGCTCAGACTTCACATAGGTAGGAGCTCAGCGGAGAATTTTACAGAGAGGGGCAGCTGGGAACTTGGAGGTAGTAGAGGGGCATCAACGTAATCGCCCATAACAACATGGCAGCCACAGTGAGGAGGCACCAACTCAGGCCAGCCCTTCACACTCCTCACAGAAACCTTCCGAGGTCAGCAGCAGCATTAACCCATTTTACACAAGAGAAAACTGAAGCTCAGTGAGGGACAGCTGCAAACCTGAGACCACATAGCCAATGTGTGCCAGAACTGGGATTTGAACTAGGTCTCAGAGCCCACATTCCACCTCCACCACCCCTTCCCCAGGGGCCCTAAGGCTGCCCACCTTGGCCTTTCTGCTCTGCCTGGGAGCAGACACTGCCACACAAGGTTGATTGAGGAGCCAGCAGTCTGATCAAGGCCAAGGGAGTAAGAGGATGCTTTGATGCAGATGTTAAGGGCACTGTCCCAGGCTGGAGGCAGGACCAGGGAGGGGAGGGAGCTGTGTACCCCTTCCTCATCCTAAATCAATACACAGTCAGGGCCAGCGATTACAAAAAAGCACAGAGAAGAAATAAAATAGCCTCACCATTCCATAATCTACCACCATCTTCCTATGGCAGCCCAGTGTTAGCATTTAGGGCTTGTTTCTCGAAGTCTTGGCCCTACTCCCTTGGAGAGGGAGGCAGAGGGCCTGAGAGGGCTAATCTTGGACAGCCTGCTTCAGAGCCCCTCTTCCCATATGCCTGTCCCATATTTGTCCTACATGTCATCAGAGTTTCCCCGAGCCTCACCTTTAATATCTGGCAAGTCCTGCTGCTACTGAGGCCCTCTGGGGTACTCTCAGGGCTTCCTCCCACCCAGCAGCCCAAGGGTCTCCCCTTGGCTCTGAACCCTCCAATGTGGAGCAGACACCCAGGTCCCAATAGTGGCCCGAGACGCATGGGTCCGCACGGTGTGCCCATCTCTCCCACCTGTCTCCTGCCACCCCCAGGTATGCCAGACCCTGCGTCTTTGCTGTCCCTGCTACCAAGGCCCTCTTTCATCAGGCATCCACAAACCTCGTTCCCTCACCTCCTTCCCAGCTGTACTCAGAAACCGTCTATCAGAGAAGACTTCACCACTGACCCCTGAACCCCGTCCTCACAGCCCCCCATGCTCTGCTGTGGTGCTCACTGCCTATAGGTTTGTAACAAACTACCCCAAAACTTTGCAGTGTCAAAGAGCCATTTATCATGCTGAGGGACAGAGCACAGTGGGGATGGTGCATCTCTGCTCCATGGGTGTGGGGGTGCTCACGCACACATCCGGCACTTGATGCTGGCCCCAGCTTCCTCGGTTCCAGAGCTGGGATTTGAACTAGGTCTCAGAGTCCACATTGTACTTTCACCTGAGCACACTGCAGGTGGAAGCCACTTTGCCTTTGACAACCTAGCTGCGAGAGTCACAGTACCACTTCCACCACATCTTATTCAACAGAATCAAGTCACTAACCACAGGCCCCCTCCCTTGCTCCACGTTAACCCCATCCTCACCACTGCTAAGCACCCTGCCCCAGACCGCTGGCTCACCCAGTATCCCCCCATGGGGCCTATTCCTCTGTCACTGTATTTACCAAAATAGGACTGACTGTGCGATCATACTCAATACTTGTGGTGGGCCCACTTCAAGGGAGATCCTGGAGCCTTTACCAGGCTGGGGTCAGGAGCCTAGGTGGCACCCCAAGCCACCTCCACTGTACTCTGGCAAAATAGGTCAGATTTAAGGCACCCAGAGCTGGGCTCAGGAGAAAAGTCCTTCACAGAACAAGGTGTAAGGCGGGTACTGCAAACCCAAAGGCTTCCACGGGCCACCAGGGCACCATGACCAAAGGCTTGAGATCAGGGCCTCTGGAAACCTGGAGGTCCATGATCCACCTGAAGGCACTGAAGAACACTGAACCCACACAGGTCTCTAGGAGAGGCTGGGCTCACGGCTGCCATCTGGCAGTTGCCAGGAGCAAGGGAGAAGCCAAGGGCAGGAGAGAGAAGTGCCCAGCTGGGTGCCTTTGATGAGTCAGCTCGAGGCTGACTATG